>NC_091396.1:68568802-68875532 GCF_032191515.1 Phaenicophaeus curvirostris | reverse complement strand
TCACGCTGTGACTGCTTCTTGCTAAGACTAAATCTGGCTCTTGGTTGTCTTATAGAATCACACGGTTGGAAAAGACCTTTGAGATCATTGATTATAGAATCATAGAATCATAGCATAGTTTGGCTTGGAAGGGACCTCAAAGCCCATCCAGTCCCACCCCTGCCCTGGGCAGAGACACCTCCCACTGGATCAGGGGCTCCAAGCCCCATCCAACCTGGCCTTGAACCCCTCCAGGGATGGGGCAGCCACCCCTGCTCTGGGCAACCTGGGCCAGGGCCTCCCCACCCTCATGGTGAAGAAATTCTTCCTTTCTTGTGGCTGCCCCATCCCTGGAGGGGTTCAAGGCCAGGTTGGATGGGGCTTGGAGCCCCTGATCCCGTGGGAGGTGTCCCTGCCCATGGCAGGGGTGTTGAAACGGAATGGTCTTATGGTCCCTTCCAACCCAAACCATTCTATGATCGTATGATTTTGCTTTTATAACGTATTGTAATGTACATAGGTAAGTATTTGGCTTTATGATGAGAGAAGCTTCCTGCAAGCTTCTGGTCCATGGTGAGGCTCCTGGGCTGTACAAAAATAATCCCAAGAATGCCTGAAATGAAGCTGGGTGCTATCATTAGTTCTAGCTTGTAGAAACTGTGGTGACCTTCCTTATCAGATTAGACTGAAATGCCACATTTAACACATCCTCAATTTGGTCTTTCAGGATGAAGTCCCTGGTGGAATCAGATCTGGAAGTTACAAGGTAGGTTCTGTCTGGGTGCACAAAATGATGCTGCTTATAGAATCATAGAATAGTTTGGGTTGGAAGGGACCTTAAAGATCATCTAGTTCCAACCTCCCTGCCATGGGCAGGGACACCTCCCACTGGATCAGGCTGCCCAAGCCCCATCCAACCTGGCCTTGAGCCCCTCCAGGGATGGGGCAGCCACCACTGCTCTGGGTGACCTGTGCCAAGGCCTCCCCACTCTTATGGTGAAGAAATTCTTCCTTATATCAAGCCTAACTCTGCCCCTCTCCAGTTTATACCTGTTCTCCTTGTCCTGTCACCACAAGCCTTTGTGAACAGTCCCTCTCCAGCTTTCTTGTAGCCCCTTCAGGTACTGGAAGGTCACTATAAGATCTCCTCTGAGCCTTCTCTTCTCCAGGCTGAACAAGCCCAACACTCTCAGCCTGTCATCATATGGGAGCTGCTCCAGCCCTTGGATCATCCTTGTAGCCTTCCCTGGAGCCGCTCCAACAGCTCCATCTCCTTCTTGTGTTGAGGATTCCAGAACTGGACACGGGACTTCAGATGAGGTCTCACAAGAGAGGAATAGAGGGGCATCCTATGAGATCAATCACAGCAGTGTTCCTGATGCTTAAACTGGTTAGAGTGTTAAAGGCAGAGCTGTCACAGCAGAAAAGCTGCTTTTTAATCCTCTTTTCTCCCCACCCCTCTGCTTTTGAACCCAGTATTCAGAAGAAGCCAATAACCTTGCTGAAGAATGCGAAGAAGCCAAGAAACTTGGAGCTGTCGATGGCTCTTTGAGGTTTGACTTTGTTGTCCACAATCCTGACTTGTCTTGAAGGAAACCTGGTGTCAGTGCTCTTTCTGACAGCCCTTTTCCACTTTTTTCACAGCGAGGAGACCCAGCAGGCAGTGCTTCAGTGGGCACGGCACGATGACTCTTCAGACACCTTCTGCGAAGCTGATGGTACTGGGACCTGTTTGATCCAACAAGTCCTGTAGTGACATTTTAAGCACCTCTGCAGATCTTTCAGGCCAACGTGCAATATTCCAGCGTGCCTGGAGCACACGTAGCATTTCTTCTCTTTTCTAACCTCCCTGCCCTCTGTATTTTGAAAATAACACAAGGCAAATATTTCCAACAAAGCTTTGTCGCTGCTCTCGCCGTGTTTAACAAACGAGCAGCTTGGATGGAGCGTGCTCAGAGCTTGCTTTGCCATCCGTGGCCGTGTGCTCTGGAGCCCGGAGAGCTTTGCCCTGCTGCAGCGGGTTGATGCTTAGCGAATATTACGGAGCTGCCTCTCTGGAGAGGGCTGAGCAGGTCTCTGTGCTGGCCGGGCTGTTCAGGATGTGGAGGGGTGGCTGGATCAGCCTTGGAAGAGGTTGTTTGCCTTCAGAAGTTCTTGTCACTGACCCAGCGCTCTGCTTTGCAGGCATCGATTCTCCTGACGCGGAGTACGTGGATTTACTCCTGAATCCTGAACGCTATACTGGCTACAAAGGACCGGACGCTTGGAAGATTTGGAACAGTATTTATGAAGAAAACTGCTTCAAGTAGGTGCTTTGGAAGAGAGGTTCCACAAGCCTGCAGGCGCAGATTTTTGCGGAGGGGCTGCATGTGCTTTAACAGCTCCATTAATCCCCGTCCTTCCACCTTTGCTGCAACGCTTGTGCTGTGAGGGCTGTCACGGGAGGACGCGAGGCGCGTGGCCACTCTATGAGACCCCCCTGGCTGCTCCTTGGCCCACAGCTTCCTCTGGCACAGGCTCCCCAGGCAGCTTTGCAGTGTGACAAAGCAGCAGCCTGGCAGGGAGCGCACATCTCATGTGTCCTGGCCACACGGTCCTGTCCTCCCTGGCCATCGCACGGGTCAGGCGAGCTCTCTTCCCAGTCTGTCTGCTGACTGGATTGCTGATGGGGTTGCTCCTGGGCGTGATGCGCAGAACTGGTGGGCACTGGTATGTAGCCTTGCCTGCTGGGATCTCTTGTGATCCCCTCCCCATTTGTCCCAGTCTGCCTTTGCTAGTGGTGTTCTGCAGGGGCTGGTTTCGGGACCGGTGTTGTTTAACACCTGTGTTGGTGAAAAGACAGTGGAATCAAGTCCATCCGAGGGCTGGAGAACCTCCTGTAGGAGGCCAGGCTGAGAGAGTTGGGGTTGTTCAGCCTGGAGAAGAGAAGACCTTATAACAGCTTCCAGTACCTCTTCAGAGCTGCAGGAAAACTGGGGAGTGGCTTTTTGCAAGGACATGGAGAGATAGGATGGGAGAGAATGGCTTTAAACTGGAGAGGGGAAGATCTGGATGAGACATTAGGAAGAAATTCTTCACGCTGAGGGTGGGGAGGCCCTGGCCCAGGTTGCCCAGAGCAGGGGTGGCTACCCCATCCCTGGAGGGGTTCAAGGCCAGGTTGGATGGAGCTTGGAGCCCCCGATTCAGTGGGAGGTGTCTCTGCCCATGGCAGGGGTGGGACTGGATGGTCTTTAAAGTCCCTTCCAACCCAAACCATTCCATGATTCTGTGATTCGGGAGGGAGTCACACCAAGTCTGTGGGATAATGCCCACTAGTGCCTGTGTAGACGCTTAAGTTTTCCAAGCTGTTCTTTCTAAAGAAAGAAGAAAAAAGAGAAAGTGACATTTTGCTCTACACCTTTCCTCTCTGAGTACATCTAAAGCACAGGAGAAGATCTAAGAGCTCCTGGGGCTATTGGACTGCAGAGAAATAACTACTTGTGTTGTGCTTTGTTTCCGCACAGCAGTGAGACAGTCACTGATTTACATACCTTATTTAAATGTTTTCTTATTTTCCTCTTAGGCCTCAGAACGTAAAAAGACCTTTGGCATCTGGTAGAGGTGAGTCACTTATTTATCTCACCGAGTGGTTTAGTCATGTGTTGATCCTTGCTCCAGGAAGAAGTGCTCTCCCAGCTACTTCTGCTGAATGAGAAATGCATTGTAGCTCTTTATGAAGTGCAGAATTTTATGGCTAACACAAGGGCACCTGAGAGTGTGGCTTTGTAGTGTCCGTCACACAGAAAGGAGGTCTGATCCTGGAAGGAATGTGAGCTTTGGAGGGGCTGGGAGCAGGACTGAGCTCATCCTGGGTCCCTGGTTTCTGCACTCAGTAATGCATCCGTGATGGACTGAAGTGAGAACCTGGCTGGGATCATGTGTGGAAACCACCCAGTAGGAGAAGTTCTGCCCTAGATGCTAGGGCTGAATGTGTAAATGAAAGTAGGGGAGGGGTTTGGAAACGGGAGAGCTTCTTGCCCCAAGCTGCTGAGAGACCCCAAGTGTTCTGACCCCCTGTCTTGCCCAAACATCCAGAACATCATCAGTTTTACTCCCTCTTTGTTTGACTTGAACGTCACTCCGACAGTTCCCTCTGGAGGATCTCCTGATGTTGGTGCTTTCCTCCCTCTTTTGACTCTTGTGCAAATAAGTGGTGCTCCCAGAGCAGGCCTGGTGATGGACACGTACAAAGTCCTTTAAAACATCAGCGCTTCCCTTGACCACCTCAGTTGTTCAGGGCCAGATCCGAAGGAAATAACGCAGGTATGTGAAGGGAGAGGGACGGAAGAGACAGTTGTTCCACAGGTGAGGAGGCAGGACAGGAAAGCAGAGGATCTGACCTGGTACCTGTGAGACTTGTTGCAAGTGGAGGTGTTCAGAAAATGTGTAGACGCGGTGGTGTTGGGCTGACAGGTGGACTGGATGAGCTTAGGGGTCTTTTCCAACCCTAAAGATTCTGGAAGTGACTGATAAACTGCAGGAAGCAGGGATGGGGTCCCTGAGGACCCTGTCAGAAGTCACACAGGGGATCTCCAGTAGAGGTAGACACTTACGTCCCCTGTCTTCTGGTCTCTGCTTCCACGCTGTGGCAGTTTGATTTCCTTTGCAAATACAGCTCCCTCCTGCGTGGGTCAGATGATTCAGTAGCATTGCTCATCTGGTGTGTTCACTGCTGCAGGTTGAGACGATGTTTCTATGTTCAGAACATTTCAAAACCTCCCTGGGGAGAGGCTCCTTCTCTTGTCAGACAGATTAAGAGCCATCCTAATGGTTGTGCTTTGGTGTTTAATGTTGCTCATGTGTAATTTTTATCTCCTCTTTTCTCTCCCTCCTCCACTCGTGCTTTTTTTTCCATCAGGAGATGACGGAGGTGAGTGGCATTCTGCTTGTTTTTACTGATAACAGGAACAAACGTGGCATCTTTATCTCGCTGTCTTGAGCCGTACCATTAGATAACACACCTGGTTAGCAAAATCATTATTCAGGAAAAAAGCAGAAGCTGTCTTGAAATGCTGCTGTGTTTGAGACCCTGTGGAGAGATCCCGCTGAGCTCCCTGTCCCTGAGGCCAGCGCATCCTTGTGCAGAAGTCTTAGAAAGCACCGGCAGGTTTTTCAGAGCACCAGTCCTAGTTAAAGGTAGTCACAGAAGTGTCACAAGTGCTCCTCCAGTGAGTTTGCAGATAACACTAGATTGGGTGGGAGTGTCAGTCTGCCTGAGGGCAGGAGGCTCTGCAGAAGGACCCGGACGGGCTGGATCCATGGGCTGCCACCAGTGGGAAGGGGTTCAACAAGGCTCAGTGCTGGGTCCTGCACTTTGCTCACAACAACCCTGTAGAATGCTCCAGGCTTGGGGGAGAATGGCTGAAAGCTGCCTGGTGGAGAAGGACCTGGGGATGCTGGATGACAGTGACTGAACATGGGTCAGCAGTGGCCCAGGTGGCCCAGAAGGCCAACCACATCCTGGCTTGGATCAGCCTTGGCTTGGCCAGCCTGAGCAGGGAAGGGATTGTCCCCCTATACATGTTGCTGGTGAGGTCTCACCTCAAATCTTGGGTTCAGTTTTGGGCCCCTCAATCCAAGAAGGACATTGAGGGTCTGCAGCACATCCAGAGAAAGGAACGGAGCTGGGGGAGTGGCTGGAGCCCAGGGATTGTGGGAGCGGCTGAGGGAGCTGGAGCTGTTTAGCCTGGAGAAGAGGAGGCTGAGGGGAGAGCTTATTGCCCTCTGCAGCTACCAGGTTGTGGTGAGGAGGGTGCTGGTCTCTTCTCCAAGGTAACAAGTCACGGAATGAGAGGAAATGGCCTCAAGTTGTGCCAGGGGAGGTTTAGATTGGACATCAGGAAAAACTTCTTTACTGAAAGAGTGGTGAAGCACTGACAAAGGCTACCTAGGGAGGTGGTGAGTCTCCATCCCTAGAGGGGCTTAAAAAGCATGTAAGTGTGGCGCTTGGGGGTGAGGGGAAGGTACTGCCCCATCTCATTCCTGTATCATCCTGTTGTGCTCTGAAAGGTAGCCTAAAACATGACACTGTGTGTTTAAAGCTCTCCTTCTGCTGCAAGGCATCGTGAACTGATGTGCTTGTTTCCCTTTTGTTTCCAGGGCACACATTCTACAAGTGGCTGAAAGGTAGATCCTTCTCCTGAACTTGGTTGATCTCGTTGGGATGAAGGGAAGATGGTCAGGGGGTGGGTGGGAGTTACTGGCCATGCTCAGGAGGGGCTGGAGTTCTGCCCCACAGCCGGGAGGGGAAATTCAATGTATGCTTTTAGTATCTTGACAGCTGGACTTGATGATCTTTTCCAGTTGTAATGATGCCATGATTCTATACTATGGTTCTGTCTTAAAGTACCCATTTATTTCAGGTGTCTGTGTAGAGAAACGAGCTTTCTACAGACTCATTTCTGGGCTCCATGCAAGCATCAACATCCATTTGAGCGCCAGGTACCTTTTACAAGGTAAGTGTTGCTTTCTGCCTTAGCTTTCCTGCATCAATCCTAAACTGGTGCTTCTGTGACCCTGCTAAATGCTAGCTGGCATGTGATGCAGCAGGGTTCAGGTCTGCTTCTGCACCCTTCTCTTCCCTCTCTCGGCACGCAGGATGCGTAACAGAGTTGGGAATGCAGTTACCACGCACCTTCAGGTCTGAAAATGGCTGGACTGTAACTAACTTTCCGGCATGTATTCCTTCTATTCCTCCTCCAAGGCTATTTTGGAGTGGGTTTCTAACAGTGGATCCAGGCTGTCCTTCCCAGACTCCCTTTTTGATGGTCAATTTAGCAATTAGTGCACCTAGACTGCGAAATGCTTGGCTGGGCTTCCTCAAGACCCTGGATCCATTTCCATGTGCCATTTCCATTGCTGTTGCTTGTCTTTGTCTGTAAGAAGCCATCTGAAGAATCTAAATTTCAACCCTGACAGATTTAGAGACAGCTGTTGGAATTTGGATCAGGAATTTAGATTTCACAAAGTAATTATATTTAAGTCTCTGCAGCCCACGCGGGCCCTGCCTTGCTGCGAGTTAGTCTGTGTTAGGGTGGGGAGATAGGATAGGAGGAACATCAAAGCAAGAGGTAAGTGAGGACTGCAGGGAGGATTAGGAAAATAAGGTTGGATACAGGCAGCCAAGTCAGTGTCTGTGCTCAGCTCGTGTGGAAAGAGGCCACAAAGAAGATCTGAGGGCTGGAGCACCTCTTGTATGAGGCCAGGCTGAGAGAGTTGGGGTTGTTCAGTCTGGAGAAGGCTCCGCGGAGCCCTTACAGCAGCTTCCAGGACTAAAAGCCTGCGTCTCTTAAAACTTTGCAGTTTGTGAGAGGGCTATGAGTGTTACAAAGCCCAGATGTCCCTGGTTAGTACCCATCACCTCACACTGTTGTTTTTCTGCTCTCTCAGATACGTGGTCGGAGAAGAAATGGGGCCCCAACGTCACCGAGTTCCAGCAGAGATTTGATGAAGTCATCACCAGTGGGGAAGGTCCCCGAAGACTCAAGAACCTGTATTTTCTGTACCTGATAGAGCTACGGGCTCTTTCCAAAGTGCTGCCCTTCTTCCAGCGCCCAGGCTTCCAGCTGTACACAGGGAACGAAAGTCACGATGCGGAAACAAAGAACCTGCTGCTGGAAATTCTCCATCTGGCCAAGTAATTCCATTCAGTACCTGGGGAGAACGGCTCTTTCAACCCTGGCATCTTAAATGTGCTTAGGCTTTCACTTAAAGCATCTGGAGAAGCAGGTTCTGGGTTCGGTGTCAGAGTGGGATATTGTGATTTGTGCAGTAGAGCTGGGAGTACATTGGTATCCGTATTCAAATTGCAAACAGGGTAATTGAGCCCACAGTTTAATGGTCTAGGATGCCTTTTTGATTTAGCAGAATTGAAGGAGGGCTACAGGAAAGCTAGGGAGGGGCTCTTGATCAGGAAGTGCAGGGATAGGATGAAGGGGGAACAGTTTTTAACTGAAAAAGGGCAAATTCAGGTGAGATCCTAGAAGAAACGTTTTGTTGTGAGGGTGGAGAGGCCCTGGCCCAGGTTGCCCAAGGAAGTCGTGGCTGCCCCATCCCTGGAGGGGTTCAAGGCCAGGTTGGATGGGGCTTGGAGCCCCTGATCCAGTGGGAGGTGTCCCTGCCCATGGCAGGTGTGGGACTGGATGGGCTTTGAGGTCCCTTCCAACCCAAACCATTCCATGATTCTGCGTGTCAGCCCTGAAACTGGCTCCGTTTGACTCATCTGTGGAAAACCAGCCCTGGCTTCATGGTTTTGACTATAAAGAACCCTAAACATATTTGGAACAGAGGTTTGGGCTGTTGGACAGAGTTCAGAGTAAGAGGAATGGAAGATACCAGAACTAAATGGAAATGAGCGTTTGAATTGATCTTGTTGCACTCCTGTCCCATCAGTGCTTACGTCTGTTAGAAAAGAGGCCACAACTGCTTAGAAACCATAGCGCCAGTGCTGAAAATCTCTCAAGGTGAGACGTGAGCTAAAATTGAGGGCCTCCAAGAGATAGAAGAAACAAGCAGCTTGGGCCGAAAGTCTCTCTAGAGATGTTGAGTGTCTAAAACCCATTGGTTTCATTCATGCTTCTGACCCAATAGCTCTGTGGATCTGGACTTCAGCCATACAAACAAGCTGTCGAGAGCTAAAAAACCCTCTTCTTGTTCTGTTTAAGGTCTTTTCCGCTGCATTTCGATGAAAACTCACTCTTTGCAGGGAATCAGAAAGAAGCTGCAAAACTAAAGGTAATTGGCCAGCTTTTCCCTTTGGGGACCTTGGTACCAAACAGGTTTGGTGTCTGGGATAACACGAGGTCCAAAAGGGACCCCAGGACGCTCAAGGTGTCCCATCAGGTATTGCCAGTTCATTTTGCTTTCTGAATAGTTTGGATACTTGGGGGTAACTTGAGGGGTTATGGTTGGACTGGATGACCTTAGGGATCTTTTCCAACCTTAATCATTCTCTGAACTGCAGATCACAGGGTGTTCCTTGAGGAGAGGGGTGAGTTGCTGCTGAGGACCCCGCTTCAGCAGGCCCTTCCCTTCCTCATTCCCACTGAATGTAGCCTGAAGCCCAGGATTAATAGGTTATTGGATTTGTAATAACGCGTGGAAGAAGTCCTAGGACATGCATAACAATGATCAACCTGAATGTCCTTTCTCCTAGGAGGAATTTCGGTTACACTTTAGGAATATTTCCAAGATCATGGACTGTGTTGGCTGCTTCAAATGTCGCCTGTGGGGGAAGTTGCAGGTAAGGTTTGTCAGCAGACAGGGTTTGTCAGCTTCTGGTGAGCAAGGCAGAGGGTTCTGTAAAACCGGGAGCTCAGCAAGATCCACGCTGAACTTCATACATGGCCAAACCCGGCGAGAAAGCCTCTGTTGGGGAGCTTTGCCATCACAGTAATGCTCGATAAATAAAGTGTCCCGGCTCTGTTCTGCTCCCTTCTCCAACCTGCATGTAGTGAAATCCAGGTCCTGCTCTGTTAAGACGATGTCAACAGGAATCCTTGCAAAGGTGAAGGAGGGAAATAGAAGTTCTACATGTGAGTCAGGCCCTGGATGTCTCCCCACTATTAAATGGTCTTGTTTGTTGTGTGCAGACACAGGGCTTGGGCACAGCGCTGAAGATCCTCTTTTCTCAGAACCTGATAGAAAAGATACCTGGAAGCGGCCCTTCCTATGGATTCCAGCTGACCAGACAAGAAATTGTTGCCTTATTTAATGCTTTTGGAAGGTTAGTTGGAGACATTTTCCTCTCCTTTTACACGAGCTGCTGTGTTACGTCCCATTTAAGCTTCAGCAGTCATTTCTTACCAGCAGTGTTGGTGTTAACTCCTGCTCCGATCACACCATCTCATAAAGAGCCTTTCCAGTGTCGGGCGTTAACGTGGAGTGCAGCAGTTGGAACGATTTAAGCCAACTCCTTTGCACTCTACATTGCTGTAAGGGATTCAAGGAAGCATTTGTATAAAGATAGAAAAAATGCGTTGATTTTTAAGGAACTGTGTGTTCCTGAGCTCATTGTACCCAGGCAAGCAATGCTTTTCTTGTTCTATGCTCACTTCTCCTAGCTTCTCGCTTCCACCCGTTCATCCCAGATCTATTTGCAGTGGTTGCATTTAGCAGGAATCCATCAGTTCAGCCCTCGGAGAACTGGATGAGGAGTTTTTGGCAATAAAGCAAGAGGCTAACGAGGCCTTTAGGAAGGAGAGGAGATTGCCAGACTGTCTGGTTATCCATTACCGCTTAGCGGTGTTGACAGACCTGGAGTTTCTGGCAAACAAGTTTTTCAGAGGATCCTTCAGCTGATGTTGCTGCCAGTGCTGAAGCGCTGGGGTCCTGCTGCATCTCCCTTCAAACCCATCAAAGCCGGGCTTCCTTCTGCCTTTCTCTTGCTGTGTCGACACAGCCTGTGGAAGCAGCGAGCGGGAGCCGTACAGACCCTCTGAATGCCTGTTTTCAGTGGAAATTGAGAGCTGGCAGGCAAAGAGCCTTTCTCTTTACCCCTTTTCCCCATCTCCTACCCTGGATACCCTGTAACCAGCATCTAATTTAGTGAAATTCTAAATTCTCTTTTCCTAGGGACTGCTGGAGCTTTCCTGGATAGCAGCCCCTTTCTCTGGAATTTCAAATAAGGCGTGATCATGTGTTGCTGTGATGTTTCTCTTTTTCTTTCCTCACACACAGGATTTCAACAAGCATTCGAGAACTGGAAAACTTCAGGAACATCTTACAAAATATGCGGTGAATTCAGTGGAGAAAGAGACACTTAAAGGGTTCCTGCGTGGCTGTTTGGGGTTCTCTAAGATGGACAAACAACATTGCTCCATTGTACTTCCAGCCACTATGGGACGAACACCATTCCCTGGACCTCCTCGTCACAGCCAATTGTCTGTAACCTGCTGACGATGAATGTTTTGTACAAGGAAAAGAAAAAAACAGCTATTTTTTTTTGGTATCAAAGTGGGGACTATATATAAAGTTTATTTTCTATATTGGAAGAATACTCTGAATAACTTCTCTAAATATTGCTGTACTGTTTTGATGGATTAGACCCATCTCTTTGCCTTCAGATGCTGGACACTGAATAAATTCAAGGAAAAACTCCTTACCTGCTCTGTGCTTCCACCCAGCCCCTCACTTACAGCATCTGCATTCTGCTGTAGAAAAACCTACCAGGTTTTATACACCAGCTTTGTTGCTCTTCTCTGGACTCGCTCCAGAGCCTCAACATCCTTCTTGTGGTGAGGGGCCCAGAACTGAACGCAGGATTCGAGGAGCGGCCTCACCAGTGCCAAGTCCAGAGGGAGAAGAACCTCCCTGGACCTGCTGGTCACGCCGTTTCTGATCCAAGCCAAGATGCCATTGGCCTTCTTGGCCACCTGGGCCACTGCTGGCTCATGTTCAGTTGCTGTCAACCAACACCCCCAGGTCCCTCTCCTCCAGGCAGTTTCCAGCCAGACTTCTCCTAGTCTGTAGCTGCTCAGGGTTGTTGTGCTCCAAGTGCAGGACCCGGCATTTGGCCTTGTTAAACCTCATCCCGTTGGTCTCAGCCCAGCGGTCCAGCCTGTTCAGATCCCTTTGGAGCCTCCCGACCCTCCAGCAGATCCAGCTTCCACCCAGCTTAGTGTCGTCCACAAACTTGCTCAGGGTGCACTCGATGCCTTCATCCAGGTCATTGATAAAGACATTGAACAGGGCTGGACCCAGCACTGAGCCCTGGGGACACCACTTGTAAAAAAAAAAAAACAAAAAAAACAATCTGCTTTGCATCCAGCCAGGGCCTTTTCCTCAGGGCAGGGGGAGCTAGCGGTACCTCTGCATCTCACCCTACAGTCCATGGGGCAGCTCCTGCTGGGACCAGGCTCACAGCCTCTCCTGCTGCCCTCCCCAGCCTGTTAGAGCAGGATTGTCCTTGTTTGGGACCTGCTCCTCTCCCGCTGGCAGCCGGGCAGGACTAAGGGTAAGGAGACGCTCTTTGTGGGGCTGCCCCGGCACAGAAGCGTTGCCGTGCGAGACGATGCTGCCTGAGCTCCAGCCAAGCCGCTGCCATTCGCGGTGAGCTCAAGGCCATGCAGATAAACCCGTACGAAGACCTAAGGGAAGCATGTGAGAGCCCGAGGTGGGGTTTTCAGCCCCTCCACAGCTCAGAGCCAGAGGGATTGCAGGTCCTGAGCAGCTTCTGCTCTGCCCTGGGAGCTGCGTGGGGATGCAGAAGGTGGTGACGCATGGAGGACGTGGTTTGAGCTCAGGAGCTGGGGACACAGGGAAGCCCTGTGTCCCTCTGGGCCACAGCCAGCCCTGAGAAACAGCAGAGATCAAGCACCTTCTGAGGGCAGGGGGAAGGAAAGCTGCTCTGTCGTCCCCTGCCCCTCCAAAAGAACCCACTGCTGCAGCGGGGAAGCTGCAGGACCCTCTGCAAAACCCACATGTGGGTGCCATGCACCCAACCAGATTGAGGCCCGGAGAGGGACTTGGATGGAGGTGGCTGTCACACTGGAGCAAAGCACGGGGCGCTGATCCCAAGATCGAGCTCCACCGCAACCAACTCAGCCTGTGGAGCCCACCAAGAAGCACCTTGAGGAGTTACCAGACAGGGTCCTGTGCTGGCACGGAGCCCCCAGCCAGGCCACGAGGGACAGCGGGAGCACGGCAGGAGCAAAACACAGCCAGGCCTCCAGCAACCCAGCACAGCAAGTCTTTTTTTGTTTTAATTTCAACAGAGTAGTGCTTGGTTACAGTTTAGTGAAGAACAACTAGGTACATTCATTGGCCACAGCTTCCTGTTGCAGCCAGCTGCTGCCCGACTGCAAAGCCAAAACACCGTTAAACCATACCAGAAAACAACAACAACAAAAAAGAAAGTTTAATGAAAGGCAACTATGCATTAAAAAAAGTCATTGTACTTCTCCGCTATAAATTACTTCAGTAAAACACGGGACCGGCCCCAGCGGGAGCAGGCAGTTTGGAAATTAATGGCCATCCGTACAAAGGAATCGAACCAAAACGCTTTGCGAGTCGCTCACGAGGACGTTAGCAACGAGACTCACCACCCCGACCTGCCGTCCGCACGCCAGGAAGATCGTAGTGTTGCTGTGTGCTTCAGTGCAATAGGAACAAGGAGCCTGTAGCCCTTTAATTCTTTATTTTTTAATTATTTTTCTCGGTTTTTTTTTTTGCACTACACTCCTTTCCCTCCAAAGAAAAAACTTAAAGTGCTCCTAGTGCTTCGGAATTTAAGCAAGAACAAGGGCCACTAGCGTCACTTACTGTCTTTGGTGACTTATGGGAAAAGGAGGAAGGGCAACACGCCCCAGCCAGGAGCTTTGCCATAAGTCAAGCAGTGATTGAGATGGAGCAAACCCTTCTCACCCCCCGGCGAGGCGAGGAGACAGGTCCCTTACCCCACACAAGGGAGAGCAGCCAGGAGAGCCCCAGCCGCTACGGTCGGAGCTCTCTGGTTCAAGTACTAGAGCAAGAGGGATGTGCTGGAAGTTGGCATCCAGGAGCCTTCTCCAAAAAGAAGCAGAGCCAGCGAGAGCAAAGTTGGTCAGCAGGGAGAAGCCCACGAGCCAGCACCAACCACACAGAGGGATAAAGTGTTCTCAGGGGGAGATGTGGCATCAAGGGTGGTGACAGCGCCACTCTAGTGAGCACACAGCAAGCGAGGAGAGGCCAGGGCTGCTCCGGGGCCAGGGGTTTCTCTCACACAAGGCTGGGGAGGCTGCAGCTGCTGCAAGGTCCCACCAGTCCCCCAGCCAGAGCCAGGACCTTGCAGCTCCATGCACAGGGAATTCCTTCGCCCCTGCTGGGTCCTTCAAGTGTCTGACTCAGGTTTGACTAGCAGGAGCAGCTTTAAGGGGGTTAAAAGTTCCAGTTCAGGTTGTCACTAGAGGTCAGAGCTGCTGCCTGCCCTGGCCCAGTGCCTCCATTCAAGCCTGCGGCCAAAGCCGCTTCATTCCTCACCCTATCAGGCTCAGGGACAAGCCAGGAATAACATCAAACCTCATTTCCAAGAGCCCAATAGAGCTATAAGCCAGGGGGAACTTGGCTATTTTGGTTAAAGAGACAGAGAAACCCCCTCCCGGGCTGACCTAGCACTCCAAGCCCACACACACCCCAGGGGGCAGATCTCTAAGAGCTCAGGGCCAGATCCTGCTGCTTCCCTCTTGCCTCCGTGAGCAGACAGACACCTCCTGCAGCCCAGGGGGACCCCGCTGGTTCACATTCACGCAGGCTAAAACACTTGGTTATCTGCTAAATGCATTTTAATACTGAAGGGGAAGGGGTGCCTGGCCCCGGGCGAGGAGGAGGAAGGAGCAAGGCTGCTCTCACCCCACCAGGTAAAGCAGCCCTGGTTCTACAGGGGCTTTAGGCCACACATGTTCCTGCACACACACTCCTGCTGCGCCAGCTCCGAGCTTTCCCAGGAGGCAGGAGCCTAGAAAGCCTTGCCCCCTCGCTCGAGAGCAGCTACCACGCCAGCCAGCCTTCTTCCTTTGCCACAAGCGAGCGGGGTGGTTACAAGGCAGGGATCTTAATGCCAGTAGGAACACTGGATCTCACCCTCCCAGGCCTCTGCTAGGATATGCTTTGAGCTCAAGCTGAGAGTCCGCGGTCCTAGGTGGGACAGTTCAGCAAGCAGGCAGAAGGAGGACCAGCAGCCAGAGCAAGACCACACTCATCCCCGAGGCCCGAGCCCCGCCGGCTGTGGATATGGCACAGTTCACTTCAACATTCACCACAGGAGGCCCTGCCCGCAACACGCTCGGTGAGCGGAGCTTCATGCTCCCCAGTGAGTCAGGATGCAGAGTACTTCACAGAACACGTCTTTGCAGGAAGACAGTGCCTCTCCCAGCTCTGGATGTGCAATTAAAAGAGTAACTAGAACAGTCTCAGGCCAAGCACAGCCTGAGCAAGATCCGTTCCTTCCAAGTGTGCAGATAAAAGTGCAAATACGCATTTGATGTTTCTTTTCTAGTGAGGAAGCTCTGGTGCATTTAGCTGCCAACATCTTGAAGACCAGACCAAGAAAAAAAAAGCTTCCAGAGAGTTCAGCTTCACTTTGCTACAATGGTACCTTAAAAAGAAGTCACAGTTCTCTTGCTTTACTGCCTGCAGCCGTAGGCTCGGTCCTGCTTACAGCTGCAGCAGGTAGTGGAATGTTTGTGTCAATGAGTTAGATGCTTCGGGGAAGAAGGAAAGAGAAAAACAGGTTACAAATCCTATACATGAATGCCACTTCTGGGAAGAAAGTGCCCTCGCAGCCTCTTCAGTTTTGTGGAGCAGGGTATGAGATATGGTGATTATTCATCTCCGAGCCGCCCGCGGCAAAGAGCAAGGGGCCGCCGTCTGGAGCGGTTCCGCTGACGGGGGGACCCGCGGCGCAGTTGTCATTCCCAGCCAGGGACCCGTAGCAGCCAGAGCACTGAGGGGTGGCCAAGCTGGGAGGAGAGACAGAAAAACCAGACACGGACTCTTAGAGATGAATAATTTGCCTCAAATCAATCTCCACTGCCAGGTGAGACTTCTGCTCCCAGCACTGATTGGGGTATTCAAGGATGTGGAAGCAGGCCATGACATGCACGGTATCTCCAAGGAACCTGGCCTTGATAAAACAGGCATAAGAAGAGCACCAGGCCCTGTGACACTGCTCAACAACCCTGAACCCCTGGGCAGGGGCAGGCACAGGGCCATCAGGTTTCCCCTTAGTTTACCAGGGGACACCCGGTGTGGGGGAGAATGGTCAGGTGTTCCTACATAGCTTTGTTCCAGCTGGCACCCAGAGACCACCTCCCTCCCAGGACTTCACCACCTCTCACTTCTCAGTGGAGAAATTCCTCTGGAAGTCTATTAAGAGCCCACAGCTGAGGAAGGATCCTAGCAAGATCTCTTGTCTGTAACCAGTTGTGAGCACCCAGTGCGATATCCACCTCTCAGAGCTGGTCACTTCTAATAGAAAGAGCTCCTTGTGAGCTGCAGAGGGGAAAAAACCCAGCTCAGAGGGCTCCTTGCCTCATCCACCTTGCCCACGCTGCCTCTTGTATCACAGCTTTTCCTACAAGCAGGAGCTAAGAGCATCAGGCAGTAGCACAGCACCTGTGCTTTCCCTTGCCCAACAATTCTTACCCTCCTTCCCTGGCCCCGAGTCGTGACAAGTCATCATCGCTGTCGTAGCGTCTGGGATTGTCAAAGAAGTAGGCTCTGGAGCTGTAACTGTGGCTATTGACCATCCCCGCTGGCATCTGTTGAAGAGAAAGGAGTTAGGCCAGAAGTGTGATGCTTCCGACAGCCTCCCCCACGCTGCCTCCCAGGCACCTCAGGGCTCCTGGAGCCACAGCAGCTCCCTCAGGCCTACCAAGTTCTGACTCAGTCTCTGGGCCCGGAAGAACAGCACCACAAAAGTAGTTGGCACCAGCTCCCAGAGGAAGAGGACCACTCCGAACACCACGTACTCTTCACTGCTCACTTCCACGTGCGCCTGCGGACGGAAGTTAAAGCTCTCTGTACAATCCCAGCCATCAGCAGAGTGACACAGCTCCCAAAGCTGGACACAGCACCCAACTAGGAACACAGAGGAACCCTAATGAAGGCAGGATTCAACCAGAACAGTGATCCTTAGCTGCCCACTGCTGCTGGTTTTAGCCATACAGGGTGTCATCAGCTCCCTCCCCACACCAGAGACTCTTCCCTCATGCAGCATTGCTTTTCTGCTCTAGTTGACTGGTTCCTCCTTTCCCCAAAAGAAGAGTTGGCAGCCTAAAACTAAAGAGCACAACAGGGAATCCCTCCTGAAAAAGTCACCAAGCAGAGGAAGATTCAGACTTGCTCTGGTGGAGCAGGGCTTCTGTAGGCAGAAAGCCAGCTTCTCCGGGGACCCAACAGAACAGAGACCTGATTTTCACCTACACGTCCCCTTACAAGACAGCAGAGTAACTGCCTTTTGCTTTGCCAGCTCCAAACTGGCCTCACAGACACTTACCTTGTCCGAAAGGTTGTCCCAGCCATAGTTAAAAGGACCAGGAACATTGTCTGGAGATATGGCCACAGCTACCAGGTTATAGCAAGCCCTTGAGGAATAGAGCAGAGCGACCACAGATCCCACAAGAATAGCCTGGCAGACAGATGTTCCCTAGAACAGGAAGAAAGAACAGGTTTAACGCAGACCTTCCTACAGAGCTGCAATTCCCTCCCTCCTTGAATGCACGCGAAACCGTGCAAACCAAGAATGACCTAGAAGATTTGTGTGTTGCTGCTAAAATATTCAGAGCTGGTTAAGAGCTTCCTCATGTGATGAATTCATGACAGTAGCAGAGTGATACAGGCAGCGTCACCAGGGAGCAGGGAAGACTCGAAGCGCAGAAGCATCATCCTCAGGAACTTCACAGCCAGCTTCAGACCGCTGGTCCTCAGAGACATTATCCCACCCACTGTAGAAGTCTCCAGAAGGCCAACTAACAGCCATTCAGAAAAGCATCTTGCTGCTTCCATACCCTGATCAGCAGAGGTGTCCTGGCTCGCTCGCAGCAGGGAGGCACCACTGACACCAAACACAACATTTGTTTAGGAAAGAAGCCCAAATATTTGAGGTGGGCAACTCTGAGAACACGGCAAAAATAATAGACCCAGCACCTGAATCCCAAGGCTGCTGTGGGACCAGGCTTTGCTGTGCACAGAGCAGCAGGTGGATAGATGCTGCAGGACCAACTCTGCTGATGAAGAACAGCTTTCTCCACACCGTTTCAGACGCGATAGCTGTGTGAGGTACCTGAAGGCCATGATACTGACCCTTCCTGGAGGGCCACAGGAGAGGAAGCCAAGTGAAGATCTGCAAGTGTCCCCATATCTTCACTAAATAGACCCGTGAGGCCTTTAAGAGCTACTGGCAGCCACCAAGCCATGAGGCAGCAGAATACAGCAAGATTAGACAAACATCTCAGCAGCTGACTTGCCTTTGTGATTAGAGAGGCCATCTGCTCAGGAAGCACATCCCACTGACCTGCTCCACTTGCAAGCTATGGCTCTGCTAACTCTGCTCTCCTACAGTGCTTTCCTCTGCTTTACAGTGCTTGCTTAAGACCATCTTGGAAGAGTCAGCATGGAAGTGCTGCTAACAGACAAGTCCCTGTGACACCACCTCAAGAACACAGTCTGCTCCAGCGCTGTGAGCCAAGCCCTTGCGATTCCAGACAGCGGAACAAGAGGCAGAAAGGCCAGTGAAGCAAGTCACAAGACAAGGGAGACCTCATCACTCTCTACAACTCCCTGAAAGGAGGTTGTGGTGAGGTGGGTGTTGGTCTCTTCTCCCAAGTAAGTAGTGATAGGATGAGAGGAATTGGCCTCAAGTTATGCCAGGGGAGGTTTAGATTGGATATTAGGAAAAATTTCTTTACTGAAAGAGTGGTGAAGCCCTGCCCAGGGCAGTGGTGGAGTCTCCATCCCTGCAGGGGTTCAAAAAGCATGCAGATGTGGCACTTGGGGACATGGTTTATTAGGCATCATGGTGTTGGGCTGGTCATTGGACCAGACGAGCTGAGAGGTCTTTTCCAACCTTGACACTTCTACAATGGGACATCTCTGGCTGACAAGGATCACAGTACAGGATCTGGCAGCAGCCGCCTCCCCAAGCGTCAGATGAACCTTCCTGCCTGCAGGGGAGGCAGCAGCCTCACCCAGCCCCTCCAGCCTCGCTGTCTTGTTTGGAGTCAGCAAGTTCACGCTGGAGTTCAGGAGGCAGGACAGCCTTTTCAGGCATTTGTGTAACCCTGCTGCTCCTCCCCACCTTATTTTCCCAGCTCCTCCACAACACAAAAGCAGAGGATGCCCCCAAGGCAGGGAAGGGAGACAGTTTTTGAATGCAAGAGACCTTTTCCAGACAGTCAGGTTGAGAATTCAAGCAGGGCTTCTCTGGAAGTTAGTCCATCTGGGACTGGTGAGCAGTGGCAGCTAAAGCTGGACTGCAAGGGGCTCCCTTCTGCAGAGAACTGTCGTGCACCTGCCAGAGCTATTTGCACTCTGCACAATCCCCTGTCCTTCGTGACAATAAAGGGCAGAAACTGCTTAAAGAACCTTCTCTTTCAGTCAAACCTCAAGTTGTACTTCTACACCTGAAAAGCATCCAGAAGCTCAAAAGTGTCCGGCAGTGCCAGCAAAGCTGCAAAGAGTGAATTCCCCTAAAAACATGCAGGGCACTTCAATCCCACGGCAGAAGCATGCACTTTCTAGAGGAAAGAGGCCAAGATCTGCCACCTCCACACTGAGAAGAGGATTTGAGCTAGAGTGTCCACTTCTGGAACACCCAACACAAGAAGGATATGGAACCGTTGGACCAGGTCCAGAGGAGACCACAAAGATGATCTGAGGGCTGGAGCATCTCTGTTAAAAGGACTGTCTGAGAGAGTTGGGATGGTTCAGCCTGGAGAATAGAAGACCTGAAAGCAGCCTCCCAGTACATCTTCAGGGCTGCAAGAAAGGTAGGGAGGGGCTTTTTACAATGGCCTGGAGTGACAGGATGAGGAGGAAAGGCTTTGAATTGGAAGGGGAAGATTTAGATTAGATATTAGGAAGAATTTTTTTCACTGAGGGTGGTGACGGCCTGGCGCAGGTTGCCCAGGGAAGTCATGGATGTTCCCTCCCTGAAGGGGTTCAAGGCCAGGCTGGATGAGGCTTTGAGCAACATGATCCAGTGGGAGGTGTCCCTGCCCATGGCAGGGGTGGGACTGGATGGGCTTTAAGGTCCCTTCCAACCCAAACCATTCCATGATTAAGTGTAGCTCCCATGCAGCCAGGCCAGCATTGCTGAGTATAATCAACCACAGAAGTGTTTGGGCTGGAAGGGACCTTAAAGATCATCCAGTTCCAACCACAGATCCCAGCTGATGACTGTGCAGTTCCAGCGTGGCTGGCAAGGCATTTTCCTACCTTAGACTCGAGGTAGACGTTCGCTGAAGACATCTTTCCCAGTTTGCACATGCAGCAAGCCAGCGAGATGGCACAGAGGATGAAGAGGCTGTCGTTGACCAGGGCACGGGCAAGGACTGTCCACCGCAGCTGGCTCTCCGGGACCTCACCATGGATTAACATTGCACAAGCTAAGTTCACAACTAAGAAGAGGAGGCTGGTAAATACGGAGCCCAGATACAACAGGACCCTGGAGAGAAGGGGGCGAAAAATGGAGTTCAAGTCAGACAATCCTAGGGTCATTCCCCACCCCTCTCCCATCTCATCACGTAAGAGGACCTCCCAGCATGCCCAGTGCCCTGCTTGCTATGGAGATGAGACATTCCAGCAGGTTTCAGTGGTTGCACTGACAGCCCAAGTCTGCAGAGTATTTGTTTGAGCTGCTCTCATAATGCACAAGCAGCACAAGTAGTCATGAGTTACAAGACTCATCTTCTGACAGTCGGGTTCTTATCTTGCAGATTTTAAGTGTTGCTCTAGCTCTGCATTAACTCCAGTCAATAAGCTATGAGTCATCACAACCACTGCAACTTCTTTATTGAAAGCCACTGGAGCTTGCATTTTCTGTTGTGGGTTTCCCAGGAAGTGGCTAGGCTGCACAAACACAGGTCCCACCAATTGCTCAAGCCTCATCTGATCTTTCCTTGGGGTGGGACAGCTTGGAATTTCAACCCCCCTGCCACAGGCAGGGACACCTCCCACTGGATCAGGGGCTCCAAGCCCCATCCAGCCTGGCCTTGAACACCTCTAGGGGCAGCCTCAACTTCCCTGAGCAACATGGGCCAGGGCCTCAATCACCCTCACAGTAAAGAATTTCCTCCTTATGTGTAGGAGCGATCAAGAGTTTATCTGCTCTGCTAGCAGCACTGCTGCTGGGATGCTGATGAGGTATAGAGGCACAAGGCATAGGCTGTAGCTTGCTTGGGACCCTTGGAGCTCCTAGTCCTGCTCCAAGGCACAGCATCCATCCTTTATCAGAGCACAGCTAGAAAGGGCTCAGGCTTTGGGTTCTGGAGCTCCCATTCTCAGCACTGCAGCCAAAGTTGACCTTAAGCCAGCTTTGAAGGCAACGTTAGAGAAGCATCACTTACTTGTACTTGTTGAATTCAGCTGCACATTTCACTTTGAATATGACCTGGGGGAAAAGATTTGCACAGCATTATTGATTGTGACCTACAGTTCTCCTCTAAGCTTAGTAAGGACACACGCCTCAGCGGAGCCAGCATCCCATTAGACCTCCTGAAGGACTCTGGATTATCTCTTAGCACCAAGTCTCGCATGAGACCTACCTGCAAGAATAACTGGTGTTCTTTCTCCTGCAAGTCAAGCTCAAAATGTAGGTGCTCGGTAGGGAAAAACATATTTAATATCCCATATGTGTCAAGGATTTAAACACCACATCTAAGGACCTCAAGAAAAGCAAGGAGTTTAGCACTCATCAGTCATTAAAATCATTCAAAAATGCATCTGCTTTGCCCAGCCTCCTGTGCTGCACGTTTTAGGACCCCAATCATTATCAACCTGCAGGCTGTAACAAGCATTTGGAGCTCACAGCTCTTCCACCCTGAAGAAGTTTGTAGGCCAAATACACCTGAACAGTAACTCTGAGGTGGTAGAAAGCCCTCCAAGGTGGAAGGCCAAGGTGGAGCGGATCTGGGTTGTTAGGATCTCATCACACAAATTAAGGATCAGTGCTCCAAAGCAAGAGCTCACCAGCCTCTCTTCAAACTGCAAGTACTGAAGCCATGCCTGTACCCCAGCCATTTAGGTCAGGAAGGCTGGAGAACCATCAGCTGACCTCCCAGCAGCCCTACAGCACCCTTCCAATGCAGCAGACGAGGCTCCACATTTCTTTGGGCTGGAGAGCAGCTCCTGTTGAAGCACACAGGACTTCTAAACTGAGGACATAGTCCCCAGTCCCAGCTCAGCAATCCTGCCACAAGGGACAGGTAACTGGTGCACACACATGGTCAGAACAAGGCACAAGAAAGCAGGATGCTGGTAGAACCACATGAGCTCGCTCGTCACACATTAATTCAGCACAGCCATAGCAGGAACTGGGTTTTCTCCTGTGAAAAACACAGATCCTGGTGCAGACCCCACCAGGAAGGATCCCAGAGCTGAGGGTTGCATTCAGCCTCAAGCAAATCTCCTGTTCTGATCAGAGACCTTGAAGGAACTTGGGAAGAGGCAGCCAGTAGATCCAGCAGACAGGTACTTGTGGTCAGCATGAGGTCACTGTGGCATCACCACAGATGTTTAGTTTCACTGCTTCTACAGAAGTCCTCCCTGTCAGCTTCCAGGCTGCAAAGAAGGACCACTCATCTCTGACAAGGCATCCTTAGTCACCTTTCACTTTGATGGGATTTCTTGGCTCCTGCCTTCCAGTCAGCACCAGGCAACAACGGCACCCAAGCTTCAGAAACCAGGCTCCTACCAACAAGAGTAGTTTCAGGATTTGAGGGTTCTCTGGTCCATTAGAGAAGTTCCAAGCATTTAGAAGCACTAGGCAGCTTCAGCAACCCTGTTCTGAGAGCCAGTTGCACTGTCTGCCTCTTCCCCAGTACGAGGAAGGATGAACTCAGGAAGCACTTAAAAGGGGAATAAGATACAGTTCTTCAGCAGAGGGAGGCATCCAGCCCCCCCAGCTGAGGGACATCACACTACAAGCGGTCTCCAAGCCCTCTACCTCCTTGTCCTCTATTCCACCCCAGAGAATTACATAAGCATGGTATAACCCACTCAGAGCAGCACAGCTCATCTGAGCTACAGGAAACCTGGGCATCAGAAGGACCATGAGGTGACTTCAAAACAGGAAAATCCTCAAATCTTTCTCTGACCTTAGGTTGCCTGTACAGAATGGTTTGGATTGCAAGAGACCTTAAAGCCCATCCAGTCCCACCCCTGCCATGGGCAGGGACACCTCCCACTGGATCAGGGGCTCCAAGCCCCATCCAGCCTGGCCTTGAACCCCTCCAGGGATGGGGCAGCCACCACTGCTCTGGGCAGCCTGGGCCAGGGCCTCCCCACCCTCACAGCAAAACATTTCTTCCCAAGATCTCATCGCAATCTCCCCTCTTTCAGCTGAAAACGTTCCCCCTCATCCTTTCCCTGCACTCCCTATACTCAAGCACTTCAGGAGCGTCAAGAGAGACATCAAGGACATCCAGCTCTGAAACCTCTTGGTTCAGCACCCTTTTGTGCAGCATGGAAATCCATCAGAGTTATTTGTACTTCTGCTTTGACTCCCAGAAGAGCGGCCCGTCCCTACAGCCTCCAAACAGCAAAGCAGTCAAAAGTCTGACTTGTATTCCAGCCCATCACCAGGGTGAGAACAGCCCCTCAGCTCAGCAGGGAGATGCCATGGGCTGAAGTTGCATTTGACAGTTGGATTTGATCATCTTAGATGTCTTTTCTATGACTCTAGAGGTCTTAATGATTCTATGACTCTAGAAGATGCAGCTTCCACAGCTGCAGTAGCCCTGTGCAGGTCGGTCTCCCTAGCCTCTCCCCTACAGCCCCAAGCCCTGGGGACGAAGACACACAAAGCTGTCCCAGGGTTAAGAGTGCAATGGCAACGGGAGACTTGCACTTGGACCAGTGCCACAAGAAGCAGAGGGAGACCCTGGCACCAGCCTTACATCTTCATTAGCCCCCACCTATTCAGTCCCATAACGTGAGGGAGAGAGCAGGCATCACTTTTTAGGTGGTTTTGGTTATTATGACATAACTCATCTGAAGGTTGCCTGTTCTTCAGTAGGCAACACCAGTAGTGTTCGCAATGAATCTTTGGGTTCTCATTCTCGAGACAATCTTGCAAACCCCTCAGGACTGGACTAGCTTTGCTGCTTTCAACACCCAAGGATGGCTTATGTAGAGGGTTCCCCTGGGAAGAAGCCAGCACAGAGAGCTCAGGAGCAGTCTTGTTCTTCATAAAAATAGGAAACACACTCCTCTGACCTCAAACAGGTGTGTTATGCCAAGTTGCTAGGAGCAACCCTCACGAAGAGAACGGTTCCTTCAGTTCCTGGGTGAGACCAGTCCCAGAAGTGACACAGAAAATGAGAAACAGAGATCCCTGCTAGCCCAGAGCTGCAGCACTGGGAGCATTTACTCCTGAGCAAGCATTTATAACAGTAAAGGAATACTCAGTCGTCCTTCTGGAGCCACAAGACCTCTGAGCACTTCACATCAGCCTCAGATTCAGGAAGAAAGCAAGGCTGAGGAAAGCTACAGACCTCAAAGTCCCCTGTGATGCTGGAGGCTTTGGGTTTAGGGATGAGAGCTAATGTATTTCACAAAAGTGCACTTGCTAAGGGCGTGTCCTCAGAGCACTGTTTAAAACACACACTCATCATTAAAAAGGTGTCCCAGAGGTGTCACAGCCACTAAGAACAGACAAGCGACAGACTGTGTCCCACAGACAGCTCTGTTGATCACATTGTGCACCTGCACAAGCCAGGACCTCAGCCCTAACACTGAGCCTCAGAGAGCACCTCAGCTTGGTCCCGGAACAGGCATTCACAACAGATCTCAAAGATCCAGGAAAGCCTGAAACTTTGCATTGCCTGATGAAATCAAAGCCTCTATTGCTTCATAAAGAAATCATGAGTCTGGGCTCTCCAACGATTATGGAATGGTTTGAGTTGGAAGGGACCTTAAAGCCCATCCTGTTCTACCCCCTGCCATGGACATGGATACCTCCCACTGGATTAGGGGCTCCAAGCCCCATCCAACCTGGCCTGGAACCCCTCCAGGGATGGGGCAGCCACCACTTCTCCGGGCAGCCTGGGCCAGGGCCTCCTCACCCTCACAGCAAAACATTTCAAGACACAACCATGTCCTACCTTGACATGAACACAGCCCTCACTCAGCTGCAGGAGCATCCACAGACAGATGGCTTCTCTCGCAGGTGTTCAGCACCAAGCATCAGAGCAGAGCACGAACTATTTTGGGACTGCATCCCATAACAAGTGTGCAAGCCCCTGCCCATCCCTCTGAAGAAGAGCTGGAGCTGTTCACGAGGAGGGTCTCTCACCATCCCCACTAATACTGAAATCATCCTATGCCATCGTAAACACAAGGTGCAACCTGCATGTACCCCAGTTTCCTAGAATATCTGGTTGCCAGCATGGCCACCTGTTCATTCAGGAAGCGTGGGATCCACAGGAATCACCAGCTATGGGATAGACCGGTTTTAAGTGACCCCTTACCAGCTCCCCCTCCCTAGCACATGTGCTAGGTGTCTCCTAGCCAAGGGAGGTGAAAGAAAGGATGGAGGCTCTTCCAGTTTTCCATCTGAGAAGACAAGGAAGATACGAGTCTTAGGAGGAACAGCTGAAGGAACTGGGGTTGATTGGCCAGGAGAAGAGGAGGCTTAGGTGAGACCTTATCGCTGTCTACAACTGTCTGAAAAGAGGTTGCAGAGAGGTGGGTGCTAGTCTCTTCACCCAAGTGACAAGTGAAGGGATGAGAGGAAACAGCCTCAAGTTGCATGAGGGTCAGCTTCAGATTAGGTATTAGGAAAAACTTCACAGAAAGGGTTCTCAGGCAGAGGCTGCCCCGGGAGGTGGTTGAGTCTCCATCCACAGAGGTGTTTAAAAGACAGGTAGATGAGATGCTCAGGGATGTGGTTTAGTAGCAGACAGGTACGGTTGGACTTGATAATCTCAGAGGTCTTTCCCAACCAAGGGATTCTATGATTCTATACAGGACAGCAAGGACAAATGGCTGGATGCTCTTCCCATGCACGTCTGCTCCAGTGCAATTAGAGCAGTGAGGGATGAAAGAGGCTGATGTCACCTAATCAGATGGAGCACTTAGAGAGGCCCAGACAGGTTAAGGGTTGTGGCCACGCCAGTCTGGCGGAGCAGCCTGCCGGACTCCGGCAGAAGGCCTTACTCATCCTTGCACACAGTTGCTGACTCCCATGTGAGGCAAGGATGCCAAGTGCTCAAGAAGGTCTTTGAAAGGGTCAAGAGGGAGGTTGTTGTGGCTGCATTTCCCTGTGCTGTGCTCCTGACAATGCCCGGGGGAAAGCAGAGCTGGCAGACTCTTGGGAATTACTTAGCACGACTCGAGATGTCTAGCTGGCAGCAGAGGAGCTATTCCAAAGGGAAGGCAGAGGAGCATCCCAAGTTGGATATCAGCCTTGTTTGAGGCAAGTTCTGAGGAATTCTCACCTGATGTACTGTGAGCTCCAGATTTCCTGGAAACGAACTCGTTCACAAGACAAAGCAGAAAGGAAGAGATGCTCACAAGCAAAAGGCATTACACCCCTTCTGACGTTCCGAAAGGAAATACGGCAGTGGCAAAAAACCCAAACTCTGTCACCATCATATAAGCATCCTATACATTGTCAGGCCTCCATATCCCCTCAGGGGCCAGGAGGGGATAGGAAGAAGACACCCTCACGCCACAGAACAGAACAGAAGAACACTAGGCAGTTCCATGAGTCTGAATTTCAGCCCCAGAGCAACAAAACAATGCAAGCACTCCATAGATTTTTGGTGTTTCCTGGAGCTCTTCCCCCACCACTCAGCACCATTTCATCCTCTGCTTGTAGCATCCATAGTCCAAGAAGCATCTTAAATCCAGCAAGTTTAGCTCCAGTGCTATGTTATTTGAAGAAAACATGGTCTGTGTTTTGACAGATGCCATTTCTCCACAAAGGAGGCACTGTGTACAAAGACAATTAGCCAGCCCTTCTGCACAACGGCAGCTTGTGCTTTTATCCGAGGACATACCAGAGCAGGATGACACCTTCAGAAGAGCAGAAGCCCCGATGACCTTCTACAGGTTGCTACCAACTGGCCCTGAAGAACTGGGAACGGACAGGTCCTCCACAGCAGGTTCTACTTGAAGTCACTCATAAACATACCAGTCACCTTTAGATATTGAGCCACTTCAGCTCAGCTGCTGTGGTCCCAACCATAGCTGCTCTCCTTGCTTCAGGTAGTGACAGTTCTTGTTTAATTACGCCCTTAGCACAACTCCTCCTGTGCTTTAAGAGAAGCACTGAATGCAGCCCAGCCAGCCCCCAGCACGTGGCACCCTCTGTCTAGGGAGGGATAAGCTTGTTTTATCAAGCAGAGGAGCAAATATTGCTACTCAGCATCATTTCTTTCATTAAAATGGAAGCCAGAAAAGCACCAAAGGCTTTCAGTCCACTTAGCTGCACTCTTTCTCTCAACCACTGGAGCTGCCAGCTTCACCACCTCTCTCCAGCATGAGATCACCCACAAACACCACGAGATGCTGGACACCCATCCTGCCTGAGACAGCCAAGTGTCAGACCCTCTCCGTAACTCAGCACTCACACCCATTTTAATAAGTCATTTTATCCTTCCCCACTCTAGATTCTGAGCTCTTATTTCCTCAGACAGGATTTCCCTTGGCTCTAGGTCTTCAAGGAGAAAGAAGCAGAGTGTATTCAGCCAGACTTCACTGAAAAACAGATATTGTGAGAAGCTATTTGAGTTTACTTTGTCATTCTTTAAAGGAGCCTTTTAAGAGTGAGGCACTCAAACAAGTTGCCCAGGGAAGTGGTGGCTGCCCCATCCCTGGAGGGGTTCCAGGCCAGGCTGGATGGGGCTTGGAGCCCCTGATCCAGTGGGAGGTGTCCCTGCCCATGGCAGGGGTGGGACTGGATGGGCTTTGAGGTCCCTTCCAACCCAAACCATTTCATGATTCTAAGCCTACAAAGAGGCAAGTCTCCCACGGAATTCACTGACTTAGAGGAAAAAAACAGAAATCCAGCCCCTTTGTGGCACCAGATTACGGGATCCTTTCCTCAGCTTGCCTTTCAAGGAACACAAACATCTTCTAGTTGGAGGGATGGGTAGGTCAGGCTCTCTTTAACACACAAGAAGGATTACACACACTATGCACCATTTGTTATTTTGCTGCCACTCGATCGGCAGCACGTCTAACACCAACAGCTTTCCCAACAGGCAGCTTTACCCCAGCTTCCAGGTGTTTGTGCCAGAGAAGGAAGAACCAAAACAGCTGAACAACCCCATTGCTCCAAGTCTCACACTATCATGTGAATGTTGATGTCCTCGGGAAAATGAAATCATAACTCCCAGCGGTGACACATCGGAGCGATGGAGCGATTTCGCTGTGTGTTAGCGATTCCTTTGTGAGGCTGGCGAACAGCTGAGAGCTGCAGAGCAAAGAATCCCAACAACAACAACAAAGCTGGAAGGAAAGTACTGCCTGTTTATGAAACAAGTCACCACACTGGGAGGCAGGGAAGCAGAGGGCTTGCTCGGGAGAAACTGGAGCAGAAGCGAAAGAGTCACGAGAGGAAAGGGAGGGGAGAACCGAGGCTTTTCAAGGTAAAAGGCAAGTGAAAGGACTAGAGAAAGGAGGATAAAAATCATACAAAACAAGTGATGGGGAACCCGGGAAAGGAAGAATACAGCTCAGCAACAACAACAAGCAGCTCCGCACCGTCCCAGTCGCGATCTTTGTGCTAGGAAGGGGCCCACCTCTCCAGCCCCAGGCTGTTGTCTAGGGAGGCAGGAGGATCTGAGGGGGTTTTTTTGTTGGGTTTTTTTTTTTTTTTTTGTCTGAGAAGCTGCAGAACAACAAGCCCGGTTCAGAGCGGAGAGATGGAGAGAAGGAGGGAGCGCAGCAACAATAGCAGAAGAGGCTCTGGCTGGTGACGTAATGGTTGGCTTCACTCCAGGCCAAAGCAGCCCCTGCTGCTGCCACTTTCTGGTCCCCTTTAGAGAACGGGAATCAATTAAAAAAGGATGCAAAGCAGTCCCCCAAGAGGCCCTCCTCGCTCTGCCACCCCTCAGAGGGCTGAAAAGGGGGAAAAGCCCCACACAAGAGCAGGGCACATCTTAGTACACCCCCGCCCCCCCCCCCCCCCCGAATCCTAGATTCAGGGCATGTTCCTGCCCCCTTCCATGCCACCCCTCGGAGTTTGCCTTCAGGGTGTCCCCCACATCCCCTCACCCTGGGGTTGGGATTCAGGACACACTTTTTGCTCAACCCTCCTCGATCCCACCGACCCCCTTCCCCAAAGCCTGGATTCAGGGCATCATCCCTGCACCTCCCCTGATCCCCAAGCCTGGATTCGAGGCATAATCCCTATGCCTGCCCCAATCTCCAAATCTGGATTCGGAGCATAACCCCTGTACCCCATACCTCTCCATCACCAAATCTGGATTTGGGGCATAATCCCTGTGCCTTGTACCCCCCAAACAACTGGATTCGGAGCATAATCCCTGTGCCTCATACCTCTCCATCCCCAAATCTGGATTTGGGGCATAATCCCTGTGCCTTGTACCCCCGAAAAAACCTGGATTCGGAGCATAATCCCTGTGCCTCATACTTCTCCGTCCCCAAATCTGGATTTGGGGCATATTCTCTGTGCCTGCCTGGATTCAGAGCATAATCCCTGCACCTCATATCTCTCCATCCCCAAATCTGGATTCGGGGCATAATCCCTGTGCCTCATACCCCTCGAAAAGCCTGGATTTAGGGCATAATCCCTGTATCTCGTACCTCCCTATCCCCAAATCGGGATCCGGGGTGCAATCCCTGTGCCTGCCTGGGTTCAGGGCACAATCTCCACGCCTCCCACCCCTCAAAATCCAGCGCTGAGGGCACAGCCCTGCTCCTGCCTCTCCCCATCCCACCCCGAGCAGGGCCCTCCCGCACCCCCAGCCTCTGGGGCACCTCCCAGCTCGTCGGGGCGGCTGAAGAGGAGGTTTTATCCCCCCTCCAGGGTCTTACCTCGGCGAAATAGAGGTTGAGGAGGCAGAGGCTGGAGAAGAGGAGGCAGCCGGGCAGGTAGTAGAGGAGCCAGTGGGCAAAGGGCTGCTGGAGGCGGAGACCCTGCAGGGAGTTCTGCAGGTAGAAGGAGAAGAGGGTGGTCCTGAGGGCTGCCCAGAGCAGGCAGAGGAAGAGGCAGAGCGTGTGGTAGCTCAGCCGGCGCTCTCGGTAGTAGAGGAGCAGCCAGAGCTGCAGGTAGGCGAAGAGGAAGAGGGCGGCGAAGAGCGCCGTGTGCAGCACGGTCAGACCCAGCTCCACCGCGTAGGGCACGGCGGGCCCCTCACCCAGGGCCGCCCCCGCCGTCGTCGAGCTCATGGGGCAGCGGGGAGGCTCCGGCCCATCCAACGCGCACCCGCTTCGCCCTCCCCTCAGCCCCGGCTGGAGACCCCCATGCAACAAAAGGGAGCACCCCCCCCCCACCCCGCCCCCTTGTCCAACTCCTTCTCCTCCTCCTCCTCTCCTTTTTTTTTTCCGCCCGCCCTCCTGGCTGCGCCGCCCGCCCGCCGCCCGCCAAACAACTCTGCCGGGGACAATCAGCTGAGCGCGATCATTTGAGGCGCTCGCTCCCGGCGGCGCTCGCTCCCCATTGGCTGCCCGGAGCCCCGCCCCCGCCGCGCCCGGAGCCGCGACGCCATTGGCCGCTCCCGGGGGCCGCCCCCCCCGTCGCCGCGCCGCCCGCTATTTTTGGGTTGACGTCGCCGCCCGCCTCCCCGCGCGCCCGGCTCCGCCTCCTGTTGGGGTTGGGGGGGAGGAGGAGCCGCCTCCGGGGTCGGGGTTTGCTGTGCTCCTCGGGGTCCCAGAGCCTCCTCGGGGTCCCAGAGCCTCCTCGGGGTCCCAGAAGCTGCTGGGGGGCAGCTCCGGGGGTCCCCGTGGCCGTAAGGACGAGGAACCTGCGCCTCGTGGCTGCAGCAGCGCTGGGATCCAGCGGCAGCGTTGCTGTGGGAAGCAGGGAGCTTCCCCAGAGGGATCCCAGGAGCTGGAGAAGGGATTTAGGCAAGAATTTTGAGGGGATTCCGTGCGAGAAGAGCCTGCTGAGCGCTTGGGAGGTGCAGGTTGGGTCTCCGCTGTTGCCTTTTCTATCTAGACCCTCCCCGTCTGGGAGATCGTAGCATCTACTGGGGCTGGTGGCAGCCCCCCTGCCACCCTGAGATCCCAGCTCCTGGAGATCCCGCCTGGAAGGACCAGGCTGGCACAGATCCACGGATTCCCTCACCCTACGGCCAGGCCAGCAGCCTCCGAGGGGAGCCGTGGCTGCGGGGTGCTCTCCTAGTGGTTGGAGGGGCCGAGGACTTCAGCTCTGGAGACCCAGGTAGGTGACATCCCACGTGAGCGGCATCACAGCAGCAGCTGCTTTCCGAGGATTTCCAAGGATTATGGTTGGACTCGATGATGCGATGGTTCTTTTCCAACCTGGTGATTCTATGATTTTGCGGGGCTGGACCCCAGGGATGGATCAAACAGGGGTAGAGCCATGGGTGAAGCTGCGGGATTTCAGCTCTTTGAATCATAGAATCACAGAATCACCAGGTTGGAAGAGACCCACCCGATCATCGAGTCCAACCATTCCCATCGATCACTAACCCATGTCCCTCAGCACCTTGTCCACCCGTCCCTTAAACCCCTCCAGGGAAGGTGACTCAACCCCCTCCCTGGGCAGCCTCTGCCAGGGACCAATGACCCTTTCCATGAAAATTTTTTTCCCAATGTTCGACCTGAACCTCCCATGGTGGAGCTTGAGGCCATTCCCTTTCGTCCTGTCCCCCGTCACTTGGGAGAAGAGGAGGTGCTCTGTTCCTTTCCCAGTGTGGGAAGACGGAGAGGTGGCAGCAGGTCCCTCCTGCAGCCTTGGCTGGCAAGCCAGGCCCTGCTGGGGGCTGGGAAGTGGGACCTGGAAGTGGAAATGAAAATGAAACTCTCCGGGAAGTGGCAGGAGATGGAGGAGAGTGGGAGCATCCCTGCAAAAAAACCCAGCGAGGCAAAGCCCACTGGGCAACGGGCTGGGATGCACTTTAACGTCCACGTGTTTCCCACCCCGACACAACGAGATGCTCCTATGAAAACACCCTCGTCTTGACGGCGGACCCCGTATCCCATGTGTGAGCTGAAAATCACACACGTCTGGTGCAGGGAGGAGAGATGACGGCACGGCAAGGAGCTCCATTTTTCATTAGGAAAAAATTTTTCATGGAAAGGGTCATTGGGCTCTGGCAGAGGCTGCCCAGGGAGGGGGTTGAGTCACCTTCCCCGGAGGGGTTTAAGGGATGGGTGGATGAGGTGCTGAGGGACATGGGTTAGTGATTGATGGGAATGGTTGGACTCGATGATCCAATGGGTCTTTTCCAACCTGGTGGTTCTATGATTCCGTTATCATCTGATGTGGTATGTGCCAGATGTCTCGTGAGCTGCCCCAGCACGGATTTGCTCCGCGAGCTGATTACGCGGCAATCTGCACCATCCTTGAAACGCTGCTGGTTGAAAAAGTGTGTCTGCTGGTGCACAAAAAGGGCCTGACCCTGCTCCAGCTTTAGGGATAAATGCAGGATAAATGACTTGATGATCTCAGAGGTCTTTTCCAACCTTAACGATTCGATGATTCTATAAAACGCCTCTGCAGCGAGGATCTGCTTTCTGGCTGGGAGCAGAGCAAGAGTTTGTAGTGGGTCCCGGTATCATAGCCTGGGTTTTTGGAGCATCCAGCATGGGTGGAAACATGTTCCCATGGCAGTAGCATCACGGCCAGGGCAGCAGATGATGCAGAAGCACGGCATTACGGGCATCGTGGCAGCAGGTTGCAACCCCTGCCTCCTCCGCAGGCTGCTGGGGAGAAGGCGGCATGGGAATCATAGAATCACAGAATCATAGAATAGTTTGGGTTGAAAGGAACCTTAAAGATCATCTAGTTCCAACCCCCCTGCAGGAACATCCCACTAGATCAGGTTACCCAACTCCCCAGCACAAATGTTCCTGTTGCTGCTGCTGAAAAATGCAAGCGAGAGCACAATGTTGATGGCTCTTCTTGCACTTTGGACCATGCAGACAGGTTTTCTTCATGGGATCCAGACAAAACCCCTAAAAAGCTCTGTCCCAACCTCTGTCCAAAAGCAATGTCCCAATGGGAAGGGCCAGTACGTGTTTTAGTCCTGTGATTGCCCATCTCAAAGCCGTGAAGAAGCATCTCAGCATAGTTCCAACTCCAGATGGTGGGGAACTGCAGCGTTTTGACCTTATTCAAGTCAGCTGGGTTAAAGAACTTGCCTTTGGAAAATATGAGAGGAGCTGGGTTGAGCTTTGTTCCAGCAAAACTGGGTAGTGATAAGTAACCTGACTTTGCTCGTTAGGAGAAGGCTGGTGCTGGCCACTTCTTTGAAGATGAGCAAGGAAGGGATGCATGTAGTTAAAACTCTGCAAGATAGTGCAATATCTGGTTAGGAAGTGACATTATTGCTGGGCAGCCACAGGATTCCATAAAACCTCCATAGGAAAAGAAGCCTTAAATATTCCTTGACATAAGCAATCTCAACAGTTGTCATCAGTATCTCTGAAGAGTTGTCAGGCTTGAAGTCTCATCGTCTTCTGCTGTGAGGTGGGTGCTGGTCTCTTCTCCCAAGTAACAAGTGATAGGATGAGAGGAAATGGTCTCAAGTTACACCAGGGGAGGTTTAGATTGGATATTAGGAAAAAAATCTTGACTAACAGAGTGGAGAAGCCCTGGCAGAGGCTGCCCAGGGCAGTGGTGGAGTCTCCATCCCATGTCCCTTGGGGACATGGTTTAGTAGGCACAGTGGGATTGGGCTGATGGTTGGACTGGATGGTCTTAGAAGTCTTTTCCAACTTTAATGATTCCAAGGTTCTATGACAAACCTATCCCCCCCAAGACAGTGAAAGGGCTGCAGGGTGACAGTTTCACATAGCAGGTTGTCACTGGAGAGTCAGCATCATCCAGGGATGCTTCAGTGGGATCCCAAGAACGCTTTCTTTAGCCCCAAAGAACCTATTTATCATCTCTTCAGGAGGAAAGAGATTTGCAGACGATAACCTGACAGGACAGTTTCCATCTTAGAATCATAAAATCATGGAATCATTAAGGTTGGAAAAGCCCTCTAAGCTCATCCAGTCCAACCATCAGCCCAGCACCACCGTGCCTACTGAGCCGTGTTCCGAAGTGCCACGTCTGCAGATTTTTGAACCCCTCCAGTGAAGGAGGCAAGCTGGCTGGAAGCAAGTTGGATGCATTGGGGAAGGGCTTTCTGGTCAGGCAGTGACATGTGGCTTGAGGGATTCACGTGGATCTGCAGAGCAGAAGGTTGGAACAGAGCTTTTTAGGGATTTTGTCTGGATCCCATAAAGAAAACCCATCTGTGTGGTCCAAAGTGCAAGAAGAGCCATCAGCATTGTGCTCTCGCTTGCATTTTTCAGCAGCATCAGCAGGAATATTTGTGCTGGGGCATCCAGCCGTGCTGAGGAGAGGGCTTGAGCCTGTGTAGCTGGTTGTACCTAAGGGGTTGAGTCTGCTTCGCATGAATTTGAGAGTTATGTGTCCCCTCTGCCAGCAAATCTGGGAGGGCAGCACACTGGTTAACTGCTGCCACAGGGATGGCAGCCAAAACCCAGTGCCAGCTGGGTGCAGGGTGAATGTCCTGCTGCAACAAAAGGCCTGGTTTGTGTTGATCACCACAGGAGAGGCTCAAGGGACTCCATTTACCAGCATCCTAAATGCTCCTGGTTTAGGAGCTTCTGCCTAGGGATTTCAGACTTGCCAACTGAGGGCTGTGCAGGCTGGAAGATACTGATATGAGGAGGTAAAAATGAAGGGGAAGCAGCAGCGTAACATATTTGGAACAGACATAAAGTGTAGGGGGGTTGGACCACCAAGAGGAAAGTAACCTGGACTCGATGATTCAGTGGGTCTCTTCCAACCTAGTGATTCTGTGATTCTATAACCCGCTGTGGGATGTGGGAGATTTTATGTCACTGAAGCTGAAGTCCAGGTTGGGGCTTCAGGGTTCAGGGGAGGCTCATGGATGATGGAGATGGGGTCGGGGTTGTGGCAATCCCAAGCAAAGTTACAGGCTGGGAGGAGAATGGATTGAGAGCAGCCCTGAGGAGAAGGGCTTGGGGTGCTGGGGGGTGAGAAGCTCAATGTGAGCTGTCAACGTGTGCTCACAGCCCAGAAACCAACCGTGTCCTGGGCTGCATCCAAAGCAGCGTGGCCAGCAGGGAGGGAGGGGATCCAGACCCTCTGCTCTGCTCTGCTCTGTGAGACCTCGTCTGGAGTCCTATGTCCAGTTCTGGAATCCTCAGCACAGGGAGGACATGGATCTGTTGGAACGGATCCAGAGGAGACCATGAAGATGATCTGAGGGGTGGAGAACCTCCTGTATGAGGCCAGGCTGAGAGAGTTGGGGTTGTTCAACTTGGAGAAGGCTCCAAGGAGACCTCAGAGCAGCTTCCAGTACTAGAAGGGTCTCCAAGAAAGCTGGAGAGGGGCTCTTGATCGGGGAGTGCAGGGACAGGATGAGGGGGAATGGTTTTAAGCTGAAAGACGGGAGATAGCAATGAGATTTTTGGAAGAAATGTTTTGCTGTGAGGGTGGGGAGGCCCTGGCCCAGGTTGCCCAGAGCAGGGGTGGCTGCCCCATCCCTGGAGGGGTTCAAGGCCAGGTTGGATGGGGCTTGGAGCCCCTGATCCAGTGGGAGGTGTCCCTGCCCATGGCAGGGGTGGGACTGGATGGGCTTTGAGGTCCCTTCCAACCCAAACCATTCCAAGATTCTGTGATTGTAGGGCACCTGGCTGGCTGTGCGGTCCAGGACAGTGTTTCTCCCTTGCCTTGTGTATCTCAGAAGCCACCTCACATCACCCTCCTTTGAATGAAAAACTCTGCTGCTTCCTCAGTAATAAATATTGGCAGCTGGTGGCTCTGTGAGGCAGAACGTCAGGGAGAGTGGATGGGGTTGCAGAGGTGCTGCAAGGATCCCAGCCCGTGTAGGATTCGCAAGCAAAACTAATGCCTCACAAGAGGAATTTATGGCAAATCAGGAGTTCGTGCTGGGTGTCTGGGCTGTATTTGCTTTCATTTTAGGTCATCTGCAGTGGCCTTATAACCACTTTGTCCAGCTCTGTCTTGGAGGTTCATGCATCACTGGTATTTTCACACAGCCCTGTAATCCTGCAAGGGGCTGAGCTGCAAGGTTCTGGCTGTTTCCAGCCCCATGGTGTTAATTTTCCATTGATGGAAAAGAGATGACAGAGAGAATGACCTAAAAGCTGAAGATTTGGGTTGGGATTGATGTGAAACAGAGGGAAGCTGCTGAGCAGGATGGAGTGATGGGGAGGTGAGAGGACATGAAGAGGGAAGGGTTGAGCAGGCATTTTAGTGTGAAAGGTGAGAAAAGCATGGAGGGAGCAGGGTTGAGGGTGGTGGGACAGCGTGGGGGCATGAGAAGAAGTGGGAATGTGGGGCAGTGAGGGGGCAGATGGGACTGACATCAGGAGAGGAGCAGTAGTCACACAGATGTGGGGAGGACCAAAAGGAGGATGCTGGAAAACCTGCAAGAGCCAGAGGAGACCTGAAGAGAGATGGTGTCTGGGTAGAGGCTGGAGTTGTGTTTTGAACTGTTGGCAACCCAGTATGATTGTTGGAGTCCGCTTCTCTTGCCTTCTGGACAGTCAGCTCTCCTCTTTGGCCCAGGCTGGTTCCCATGTTCCCGGATTGAGTTTATTTTTCCACCCTGCTGTGGCCAAGTTTGTCATTTAATAAACATCGCCCCCTGGCCCCAGTCTCTGTCCCCTCTGTAAGCCAGAGGAACAGATGGAAGGACAAAGGACCAGAAGTGCCTGGCACTTCCCAAAGCTGGAAAGGAGAGAACTGGAGACTTTCGGATGAGAAGAGAAAACGACATTCATTTCTCAGCTCTGTCTTTGTTCCCCTGGGCCATTCAGGCTGATCCAAACACCTAATGTGAGAGGGAGCCTGTGAAGGTGGAGCATGCCTGGTTTTCACTAACTCCCTGCTCTTGGAGTGGGGCAGAGAGATCTTGCCTGCTTGGTTTTGAGCATTTGAGTTTGGGTTCCTCACAGAGCAGTGGCAGGGAGCTGACGGCATCTGACCGGGGCTGGAGGGATTGACACTCCCTGGACACAGGGGCGTTTGTTAGCGAAAACAGCTGCAGCTTGTGGTGCAAAGCAGCTTCTACATGGCTTCAATTCCAGCTTTGTCTGTCCAAGAGCCAGCCGTGCTCTTGCACACTCAGCACCAAAGACCCATACCTGAAGAGCAGGCTGTGAAGGAACCTTTGAGATCATTGGTTCCAACCATACCTGTCCACTACTAAACCAGATCCCTGAGCACCTCATCTCCCCGTCTTTTAAACCCCTCCAGGACTGGGGACTCCACCACCTCCCTGGGCAGCCTCTGCCAAGGCCTGGGAACCCTTTTGATGAGGAATTTTTTCCTGATGTCCAATCTGAACCTGTGTGTGTTTGATTTTCATTTCCAGTTGCGACTCTCCCATGCCTGTATTGGATAACAGCCATGTCAGCCCAAAAGGACAGACGGGTTTCTTCCTTCTCTTTCCTGCTTTTCTGGGCTTCTTCCATCCCAACGTGGGGAAGTACGAGGCTGCTGCAGGAGCTGAGCCCACAGGAGTATTTCAGTAGCTTGCAAGCTGGCAGAGCATCCCTGGCTTATTTCAGCCACAGTGGTACGTATTTAGCACTCTGTATTTATATCAGCCTGGGTTTTCGGCAAGGGCTCATGTGAAGGTGGTAAAATGAAGAGGGAATTCCTGAGCTTTTTAAACCCAAAAGGATTTTGAACCGTAGAATCACCAAGGTTGGAAAAGGCTACTAAAATACATCCAGTGCAACCGTCAGCCCAACCCCACCGTGCCTACTAAACCGTGTCCCCAAGTGCCACATCTACACGTTGTTTGAACCTCTCTGGAGATGGAGATTCCACCCCTGCCATGGGCAGCCTCTGCCAGGGCTTCACCACTCTTTCAGCTCTTGAAGAGCGGATTGAGCTCAGCTGACAAGTCTGCTTTTGCCCAGCCCCAAGTGCTCCTGGCAGGCAGAGCCCTCTTGGAGTTCTTTCCTGGCTGTGTCCCCAAACATGCACCTTCAAGCCTCCTCATGAGCTGTCTGGATTATTTTCTGGACATACCATGGAGGAGAAACCCAGCCTGGTAAGGAGTTGTCCCCTCAGATGGGCTGGGTTTCTCTTTGACGGTACATCCCATGGGAAAGAGGGATCCCTTGCATACTGGGAAATTAAGGGCTGTCAAGAATTACATGGAGATTCTCGCCCTTCCCTTTCATCTTCTCCTCCTTCGTGACCCCGAGGTGTGTTTTCCCAGAGACAGCTCCATGGGCTGAGACACCAGCTCCCATGTTGGTGTTGAAGGCTGAGTGTGTTAGGAAGGGAAGGGAGGGAGCCTGGGAGCATTTGTGTTGTTGCCCATAGTTTTATTTCAGCAAAGACCTTGGTTTTTGAGTAAGAGCAAGACTGTGTTGGGTCAAGCGCTGTCTCGGTGCGTGGCAGGAGCGTCCCAGTTTAGCACCCTCTTGGCCAGGTCAGCAGCTAAACTGGGCAGTTTTGATCCCAGTTCCACCTGCAGTGGGAAAGAGGAGAGGGAAATCATGGAATCATAGACTGTTTTGGATTGGAAGGGACCCTTACAGATCATCCAGTCCAGCCCCTCTGCCGGAGCAGAACAATGAAAGAGAGAGATTTGTGGTTTGGAAACTAGACTTACAACACTGTTACTGAAACAATAATAATTAAAAAAAGGAAATAATAAGAAAATAATACAATAAAATATGTACAAATATACGAAGTTGAATCCCTCAATGATTATACATCACCACTGATCCTTCCAAGCAGGCATAGGGATATCCTGGACTAAACTCAGCAGCAGGCAGGAGCTAGACTCAAAAGCTGGACGCGTAGATGAGGATCAGGGCCAGACAGATGGACAAGGTCCTCACTGGACGTTGGAGAACGAAGAAGAGGGCTTGACCTTTGTGAATCCTAAGCTTTATACTGAGTATAACTTGTATGGCATGGAATCCTCTGTTGGTCAGTTTTGGGTCACCTCTCCTGTCTGCTCCTCCCTGCAGGTGCAACTCTTTTTACCCTTTGACTTAGGTCATTCCACCGACTTGAGGAGCAGCAACTCTCTACCTGCCAGTGTCCCGTTAACCTGGTGATAAACATCAGGCATTATCACTTCTAGAGGCACACAGTGTCTGAAAGGCACGTTGTTAACTTTCAGAAAATGAAGTTGCCTAGAGGAGGTTTAGCTGAGAGTTAGAGAATTGGTTCTACTTGAGCTCAAGCCAGAACACAGGAAGATGCTCTTGGTTCTGAGGACCTGCAGCCCAGCCCAGCAGCACCCATCTGACAAACCTAGTTCCAGTCCTTCTGTCTTCCTCAGCCATCACTCCCTGTTTGCCCTGCTCAGAGCTACTCAAATGTGCCAGGGATGTTTGCATGGGGACCTAAGCGAGCTGTTACAATGCCAGAGCACAGCCACTGCTTGCCCTGTCTCATCTGTAAGGGGAAGGGATGGAAACCAGCTTGTTTTCGTTGTTTCAGGTTCTCCTGGTGCCCAGCCCTTCTTGGAGCAGATTGAGAACTCAGCCGAGGCCCTCAACGACTATGGCATTTCGGTGGTGAAGGTAAATCATAGAATCATAGAATAACCAGGTTGGAAGAGACCCACCGGATCATCGAGTCCAACCGAAGGACTCGTGAAATCGTAATCGTAAATGAAGGTTAGGAGCAGGATAGGCAATTTGTGCAGCTTATTTCTGTGGGGCTTCCTACAAGATGGGCAGAGCTTCCATTGACCCACCTTGGGGCATGTCAGCAGTGTGACCTCAGAAGAACAGCAGTCCCCGAGTACTGAAAGGGACTACAGGAAAGCTGGGAACAGGCTCTTTAGAAGAGAGTGCAGGGATAGAACAAGGGGGAGTGGTTTTCAGCTGAAAGAGGGGTGATTCAGATGAGATATTGGGAAGAAATGTTTTTGCTGTGAGGGTGGGGAGGCCCTGGCCCAGGTTGCCCAGAGCAGGGGTGGCTGCCCCATCCCTGGAGGGGTTCAAGGCCAGGTTGGATGGGGCTTGGAGCCCCTGATCCCGTGGGAGGTGTCCCTGCCCAGGGCAGGGGTGGGACTGGATGGGCTTTGAGGTCCCTTCCAACTCAAACCATTCTTTGATTCTACAATGCTGTGAAGAAAGCCTGCTCATCTCACTCTGTGGGACTTGTCCAGCTCCCTCCATAGCTCCTTCCTACCAGCTCACACTGTAAAGAATTTTGGATGGGGTCAGTTTGCTGTGTTTCAATTCAGTGCAATAAATATTTCATCTAAAGCCTTTTTTTTTAGCTGAAACTTTATGTAGATTTAGGGGAGGGAATTCCAAATTTAGGCAAGTGTAATAAGATTTTAAGAATTGCTTACAAATACCATAGAATCATAGAATAACCAGATTGGAAGAGACCCACTGGATCATTGAGTCCGATTTAATTTCCTGCAGATACAGGGTGAGTTTAATAAGCAAGCAGCAATTTGTCACTTTCAATATGCTGGGCAGATAATAGAATCATGGAATGGTTGGGATTGGATGGGACCTTAATGCCCACCAGTCCCACCCCTGCCATGGGCAGGGACACCTCCCACTGGATCAGGGGCTCCAAGCCCCATCCAACCTGGCCTTGAACACCTCCAGGGATGGGGCAGCCACCACTTCCCTGGGATCTCTTGATCCCTTTCTGACCTAATTCAAGGCAGGCAGAGCTGGAGGACTGAAGAATAAACTCCAGTCCCAAGGTCTGGACTCAGTTTTATTGTATTTTTCTCTCCCAGCTCGTTTGGAAAGGCCATCTTTGCATTCTTGAATGGAAGAAAGCTGTAGTGCTCTATGTTTATAGTCATTTGTCGAGCTGAATGTCTAATTACGTGCTTTTGATGTCTAGGTTAATTGTCCCAGAGAGGATGTCTCAAGATACTGCAGGAAAGAAAACGCAGTGAGGAAAGCCTATCTGTTCAGGTGAGGGGATTTTCTGGGCATCCCACTGTGATTCCCATGCAAGTGTTTGAGGGAAACGCTGCCAGTGGTTAGAGGAGTATGTGTAAGAAGAGAGGAGCCCTGAGGACAGCAGTGACTTGCAGAATTTAGTGAAAAGTATCTCCAAAAGATCCGACGCATGCAAGGTAGGTGCTGGGTGAAGCTACCCATCCTGCCCTGTGTTCCTTTTGAGCAGCAGAGGGCTGTGCTGCTACATGAAACCACAAGACAGGCTGAGAGAGTTGGAGTTGTTCAGCCTGGAGAAGTGAAGGCTCTGGGGAGACCTTAGAGCAGCTTCCAGTGCTGAAAGGGGCTCCAGGAACACTGGGGAGAGACTTTATAGCAAGGCCTGTTGTGACAGGACAAGGAATAGTGGTTTGAAACTAAGGGAGAGGAGATTTAGATGGGATATAAAGAAGAAATTGTTTACAGTGGGGGTGGTGAGGCACTGGCACAGGTTGCCCAGGGAAGCAATGGATGCCCCATCCCTGGAAACATTCACGGTCAGGTTGAATGGGGCTCTGAGCAACCTGATTGAGTTGAAAATGTCGCTGCTCCTGCAGGGAGTTAGACTGGATGGCCTGTAGAGTCCCCTCCCAACCCAAACCATTCTGAGATTCCAAAAGAAATCCTCCATCATTGTTGTTCTGCCCATGTGTGCTCCTACCACCATGCCTCAAAGTTACACTCAGCCAGGTTTTGGATTTGCTCCTAGGAAGAAACACTCTTTGGTGTTCTTCCTGCTGGTGTGGTTAACTCTTCCGCTCTGGAGGAGAAGGCTTAGCTCTTGTTTTCTCCATGGGTTGTCAGGTGGAAGCTTCTCTGTGTATCAGTGCAGGTCTCACTGACTGTTGTACATGACCCACAGAAACATAGAATCATAGAACCATTAAGGTTGGAAAAGAACCTCTAAGATCATCCAGTCCAACCGTTAGCCCAACCCCACCCTGTCTGCTAAACCATGTCCAAAAGTTACATGTCTACATGCTTTCTGAACACATTCAGGGAAGGAGACTCCACCACTGCCCTGGGCAACCTCTGCCAGTGCTTCACTACTCTTTTAGTAAAGAATTTTCTCCTAATATCCAATCTAAACCTCCTCTGGCACAGCTTGAGCTGGTAAGGGTCTGCAGGGTGATATTGAGACCTGTGCTAGGCTTCTCATCTACAGCCCCCAGGACCTGAGTGAAATGGCAGTGACTAAACCAGCATTCCCTGGACACCTTGTCCTTCAAAATCCCTAAATTCAGTCCTGACATCTTCTTGGATGTCATACCAGCTGTACCTGCCAGAAGATCCCTGGAATCATTCAGCTGAGGGAAAATTGATTTAGTACATGTAGTTGATCTTTCCTAGTTCTGTTGGTGATGCTCTTTTCTTCCCTCCCCAGAGGTAACGTGCTGATCAGAGAGTTCCCCACCGATGCCTTGTTTGACGTGAACTCCATTGTTGCAAACATTTTGTTGTAAGTACAGACCGGATTCATCTCTGTAAAATAATTTTCTTTCCATTTTCACCTGTTGATAAAAAGTTTTGCATAAATGACACCAAGCTGAGTGGTGCAGTTGTCATGCCAGAAGTATGGAATGTCATCCAGGAGGACCTGGACAAGCTGGAGAAGTGGGGCTGCTTGAACCTCATGAGGTTCAACAAGGCCAGGTGCAAGGTCCTGTACCTGGGTCAGAGATTTCAGTACAAGCTGGGAGGTGAATCTCTACAGATTGAGAGCAGCCCTGGGGAGAATTGCCTCGGGTGCAAGGGGGTGAGAAGCTCGACATGAGCCAGAAATGTGCACTCGCAGCTCAGAAGGCCAACCGTGTCCTGGGCTGCATCAAAAGAAGCGTGGCCTGCAGGGCGAGGGAGAAGATTCTGCCTCTCTGCTCTGGTGAGACCCCATCTGGAGTCCTGTGTCCAGTTCTGGAGTCCTCAGCATAGGAGGGACGTGGACCTGTTGGAATGGGTCCAGAGGAGGCCACAAAGATGATCTGAGGGCTGGAAGGGGGCTACAGGGTGGGGAGGCCCTGGCCCAGGTTGCCCAGAGCAGGGGTGGCTGCCCCATCCCTGGAGGGGTTCAAGGCCAGGTTGGATGGGGCTTGGAGCCCCTGATCTAGTGGGAGGTGTCCCTGCCCATGACATCCAGTTGGAACTGGATGGGCTTTAAGATCTCTTCCAGCCCAAACCACTCCATGATTCTGTGAATACAAATCTCCTGTATTCCAGAGGCTGCTCCCAGCTGAGCAGAAGGCTGTTTCTGTCCTTGGTATGGTTTGACCCTGTTCGATCTGTGCCCTTGAGAAGACTCAGAACCATCTGGACTGCAGTATTTGGCTGTGAATCTTCCATCTGCCAGTCAGAAGCTGGCGTTTTACCTTGTTTTCCCCATCACAGTAATGTGGCTGCAAATTCACCCATAAAAGAAAACGGTCGCTAATGAGGTTTTTCTGACTCCACAGTGCCCTGCTCTTCAATGAAGTTACATACGTTGAAACCCTGGCAGATCTTCAGAACATTGAAAACGCATTGAAAGGAAGGTCAAACCTGGTCTTTGCCTACGTGCCAGCTACTGGGACAGCAGGTACCAACAATCAGCTTTTCATCTTTGCTCTCATTCTGGAGCCTTTTTCACTAAGGTGGAAGGGAGCTGTGTTTCTGACCATGAAGGATCAAGGAAACTTGAAAGGGCTACCTAGACACAAGTTCTCCACCTGTTTGCCTTGCTGTGTTTCCAAAGGGTTCAGTTGCACCAGAGAAGTTTTAGTGGGAGCACACAAACTTTGAGAGATGAACATGAGGGGGAAAACAAGCTAGCGATTGCTGTCTTAATAAATAATAAAACCACTGGCAGATCTCTGGTTGGGTTCACTTACACCACCTCTGTGTTTACTGGGCAACAGCAACTGGATTCGGCTCCTGTTACCTTCATCATGTGTCTTCAGCCAGCTGTGACTTTTTTCTGGGAGTCCCTGAGAGCCTGAGCTTCGGTATTTACAGCTGGGAAGGATAAAGAGTGAGATCTGGCGGGAGCTGAGATGAGTTTGTCTTGCTTTTCTCTTTGCAGAGCACAGAGCGGTGATGGAGGCAGCTTTTGTCTATGGGACCGTCCACCGGTTTGTTCTGACGACTGAGGCAGCACTGCTGAAGGACACTGGGTATGTCCTAACAAAGACATGCACCCCAGGGATAGCTGCTCCGTTGGACTGTTGGCTTTGCTCTTGGTTTCTCAGATTCCCAGGTCAAATCTGGGGTGATATTAGGGTGTTATGCCGAGGGTGGGCAGACACATCTGGTTTGCTTCTCCAAAACCAGCTGCTGCTTGTATTCCTGGATATAGAGTAGAGGTGATTCTCTCCCTTTACTCCGCTCTCATGACACCTCATTTGGAGCCCTGGGGTCAGTTCTGGAGGCCTCAGCACAGGAAGGACATGGAGCTGTTAGAGTGGGTCCAGAGGAGGCCACGGAGATGATCCAAGGGCTGAAGCAGCTCCCATACGAGGACAGGCTGAGAGAGTTGGGGATGTTCAACCTGGAGAGGAGAAGGCTCCGGGGAGGCCTTAGAGCAGCTTCCTGTCCTGAAAGGGGCTGCAGGAAAGCTGGAGAGGTGCTCTGGTTCAGAGAGTGCAGGGGCAGGACAGTTTTAAGCTGAGAGAGGGGAAGTTGAGACGACATCTTAGGGAGAAACGTTTTCCTGTGAGGGTGGGGAGGCCGTGTTCCAGGTTGCCCAGAGAAGCTGTGGCTGCTCCATCCCTGCAGGGGTTCAAGGCCAGGTTGGATGGGGCTTGGAGCCCCTGATCCAGTGGGAGGTGTCCCTGCCCATGGCACAGGATTGAAAATGAATGAGCTTTGAGGTCCCTTCCAACCCAAACCATTTTGTGATTCTGTGCCATTTGTGACTGTTCGTTCAATGGGATTTTACAGGAGATCCCCCTGTCTCCTTCCCATAACTGACTGATCAAACCCCAGCCAGGGGGGATGAGATAGCTCATCGTATGTCTTAGAACGCTCAGCCTTGTGCTTTGGTGAGCAAGTCTGGCCAGCTGAGAAGCATAAGAACTGCTAGAGTGGGTCAGAGCAAAGCCTACCCAGCTCCAGATCTTACTCTGCGGTGGCCACATGTACTTCTTGAGGTGCCATCCCATCCTTCGTAGTATCATGGAACGGTTTGGTTGGAAGGGATCCCATCTGGTTCCATACAATCCCCCTGCAATGGGCAGGGACATCTCCCTCTACATCAGGTTGCTGGGATCATGGTCGGGGACACGTTTTGTGGCTGCCACGAGATGGCACCGTTGTCATTTGGACAGGAGTTTGCTTCGTTCTTAAAGCAGAAAGGATGCTACAGGCCATCTCCTTAGCTGGTGATGTGGTGGAAGCTTCACCAACAACGTCACAGAATCATTAAGGCTGGAAAAGATCTCATCCAGTCCAACCGTCAATCCAACACCCCCATGCCTACTAAACCATGTCCCCAAGTGCCACATCTACACGTTGTTTGAACACCTCCAGGGATGGAGGCTCCACCACTGCCCTGGGCAGCCTCTTCCAGTCCTTCACCACTCTTTCAGACATGAATGGCTTTCAGCCAACCAGGACAGCAGGCTTTGAGGTCTTAATACTCTGCTCTGCTCTTCCACAGAGAGATCATGAAACCCTTTACAAAGACAATGATCCCTCTTTTTGAGGTGGGAAATGGTGCATAGGAAAAGTGAGGTGGCGTCCAAAGGTTAACCTGCTGGCCAACACCAATGGTGGTATTGGAGCAGGAATGACTAACCCGGGAACCATTCAGGGAACTCGATCTCACTGCTTCCTTTGGCACAGCCAAAAGCAACTTGTTCAAAATTCCTTATGCATCAGTGAGATAAAAATACATGAGCAAAGCTGTGGACTTCAACTGTCCACCTCCTGCCAGGGTCTCCACTGAAGCGGCATGGCTGGTCAACTAAAGAAAACTTAATTTGAGTCCTTCTCAAGCTGAGCCAACTCTTTTGGGGTTGGGATCATTTACACCTGGTGAACCAGGATCTTCATTAGATGTTCGGCAAGGTTCTGAAGGGCACTTGGATGCAATTGTACCTGTGAAACCTCCAAACTAAGAACCTGAGGATCATGTGCCCAGTAGAACATGTCAGTAAACGTAGTCATCTTAAAACCCTGCAGTGGATGCCAAGCTCAGCATGGCTTTTGTTTTCTCTTGCATAGCATTGACGAGCCTGATGTATCATCTGCCCGGCTATTGTTCTGCCACTGCCAGCGAGCCACGGACCCAGCGCAGCCCTGCAGGAGGACAGCCATGGAGCAGGCTCTGACCATGCTCAACATCCACAGGCACCTCAAGCTCATGGGGGCTCCACTGGTGGTACGGCTGGGGAAGAGGAACCGCTTGGGCTGCAGGCGTGAGGACAGTTGGGGTGGATGTGAGGATGAGGGAGGGGTGAGCAGAGGATGAGAATCTACCCTCTCCCCGTGAAGTTAATGACCAAGCTCCCAGGCTGGGTCCAAACAAGGAACAGGCATGGGGCTGGAGGGGAACAATGTTCCATTGTACTGCTTTGCTTGCTTAGACCTTTTCAGGGAGCCTTGGCACCTGCGTATGCTCCTCTAGTTGCATGTAAGCACCATGAGTGCAAGGGGGTGAGGATGCCCACGGGACTTTACTGGAACATGTGGAGTGGATGAGGATGGGGATGGGAATGGGATGGGATGGGATGGGATAATTCAGTTTGTCAAGCCCAACTGCTTGACAAATTCAGGGCTGACCAGAAGTTTAAGGGCATTGTCCAAATGCCCCTTCAACTCTGACAGGTCTGGGGCATCGACTGCCTCTCTAGGAAGCCTGTTGCAGGGTTTGACCACCCTTTCAGTGAAAAAATGCTTCCTAATGTCCAGTCTAAACCACCGCATGCGCAGCTTTGAACCGTTCCTACAGGTCATATCACTGGGTACCACAAACAACATGCATAGCAAAGCCCAGTTTTTTAACAGGGAGGCCTATGACGATTTGGAACAGTTTAACCAAGGTTGTGTGGGTTCTGCTTTGATGGATGCTTCAGAAACAGTGTCAGAAGCTCTTTCTTGAGGCTATCTTTATTTCTGTAGCTGAGGAACGCCTGGTGGCTTGGGCTGTGCAGAGGAAGAGCTGAGGTACCTTCAGTGGTGTGGAGATGTGCTGCACTATAACCATGTCTCTTCTCCAGACAGAGGTTGCTGAGGCCCCAGAGAAGGTTTCCACTGTTCACTTACAGCTCGGGCTGCCACTTGTGTTCATCCTCAGCCAGAAAGAGACCTACGAGGCTGACAGGAGGACAGCAGAGTTTGTGGCTTGGAAGCTCTTGGGGAAAGCAGGAGTTGCCCTTTTGTCCAGGTATTTGCTCTCAGGTGTTTTGGAGTTCTCCTTTCTTACTGTGGTGTTTCTGAGCTCGGTTAACCCACAGCCAGGATGATGGTCCATGGGCTTGTTCCGATTTGGTGATTGGACTAGATGATCTTAGAGGTGTTTTACAACCTTAACAATTGTGTGATTTCTATGAGAAACAGGACAACTAGGTGATATCTTGCAAGAGGATGTCACTTTTAAGGACTAGTCCAGAATCAGATTAGTTTGGTTTTATACTGGCTGGAAGTATAAAATCATAGAATCATAGAATGGTTTGAGTTGGAAGGGACCTTAAAGATCATCTAAATTCCAACCTCTCTGCCATGGGCATGGGATGCGTCCCACTAGATCATAGATGCCAATGCATGAGCAAAGACTTGGATCGCAGAAAGGGAATCCAAACCCTTGGATCCAAGCAAAACAGGCATGCTATGCAGTGCCATCCCACCAGAAGATCACATGGAGCCTATTTCTCCACCACTGATTCTGGGTTCCTGCAGTTTCTTGGGCCCTGAAGCACAATTCCAGGAGGATGTGGAGCTCCTGAGAGAGGTGGGCTTGCCGGTCCGACAGACTGAATGGAGGGGGTGACTGTGCACATCGCCCCATCTAATGTTCACTTTGTGTTTTGGAAGGGACCTCGTAGATTTGAACATTCTGCTCCGGTCAAACGTCGCTCTCAAGACACCAGACGAGGTTAGATGCTGAATTTCTTTGTTGTACAACTCTTGATTTCCCTGCTGGTGCTCAGCCCCATTACTGACAGCCTTCCCAGAAGCTCCAGGGGAAGTGTCTTTCCCTAGACACACGCATGTGTTTGGAGCTGCCTGAGTTTGGAACTGCAGAGCAGTTGTGCTTGTTTATAGGAGACAAAAGAAAGTGTTTATTTGGAGTTCAAAATGTAGGGTGATGTCTCCATCACACCTTAAGGCAATGCAAGCTTGTGAAGTCCAGATGCAAATTCCCCAGAGATTTGGACTTCTAGAGGTCCTCACCCCCTTAGGAAAGGCATCCAAATGATGGGAGAGGAAACTAAGAGCAGGAAAACAAAGGGCTGTGCTGAACTGGTGTAACCAAATGCCTCTGGCAATGATCTGGGAGAAGGGCAAGAGTGTAAATTGAATGAGCTTGATCAAGATGAGCTAAACTCTAGAGGGACCTGACCCAGCTTGTGAGGCAAGATGGAGTTGAGCACCAACAAGTGCCAGGGAGCACACGTTGCCCCAGATTACCTGAATCGTTGCAGTTGTGATTGCAAAGCTACAGGATCAGACCTGAAACCAAGCATCCCCTGAGGGCTTCCCCTGCCCAGATGAGAGATGTACAAGGTGGTGTTTCTCCTCTTGGAGGCAGTTGGAGGTGCCAGCAGTTTGTCATTTCTCTCAGTTCATTATAAAGTTCATTTTCTCTGAAGTGCCTTGTGCTGAGACAGTGCAAGAACTGGGTTTAAGCCAACAAGGTCTCATTTCTGAGAAACACATTTTGCTCTTTACTCTCTGTGAGTTGGCAGCCCATGTACCCTTGGGAACAGGAACAGTTGTCTTTGTTGAGGTCCATGAGATAAAGGATTTGTTGTGCCCGTTCCCCATGTTGTGATGGGCTCCTCTGACCCAGCCTCACCCCTCCAGAGCAGGGACAGCCAAGCAGGCTCTGCTGTCACGCAGTACTTGATCCATGTTAAAGTGCTGGAAGGTGGAGCGGGTGTTCACGTTCACCACAGGATCCTACGTAGCTACAATTTCTTCCTGCTGAGGAAAAGTCAGTCTGGAGTGAGAAAAGCTCAAGTGCAGGTGAAATTGGGTCAAAGCAGGACACCCCAGAAGCTCCCCTGTTTGGCAACTTTAGGAATCTGTTGACACACCCCAAAAATAAGGAGTTGGATGGTGGTACCTCATCAGCCCTGAGTTTGATTTGCAGACAGAATGGACATGGGATGATGTTTTTCTCCCACTGATTTTCTTTAGGGGGTGCCAATCAAATACCTGATCTTGGAAGACACTGATGAAATTATAACCCTGGTGGAAAATAAGAGCGAGGTCAAACAAATCCAGGAGGAGGAGGAGGATGAAGAAGATGAAGATGAAAAAGACAATAACGATCAAGGTGTGCAACTAAACAGTGAACAACTGATTGTCATCAGATAGGACATGAAATCAGGGTCTAGAGAACAAATCTTATAAGGAGCAGCTGAGGGACCCAGGGCTGTTTCGTCTGGAGAAAAGGAGGCTGAGGGGAGACCTCATCGCTCTCTGCAACTCCCTGAAAGGAGGTTGTGGTGAGGTGGGTGCTGGTTTCTTCTCCCAAGTAACAAGTGATAGGATGAGAGGAAATGGCCTCAAGTTGCACCAGGGGAGGTTTAGATTGGATATCAGGAAAAATTTCTTCCCCAGCAGAGTGGTGAAGCCCTGGCAGAGGCTGCCCAGGGCAGTGGTGGAGTCTCCACCCCGGAAGGGTTCAAAAAGCATGTAGATGTGGCACTTGGGGACATGGTTTAGTTGGCACAGTGATGTTGGGCTGATGGTTGGACTGGATGCTCTTAGACATCTTTTCTGACAGTAATGGCTCTATAACCATGATTCTATAAGCTAGAGACGTGCGCGCCTGCGTTAAAGCATTAGAGGACACTTTCACAATTCCAAGACAAACCATTATAGTCGCCTCACGGCTGTGCAAAGCAGCTCTTCCATTCTCTGGAGGTCATGGGAGGACAGGCATAGTTTTTAGGGGAAACATCAGGGTGGAAAATCAGCAGCTGTTAGAGGAACAGGTTGCAGAGGTGCTTCGTGGGGCAGAGCAGTCTTTCTACTTGAATTCATCCAGCTTCAGGAGCTCAAGGGGTTTAAAGTGCAGCCAATGTTGTCTCCTCTTCAACCATCACATGAAAAGCCTCAGAATTATCAGTTCCTTCGGAAAGGTTTGAGACATGTTTTTGTTCTCCAGGGAAAAAACACTGCCCCTTGGAATGATTCCTTGAAAACACATTTGTTTTCTACACAAAACTGGTTTTGTTTGCTAAAATCATGGTGCTAAAATAGAGGAGCCAACGTGCTTGAAAAAAAATGTTCACATCGGAGAGTACAACTCATGAGGTGGCATAAGTGCATTTTGAGGAGTTTGTGTGTCTGTCAGCGAGCATGTCTGTGCTTTTGACTCCCGTCCTCCGAGTCAGGCGGTTCCTTGCCCCTGCTGACCATCCCCACGTCTCTGCTGAGAACTTCTGGCTCACAAATCCATCCCGAGGGGGTGGCAGATGGGGGCTGCGGTTCCCTCTCCCTGTGCGCCTACCTGTTTTCATGCACGACTGCGATTCCCTTCCAGACATCCAGGATGATCAGGTGGTGGAAGCGGTTTCCCGGGACAAGAAGCGAGAGCTCCACTTGGAGCAGATCCTTGCCTTAGCAGAGGACACCTTCCACTCTGCCCTCTCGGAGGCTTCCCGGACAGTGGTGCTGTTCTACGCCAGCTGTGAGTAGGAAATGTGACCCAGCAGCCCCTTCTTGCAGCTTGCGCTGCGCACCACAGTTTCCATACCACAGGGATCCTGTAGGCAAGTTTTAACGATAAGTGAGTGCCGCATCCTGCCCCACCTGCCTCCACCCACCATTAGCGATCAGATTAAACCAGTTCTTCTCGTTGTCTGATGCCGTATGAACACACGATAGAAGATATTGATGTGCATAGGTTGTTAACCTTGATTTTAGAGGGGTTGAATTTTGGACAAGAGGGGGAATTGTGGTCGCGTGGCATAGCTGAGACAACCTGGGTGCTCTGCTGCACAGAAACATAAAGTCCAGTTTATCTTATTCCTTTCAAGTCTTTCAGAGCTTGAAGCACCTTAGGATGCAGGGAATCATAATGTGATCTTGCAGGGAGTGAGGCGGGGCTGCTCTGTCACCTTGTGTGTCCCTCAGGGCTGTGTCTCTCCTGTGTTTCAGGGGAGGCAGTGTCCCAGGCAGTGCTGCGCTCCTACATCGAGGTGGCCGATCACCTGAAAGGTAAGGTGCCACAGGTCTGAGGGCTTTACAGCTGGCACACACCTGCCCTGGAGGTAGGAACCGGAAGACTATGAAGATATCGGTGGTACCTCATTCGCTTACCCAGAATTTACTCATTTTCTCTTCCCAAGCTCTTCAGGAAGGCATGCCCACCTCAGATTCCTTAGGAAGAGTCGTTTGTTTCTCATTTAGGGATCTCTGTGGTCTGTTTGTGCCTCTATAATGTCACAGGACTGGGAATGCAGCCTTCTACTGTCACACTGTCACCCTCTGTCGTTGGCGTAAACTGTGATGGATGATGGTGGTGTTGGTGGGCACAGTCTGTGATGGATGATGGTGATCATAGAATCTCCAGGTTGGAAAAGACCCATCAGATCATCGAGTCCAACCATTCCTATCAATCACTAACCCATGTCCCTCAGCACCTCGTCCACCCGTGCCTTAAACCCCTCCAGAGAAGGTGACTCAACCCCCTCCCTGGGCAGCCTCTGCCAGTGACCAATGACCCTTTCCATGAAAATTTTTTTCTCAATGTTCAACCTGACCCTCCCCTGGTGGAGCTTGAGGCCATTCCCTCTTGTCCTGTCCCCTGTCCCTTGGGAGAAGAGCCCAACTCCCTCCTCTCCACAACCTCCTTTCAGGTAGTTGTAGAGAGCAATGAGGTCTCCCCTCAGCCTCCTCTTCTCCAGCCTAAACACCCCCAGCTCTCTCAGCCACTCCTCTTGTTCTCCAGCCCCTTCCCCAGCTTCGTTGCTCTTCTCTGGACTCGCTCCAGAGCCTCAACATCCTTCTTGTGGTGAGGGGCCCAGAACTGAACACAGGATTCGAGGAGCGGTGGGCACAGTCTGTGATGGATGATGATGATGCTGTTTGTGCCCCTCAGTGCTAGGTCCTGCAGAGAGCAAGGACATACTACATGCTGCACAGCAAATCAATGTGCTGGATGCCCTTGGAAGTCCTTGACCTGGAATGTAGCCGTGATTAGCTCTGGCTTCGATGGGGAGCCTGACAGACAGGTGTAGGCAAGCCCAGATCCACCAAGGCCGGACAGTATCAGAGGAAGAATTTACAGTGATGGTGCCTTCAGGGCTTGGAGTCTGGCTTAATTAGATGGGAAGTCTTGCAGGCAGCCACAGAACTCCATAAATAACATGTGATGGTGAAGAATCAGCAACACTTAAAGAGAGCACACACCAGGTAGGTGACTGGTCCCTCAGCAAGGTCTGTGATATGTCCTGAGCAGCGTAAGCCCAAATTCAGCTTCATTCAGGGCTTCAGCTTGATCCTTCTCTACACTCAGTGGAGAGAGGTGTGTTCTTCTGCATGTCCATCGTGCTTACGTGGGCTGAATCTCTTCCAGAGGTTCCTCTTTCTCCCCCTGACTACGCAAGACACTCAGGTGGCTTCATCTTCCGCTCAGTGGGGAAGTCATGTGGATGTAGATCAGAGCTGTTCTGGCACCTCTGGTGAGGGCTGGTGCCTTCCCTTGGTTTTTCTTCTTCATCAAGGCCCATTTCTAGTGATGGCACTCCACTAGGATGGACACCATGTCCTGCAGAGTGCAAGCAGTGTTCCGGCTGAGCTCTCAGCACAGGGGACATATAGAGAGTCTGCAGAGAACTCAGGCAGCTTTCTGGGAAGCAGATGCAGTGGGAATTGCTTACAAGAAACCCTCTTGGGAACGCTGCGGGCAGTGCTGTGGTTTGGATAAAAGTGGTTCTGCCTTTATTGTTTGGATGAAAGGAAAGTCACCAGCAGCTTTGATCTGGACTGCAATCCGAGGCATAAACAGGAAAGCTCGGGGAGGGTTGTTGTTGTTAGAGATGTCATGATTGTTGATGGTTTGGGGTTTCTTTAAGAATCCCCAGCTAGGGGAGCAACCTAGGAGAGTTAGTGGGTGAAACCCTGCCTCTTCCTGAGCCAGCGGCCAAACCTTGGCTGAACCTGCTTTCGCCATGTGTTTTTTGAATCATTTGATAACAATCTCGGTGCATAGAAGCAGCCACATCAGATTCTCAACAGAGATTATGAAATGATTGGGGTCAGAGCCTTTCTGCTGCTATCAGTGAGGTCCTATCAAAGACTTCCTAGGCCAGATGGGACTTGTGGACTGACTCCAGCCTTCTTTCCCTGCTACAGCCTTGGAGAAGATGGAGAACGGCTGCGTTAGTGGGTCTGGAGATGTTTGTCTCTGCTGTTGAGGGAGCCTCAGTCACTTATGAGCTACCTAGGGGCATGAAGACCTAAAAGGATGGGGATTCCTTGCCTTTTAGTTATGGCCAGGATGAGGGAAGACACAACAGTGCAAGGGATAGACGTTTCCATCAGGAAGATCTTGAGCTATGCAGGACTGAGAATAAAGTATGGGATATGGTTTTGGGGCAATCTCTCGGCTCCCCTAGAAGCTCTGGTATTCCTGGCTGCTCTCTGGGGTGGAGCTTTCTTCAGAAGGGCCGAGGAGCCAAGACCAGCTGTCTGAGGCATGAATCACCAGCTCCAGAGGCCCATTTTCAGTTGCAGAACCAGGTCCCACTTTGATGCCTGTTCTTTGTGCAAAATGGCACCGAGAACAGACCACATGAGATCAAACATAAAGGAATGGAGGAGGTTGGAGGCTGGAATGACTCTGTGAATCATCCAGTAACAGATGTTCAGCAGATCATCGTAAAATTAAGTTTATAGCCCCCCAAGTGTTTTCCCTTTGTTGTGACATCCAGTCTATTAAAGCAAGAGATAACGAGAAGCATCTCTTGTCTTGCTGAACTGAGCATATTTTCTGTTCTTGCAGCAAGAGCATGCTGGTTGTGCTGCCGCAGGGGCTGACTGCTGCAGCTCTTGGTTTCTTCTGCAAGATGTGTCTGCCAACCGCATCCTGGGCTGCATCACAAGAAGTGTCACCAGCAGGGCGAGGGAGGAGATTCTGTCCCTCTATTTCACTCTTGTGGGACCCCACCTGGAGCCCTGCGGTCAGTTGTGGAGTCCTCAGCACAGGAAGGAGATGGAGCTGTTGGAGTGAGTCCAGAGGAGGCCATGGAGATGATCTGAGGGCTGGAGCAGCTCTGCTGTGAAGGCCAGGCTGAGAGAGTTGGGGTTGTGCAGCCTGGAGAAGAGAAGGCTCCGGGGAGACCTTAGAGCAGCTTCCAGTGCTGAAAGGGGCTCCAGGAAAGCTGGGGAGGGGCTCTGGATCAGGGAGGGCAGGGATGGGATGAGGGGGAGCGGTTTTAAGCTGAAAGAGGGGAGATTGAGATGAGATCTTGGGGAGAAATGTTTTCCTTTGAGGGTAGGTTGCCCAGAGCAGTGGTGGCTGCCCCATCCCTGGAGGGGTTCAAGGCCAGGTTGGATGGGGCTTGGAGCCCCTGATCCAGTGGGAGGTGTCCCTGCCCATGGCAGAGGGTGGAACAGGATGGGCTTTGAGGTCCCTTCCAACCCAAACCATTCTATGATTCTATGATACATGAGTTTATTGGAAGCAGCAACCCTGGGACTAGAGAAGAGGATATGAAGGTGAGACAGTGCTAAGCATTTCCTAGTTCTGCTTCCCTCTTCTGCGCTTGTAGAGTCTTCTTGACCAATGACTTCCAAAGGCAGAGGTCTGAAGTTGTAGTTCAAAGGTATGAGAATCACTGGCATGATTTAAGAATGTATATTCATGGAATGTAAATCTGAGTTAAGGATTTAGGAGTCCCAGATGCTGTCTGGGTAGTCATTTCCCATTCTGTATTGGATTCCTCCTCTTGCAGTGCCGTGCTTCATAAACAACTTCTCTTTCATGTTGTAGTCTTTGAACCAGCTCTTGAAGTGAGATGTTTCTAATGCCAGTCCTGCCCTCCGAAGGATTAGAAATTTAAGTGACTCTTGATTTTTCTTGTTCCCTATAGCACTGATGATTTGTCTTGTCCTGGTTTCATAAGATCCCCAGGACACAGGTTCTCACTGTTTTAGTAACACCTAAAATCACAGAACAATTGAATCTTGTGTTCCTCTTCCACTTTTTATCCCATCCAGCAGCTCAACAATGACCTCAAGGCCAAACAGGCCATTCCTGAGTTACTCAGCTCCTGAAACTGCTGCTCATTCAGTGATTAATAGCATGGTGTGGGCTTGGATGGGAGGGTGATCATCCCATATGAGGTGTTCCTCAGGCCAGATGGGGCTCCTTCGGAGCGCTTTTTGCTACGTAATTCCCCCAGGAAGTATCTAAATACTAAAACTCATAATTGAGGGACCTGGAGCATCCTTGCAATTCTAACAAGGCATCAAAGCCCTATTTCCATGTAATTGTTTTTCAGTGTTGAGCAAGACCGTGGTAACAGATGATGAGAACCAGCTATACTGGATCAGGGGTGTGAAATAAATCCAGCGGCAGGCATTTAATTGGAGATGTTATTTCAGAGCGTGGAGAATGACACAAACCATTTCTGCTCTCGTGGAGTGTTTTGACAGCTCCTGCCTGCCTGAGTGGAATTGCAGACCCTGAGCTCCGTGCTGCCACTTGCTTTGCCTGCACACGCCTTTGACACCAGGCAGAAGAGCAGCAAACTCCTCGTAGGAGCTGCAAAGCAGAACCTGAAATGAGGGTTGGAGAAAATGGTCCAGTGGGATGTGAAGGAGATAGGGATAGCGGGTGGGAATACGTGTGAAGGTCACCCTGTGGAGGTGCCTTGCCCATCCCTGACAGGCACGTTTCTAACCTGTGGTTAAAACCCCTCCACAGCTTCTCTGGCAAAGGGATGCAGCTGCGCATGGTTCTCACAGCTTGTGTAATAACTGCTCAAACCTCCCTACCTGGGAACGGGTTGTTACTTGTCCGTGTCCAGCTGGCAGCAGAGGGTGAGCCACTGTTAGAGCAGACCTCACATATTGAGATGTGTCTTCCAGACTATTCCTAACCCAAATAAACAGGTTTTTTGGGGTTTTCCTTCATGTCTTCCAACCTTCTCCAGGTTCTCATCTGTTGAAGCCTTTCCAAAATCATGTTTTCCAGCCTGAGTTCCTGGGCTCTGCAGGGATTTCAGTGGGACAGGAGCATCATTTTCTGCCCCTGTCTTGCAGATGCTGTTGAGAGTTCATCCTGAAGGCTGAAACTGGAAGGGCACTGCCCTTTTCTGTAGCTCTGGTGGTGTCTGTGCGTCCTGCTTCTCATTACGGAATTCTGCAGTTGTTACACTTTGCCCTTCAAATTGCTTTCTGCCCCTCTGGGCTTGGGATCATTTGCAGATTGGATGTGTTTGTTCTACTCCATCAGCCAGGCCTTTAATGAAAATAGTGATCAAAATCAAACCCAGGGCAGGCAGAGAAGAAAGCTTGGCTGTTTTGATCTGCCATCCTCTTGAGAAATCCTCATCACCTGCCCTGACCCTGGTTTCTGAAGGACACTTTGCCTCCATGTGTGTGCTTGTCTCTAGATTTCATCTCATTTTTTCCCATGCAACTCTTGAAACCTATTCAAACAAATTTAGGGAAGGCATGAAGATTTCTGAGATACAGCATTCCTACAGTGGGCTTGGACAGCCCTGCTGTCCTTGGTCAAGCCTGCAGGTAGGTAGGAGGCAGGTTGGGTGAGGCTGGAGACCAAGGGGTTGTTGCTAGAGAAACAAGTGATGGTTCACCTGCCAGGGGTTAGCACTGGTTAGGGATTAGCAGGCTGAGAGACTTGGGTTGTTCAGCCTGGAGAAGAGAAGGCTCCAGGGAGACCTTAGAGCACCTTCCAGTGCTGGAAGGGGCTCAGGAAAGCTGGGGAGGGGCTCTTGATCAGGGACTGCAGGGATGGGACAAGAGGGAATGGTTTTAAGCTGAAAGAGGGGAGATTGAGATGCAATCTTAGGGAGAAATGTTTTTCTGTGAGGGTGGTGAAGCCCTGGCCGAGGTTGCCCAGAGCAAGGGTGGCTGCCCCATCCCTGGAGGGGTTCAAGGCCAGGTTGGATGGGGCTTGGAGTCCGTGATCCAGTGGGAGGTGTCCCCATGGCAGGGGTGGAACTGGATGGGGTTTGAGGTCCTTTCCAACCCAAATTCAATTCTGTTATATCCAAAGAAGCTCTCAGAAAGCTCACTTTTCCAACCATTTCTCTCTTTATTTGCGTAGTTTTTATACATATTTGTTTTCCACTCTAGGAACTCAGGGGATTTTGCTCTCTCGGGTAAACTGCTGGGACACGCCTGGCCTTTGCGTGAAGGAGAACGTCACTCAGTTTCCTACCATCAAGATTTATGAGAACGGAGAGAGATCGGTGATGTACAATGGCATGTGGGGAACCGAAGATCTGACCAGCTTCATCATGCTGTAAGTGTCTCTTAATGAGTCCCTGCACAGCACGACTGGCACATCTGCCAGATGATGTTCTGGATACTTCGTGGCCTGCGTAATGGGTCTGTGTAATGGAAATCCTCCTTACAAAAACAATGTCAGAGTCAAACCCAGGACAGGCAGAGAAATTGCATCTGATTGTAGACCCAGTTTGGGAATTAGCTTAATAACGTTTTTTTTTAATTTGAAAGAGGGGAGGCTGAGATGAGATCTTAGGAAGGAATTTGTTAGTGTGAAGGTAGCCAGGCCCTGGTCCAGGTTGCCCGGAGCAGGGGTGGCTGCCCCATCCCTGGAGGGGTTCAAGGCCAGGCTGGATGGGGCTTGGAGCCCCTGATCCAGTGGGAGGTGTCCCTGCCCATGGCAGGGGTGGGACTGGATGAGCTTTGAGGTCCCTTCCAACCCAAACCATTCCATGATTCTATTCTATGATTCTTGGGCTTTTTAATGTCAAGGAACATCTATTATTGAATAGTGCCTCTGTCTTGTGTCACTGTCCTTCTCTGTGCTGAAATTCCTTCTCTGCAATTTTTAATGGGGATCCCAAGGATCTTGGTTTGGCTCAGGACTGTTCTCTCTTCCCCATAACCAGCTCCAGTGCCTTTCTGTGAACAGGCATTGCTCTTCCTGATTTTTGTCTCTTAATGAGGCCTAACTGTTGTCATACTGGGTTAGGTCATGGCTGGATTGACGTTGACCTTTTATCTCTTCATCCCTAAAGCTAAGAACAAGGCAGCCCATGCTGTTTCTCTGCTTTTCTGCAGGAGCCGAGTTTCCTGCCCTCTGAAGCTGGCTACGATTGATGAAGCAGAAGGATATTTAAGAGGAGAGTTTCCATCTGAGCTGTCACCCTATCACCACGCTTCATTTCTAGGAGTATTTAGCACAGCTACGAGTGAAGGTTAGTGCGGTATTTATGGATTGAGCACTCAGCTTCTTTCCTAATAAGAGAGGGATTAGATCTTAGGAAAAAATATTCTTCTGTGAGGGTGGGGAGGCCCTGGCCCAGATTGCCCAGAGCAGGGGTGGCTGCCCCATCCCTGGAGGGGTTCAAGGCCAGGTTGGATGGGGCTTGGAGCCCCGGATCCAGTGGAAGGTGTCCCTGCAGAGGGCAGGAGGGGGAGGTGGATGTGCTTTGAGGTCACTTCCAACCCAAACCATTCCATGTTTCTATTCACTCTGTAAACCCCCCTTATCCCATTTCTGCCTTGTTTACATCAGCTGAGCTCCAAAATCTCCCCTTTATTCTACGTATTCCTCTCTCTGCCGTAGTATTCACCTCATCATAGGACCTTGGGCAACATGGGACGATGAGAGGGCATCATGGAAGGGACTTGCACGTTTCTAGGTGGATATGTGAGCTCAGATGCTTTCCTCTGTAGGAGAAGTTTGCATTCCTTCTGTGCAAACAAGATCCTTGGAGGTTTCCAGACAGCTCTGTGCGGAGCCACAGAATTGCCTCTTCCCTCAGGGCACGCTCCCATCTGCAGTCTGGCACGGCATCCTCGGGCTGGGCTAACTCAGCCGCAGATGCCAAGGGAGGTGAAATAAGGGATGCTTTCCTCGCTTGTAACCTGCAGGGTGTTCGAGCGTCACGCGGAACGACCTGAGGGAGCAGAAAAATGGAACCAGCTGCTCTGGCACCAAACCCAGGCCAGAGTCAGGAAAACCAAGTTGCTGCTCTTATCAGCCTGGAGATTTCTGTGGAATTTCTAATGATTTTCTTGCAGCAAGAATTCCTGCTCTGCCCTGAAGCAGCACTGCACTGTGTCATTGCCATTTCTAGTTAATTGAAACAGAATAATGGGATGCCCAGTTAAATAAACCCCTAGATCTCATCCAACACGTAATATCAGAACTAGATTAAGAAGCCCTGCAATGGAACTGAGCTAAAAGAGGCATGTTGGAAAAATTATAATTAAAATATATTACAAAGAGGTGAACGAACAAGAAGACTAGGGCAATGAATGAGCATTTTCCTGGAAATTTGGAGAAATTCTGGGAGAGAAAATTGTTTGCTATGCAGAAAATGGAAGCATACTTGGAAGTAAACCATGAGGGTGGAGAGGCCCTGGCCCAGGTTGCCCAGAGCAGGGGTGGCTGCCCCATCCCTGGAGGGGTTCAAGGCCAGGTTGGATGGGGCTTGGAGGCCCTGATCCAGTGGGAGGTGTCCCTGCCCATGGCAGGGGGTGGAACTGGACGATCGTTCAGGTCCCTTCCAACCCAAACCATTCCATGATTCTATAAACCATGCAGCAATTGTTTAAAAACACACCTGTTTTCTGTGAAGCTCTGGTGACATCATAGGGCTTGCCCACATCAATGTAAACCATGTCATAAATATTAGCTGGTTGTCCTCTGTGTGTCCCCCAGCACTTTGGAAATGGGTGGTCTCCCTAGTCCTCCTTTTATTATTTATATATTTATAGAAAGATTTTTTGTTATCTTTCACAGATGTTGCCAATCTGATTTCTAGTTGAGCCTTAGCCCTTCTGATTTTTTCTCTACACAATCTCACTTCCCTCCTGTAATCCACCCAAGAGGCCTGTCTCTTCTTCCAGAGCCCATAAACATTCCTCTTCTTCTTGATATCACTCAAGATCTCTCTGTTCAACCAAGCTGTATTTTTCCTCTGCTGTTTTTTTTTCTGGAACATGGGGATGGCTTTCTCCTGAGCTGCTAGGATTTCCTTTTTGAAGAGCTCCCAGCCCTCCTGGGCTCCCTTGTCTTTGAGTACTGTTGAGTAAAGTCTCCCATGAGACTTTGCCAACCAGCCTTATGAAGAGTTCAAAGTCTGCCCTCTGGAAATTAAGTGCTACTGTCCTACTAACCACCCTCTTCACTTCACCTAGAACAGAAAACCCTATCATCTCGTGGTCACTTTGTCCTAGGCGTCCACCTACTGCCACATCCCCCACAAGGCCTTCTCTGTTCACCAACAGCAGGTCCAGGAGGGCACCCTCCCTTGTTGGTTCGTTCACCAGCTGTGTGGGGAAGTTGTCTCCCACGCACTGCAGGAACCTCCTAGACTGCTTCCTTCCTGCTCTATTGTACTCCCAGCAGATATCAGGAAGATTGAAGTCTCCCACAAGAACAAGAGGCATCGATCTAGAGATTAACCCCAGCTGTTTATAGAAGAGCTCATCCGCTGCTTCTCCTTGGCTGGATGGTCTGTAGCAGACTCCCATCACAAAATCTACCTTCTTGTGGGCTCCTCTGATTTTAACCCACAGGCACTCAATCTCCTCATCGCCACAATCCATCTCAATGGTGCCCAAGTCCTCCCTTACAAAGAGGGCTACCCAGCCTCCTCTCCTACCCTTCCTATCCCGCCTCATGTCTAGTCTGAACCTGCCCCTCTCCAATTTAAAGCCATTCCTCCTAATCCGATCACTACCTGCCTTTGAAAAAAGTCCCTTTCCAGCTCCCTTGTAGCCCCTTCAGGTACTGGCAGCTGCTCTGAGATCTCCTCAGAGCCTTCTCTTCTCTAGGCTGAACAACCCCAACAAATCCTCCTTCTGAAAACTGTGCAGGAGCTGTAGACCCTTCGTCATCTGGCAGTTTTATGCCTTCTTATTCCCAAATCCTGCAGTGAAAGTTGGGCTTGTGAGTTCACGGCAGCGATTGTGGAAGGCAGCTGGCATTCCAGCTCGAGGCACATGCTGCAGTGCGTGATCGAGCCCTGCAGGGAATTAAAAGCATGCTTTCAGGGGGGGCTAGTTTTCTAGGAACTATTAAATGGCTTTTTGGGAAGTGCTTCATGTCTTTAGTGGAGCTGTGTGAGTTTGGCGGCTCCTTGCACAGAGGTAAAGGACCAGCACTGTGAGCTGCTGAGATGTGAAGACCAATGGCTCTGGGTCTCGCACAGAAAGTATGATAAGGAGGGAAGATCTTATCAGGAATGACTTGTGATGATGAACTTTCAGTGGTTAAAGGAGTAAGCTTGGACTCTGCTGAAGGTTGTCCTGGTTTAGGAGTGAATTCCTGCAGCCAGGGATGCTGGAGGGCAGCACTTCTACAGGGGGTTACATCTCAAATGGGGTTTGGAGTTAAATGCCCGTAGAGTGTCCTCCTGAGGAAGTTTGGATTGGAACCTGCTCTTTCTGTGTCAGGCTGTCCTCCAGGGCATGGTCTGCCCCATGGCTTTTGCTCCAGTAGCTGGAACACAGAAAAGTTGTTGGTGAAATTCTTAGTGATCGTTATCAGCAGGTCCTCTTGCATTGCGTTTCTCTCAACACTGATAAAATCAAGTGACCAAATTGCTAGAAACCAACATCAAACCCATTCAATGGTGGTTTCTGTATGTCACAAGATAGAATCGTGAAATCGTAGAATCATTAAGGTTGGAGAGGACCTCTAGGCTCATCCAGTCCAACTGTCAGCCCAGCCCCACTATGCCTACTAAACCATGTCCCCAAGTACCACATCTACATGCTTTTTGAACCCCTCCAGAAATGGAGACTCCACCACTGCCCTGGGCAGCCTCTGCCAATGCTTCACCCCTCTGTCAGTGAAGAAACTTTTCCTGATATCCAATCTAAACCTCCTCTGGTGCAACTTGGGGCCATTTCCTCTCATCCTATCTATTGTTCCTTGGGTGAAGAGACCAGCACCCACCTCACCGCAACCTGCTTCCAGGGAGCTGTAGAGGGCAACGAGGTTTTAGCGAGGTGGGTACTGGTGCAATGGCCAAGCTGCGTTGCCAGCTTTGTTGTATGTGTGTTGTTTCCTACAATGTCTGAACCCTCAATGAGCCACTCCTTTAAGGAGCTAAGCTTCCATTTGGAAAGGAAAGTAGCACAAAGGAAAGTTTGTGGTGCCTGTGATTCTAGGGAAACACAATGGAAAACACAGCATTGAGTGTAGCTGGAAAGCAGGAGGCAATGTACCAAGAAGTGACCCATGTGAGGCAGCCTCAGTCTACTGAGGTCTGAATCACCGGTCCCAGGAGCTTGGGCTGGCCAGTTGTGACATGAGGGTAAACGTTACGAGGAACACTACATAGTATTTGAATGAGATCTTATTTAAGTTATAAGGCAACATATATCATGGCTGAGACGTAACTTTAGCTCTTGGGAAAACCTGACTTCTCCAGAGTGTGATTTCTCACTCTCCTTAAGTGGGAAGAGCCTTTTTTCTTGCCTTCAGTTGCTCAATACAAAGGGGGAGGGGTGTTGGTGTTGAAATCTGCCTGTTTTCACCCTACCTTTGGCAGCAGTGGCTTTGATCTCTGATCTATAGCTGTATTTTACAAGCTCACACACCATGGCTTGCATGTTCTCACAAAGCTCGCCTCTCCCATGGATCCAGCTGCTGAAAACTAAGGCTGTTTTATAAGGGCGTAAACCAGCTCTGGAGTCAGCTTCGGTTTGGGGATCTGCTCCGGTCTCTCAGCCAAGACAGATGCAGCTGTGATGGATCAAGAGATCCTTTCCTCCCCATCCTCTACCTGACTGTGCTTGGCCCCTCACTCCAAGAAGGACATTGAGGTCCTGGAGTGCGTCCAGAGAAGGGAACGGAGATGGGGAGGGGGGCTGGAGAACAAGGGTTAGGAGAGACGGATGAGGGACCTGGGGCTGTTCAGCCTGGAGAAGAGGAGGCTGAGGGGAGACCTCATCGCTCTCTGCAGCGCCTTGAAAGGAGGTTGTGGTTGTGCTGATCTCTTCTCTCAAGTGACAGGCTATAGGACGAGAGGAAATGGCCTCAAGATGCACCAGGTCAGGGTCAGATTGGAGATCAGGAAAAATTTCTTCATTGAAAGGGTTCTCGGGCGCTAGAACAGGCTGTCCAAAGAAGTGGTTGAGTCACCATCCCTGGAGGCATTTAAAAGACGGGCAGATGAGGTGCTCGGGGATCTGGTTTAGTAATGGACGGGTACGGCTGGACTCGATGGTCTCAAAGGTCTTTTCCAACCAAATGATTCTATGATTCTATAGTTCGATAAGGCAAGTGCTGGACCCTCGCAGCTGGTGCCCAACCGTGACGCCAGAGGTGCTGCCTTCTCATTGCCACTGCAGAACGTGGTGGGACATGCTCTGTCTGCAAGGCACATAGCTTTTTGACTTTCTCTCCTAGCTGGATGCCCATAACAGCCCCTGCCTGCCCTGAGGAATGGGGTAGAAACAAAAGATTCTTGGGGGAGATCTTGGCTAAGAGCCCAGCATCTGCTGGGTGCTTAGCACTACTCAGTTAAGTCATCATTGGTTGTTCCCAAAAGGTCACTGGGATTTATAGGATTGCTATTTAGGCTTATAATTGGTCTCCTGTTTCTAAGAATACTTATGGAATTTAAGTCCATAAAGACATTTCATTTTCCGTCAGTGGCCTCTGTCGTGCAGATCCTGGAAACTGGTGGCTGAAGAGCAAGTACTGTTCTCATTATAGGAACTTTCCTTCTGATCCTTTTGGCTGCTGCCAACGGCTCCTTCCATCGCCCGTGGCCATGAGACACATCCATTTCTCAGGGTGTCTCATCACAGCTTTGCTCACAACCGACACTTTGGTGTGGGAGGGTGTTATGCATGCAGGCAGCAATTTGGTTTCCAGGAGGAACCTGACACTTCTCTTCCTGTTGTTTATTTTTGTAACTTTTTTTTTCTACAGCCAGGGAAGCTTTCGAAGAGGCAGGAAACATCTTAAGTGGCCATGTAACGATGGGGATGTATTTTGAAGATGATGCCTTGGCTTTGTAAGTTGTTTCTCTTTTCCTTTATTGAGAATTCAAACTGATCTGAAAGGTAGTGCCTCGAGCACGTGTCCCTGGCCCCAGGTCTGAGCAGCTATAGAATCATAGAATCACCAGGTTGGAAGCAACCCATCGGATCATTGAGTCCAACCATTCCCATCAATCACTAAACCATGTCCCTCAGCAGCTCATCCACCCATCTTTTAAACCCCTCCAGGGAAGGTGACTCAACCCCCTCCCTGGGCAGCCTCTGCCAGTGACCAATGACCCTTTCTGTGAAAAATTTGATGTGGGTGATCATCTCCCTTCCTGCTGTTTAGATTCGCTCCGGATGCTTTCACTCCTCTAGCTCTGCCAGCAGCACCCACCCCGACCCCCATCTGTTGGGTTCCTCGTACAAACAGGAGATAAAAACTGGCTGGAAAAATGATACCCTCTAGCTAAAATCAGTGTGTGAGGAAGGAAAAATGGGCTGCCCTTCTCCTTCCACCAGGAAGAAGTGATGAGCAATGAAAGTCTTCCTCTTTCTACAGGCTTTTCACCTTCTCATTTCTTCTTCCCTGCTCTGGTGCTGCCAAAGTGCCTGCGGAGGTGGGGATGGGGAATCATGGAATCATAGAATAGTTTGGATTGGAAGGGACCTTAAAGATCTTCTAGTTCCAATCCCCCCTGCCGTGGGCAGGGACACCTCCCACGGGATCAGGGGCTCCAAGCCCCGTCCAGCCTGGCCTTGAACCCCTCCAGGGATGGGGCAGCCACCACTGCTCTGGGCAACCTGGGTCAGGGCCTCCTCACCCTCAGCGTGAAGTATTTCTTCGTAATGTCTAGGAATCTTCAGGTTGTCCTGACATCTCATTTCCATCAGGAATTCACCATCAAGGCAGATTTAAAAATCCCAGAAGGTCCTTGACCTGTTTACCAGGTGCTGGTTCAACAGCCAGGAATGCAACAGTGATTATTGGCATTAGCTTTTTCCAGATGCGATGCATGTCGAAGAGGTGCCTCTGTGAGGTGTTCAAGGCCAGGTTGGATGGAGCTTTAAGCAACCTGATCCAGTGGGGTTTGAAACTAGATGGGCTTTAAGGTCCCTTCCAACCCAAACCGTTCTGTGATTTCTAGTGTGTCTGATGAGACATGGGCATTTTTGTGGTACACATGGAGAATAAAAATGCAGATACCTTATGAGCAGCAGCTGAGAGAACTGGTGCTGGAGAAGAGGAGGCTGAGGGGAGACCTCATCGCTCTCTGGAGCTCCCTGAGAGGTGATTGCGATGAGGAGGGTGTTGCTCTCTTCTCCCAAGCCACAAGTGATGAGAGGAAATGACCTTAAGTTGCACCAGGGGAGGTTTAGATTGGATATTAGGAAAAATTTCTCTACTGAAAGAGTGGTGAAGCCCTGGCAGAGGCTGCCCAGGGCAGTGGTGGAGTCTCCAGCCCTGGAGGGGTTCAGAAAGTGTGTAGATGTGGCACTTGGGGACGTGGTTTAGTAGGTGTGGAAGTGCTGGGCTGGCAGTTGGACTGAGTGAGCTTAGAGATCTTTTCCAACCTGAACGATTCTATGATCCTAAGGGAAAAAAAGCAGAGGGGGGCAGGGCGATCTTACAAAACGAGGTACCAGTAGGAAAAGCCTGTTTTCACTCAGCAATGACACATTCAAGGCTACACCTCCTCCCTCCCGCTCCAGCCGCAGTCTGCAGCGTGCTCCTGGTTAGGTGGAATAATTAATACAGTTTATAATAGATAACTCATTCTGCCAAGTTTGGACGTTGGCTGTGATTTGTGGGTGAAGCTACTGTAGATGGTTGTCTTCTCAACTGTAAGGAGAAAGTAAACACTTACAGGAATTCCTTATGCAAGAGCCAGGCTCACTTCCCTCTTAAGAAAGAAAAGATGGTCTTCTGCTAAACACTCAAGGAGGAAATATCTGTGACTCGCAGGTCACAGAAAGCTGAGCCCTCTCTTCCCAGAGAGAAAGGCATAATAAATACACAAAGAATGTTGTTAGCAAAACTCTTTGCTCAGCAAGAACCTGCTTATGGGTAACTAACAGGGTAAATAGCATTAGGGAGAAATGCTTTGGATGGAGCCGTTATGTATTTCTCGAATACTTTGATGTCATAGATCCCTGCCAAGTATTTGTTTGAGAATGGTTTTGATTTAAATGCAAGTCTCATATTACCCGCTAAGTGCTCCTGCTATGTAAATAAAAAGCTGTTGTAAGCAACAAGAGGCTTGGTACCAGTAAGATGAGAAGCAATTTCAGGGTAGGCTCCACGTTTTGGATGGGGAATGTGTTGGTTTTCTGGAAGTATTTAAGAAACTTTCTTATCAACGGCTGCTGAACAAGTTGATGTATTTAGAAATAGGGAGCAAGAGTTCTTGCTTCCCCTGAGAAGTCATCAAGCCAGAAAGTCTCATGAACTCATGGAAGTTCAAAATAACAGAATCATAGAATCTGGGAATGGTTTGGGTTGGAAAGGCCTCAAAGCCCATCCAGTTCCACCCGCTGCCATGGGCAGGGACACCTCACACGGGATCAGGGGCTCCAAGCCCCATCCAACCTGGCCTTGGACCTCTCCAGGGATGGGGCAGCCACCTCTGCTCTGGGCAACCTGGGCCAGGGCCTCCCCACCCTCACAGCAAAACATTTATTCCTAAGATCTCATCTTAATCTCCTCTCTTGTAGCTGAAAACCTTTACCTCTTAACCTATCCCTGCATTCCCCAATCAAGAGCCCCTTCCCAGCTTTCCTGGAGCCCCTTTCATTGCTGGAAACTGCTCTAAGGTCTCCCTGGAGCCTCTTCTCGATGTTGAACAACCCCGACTCTCTCAGCCTGTCTTCATATGGGAGATGCTCCAGCCCTCAGATCATCTCCGTGGCCTCTTCTGGACTCACTCCAACAGCTCCATGTCCTTCCTTCTGCAGGGGGTGTATTAGTTCTAGACAATAAGTGCTGTGAAGGAGGAAATGAAAGACCTACGTACTAAGCTGAACATCATGGGAATGTCTTATCTGCAGTTCCCTCCACTTGCTTTGTCATTGGTGATCCAAAACACCAAACACTGAGATCTTTAAAGGAAATGTGAACAGATCTCTATCCCATTCAGAACTGCTAAATGTGTCCAAACTGAACTTGCCTGAGCAAACCCTGCAGGGAAGGGCAGTAGGTTGCAACACGACTTTGCTGTGAGCTGCCTTTCATTAAACATAAGTGGTTTGTTCTGCAGCAGGCTGAGTCCATGCTGTGTCTTTCTCACATGGGGAAAAAAAAGATGGACCAGATTACTTTTGAAAAGAACATCAAAGGCTTCCCACCTCTGCAACCCAGGAAGCCCCTACACCTCACTCGCTTCCCCAGAATTCTGGTGTCATGGCCTTTGGAAAATGGCCAGCAGCCTTTGAAAAATAAACTGCAGGCATCCCCAAAAAAGCTGTTGAGGCAGCTGACTTCCTCCGTCACGCCCTTCCTCTAAGCCCTAACGTCTGGAGTCTTCAGGACCGAAGTTCCTCAAGCTTCCAGAAAATTGCTCTCTTGTTTTGGTTGTACCCCTTGCCCTTTCAATGCTCACGCTTCTCCTATTTTTGCTCTCTCCACCTTCTCAGCTTTTATTTAAATACCCTTGAGCCCTCTTACCAGAAGAAGAACGTTGGGGAATAGGGAAGTTCACAAAGGCTTGTGGTGATAGGATGAGGGGCAGCGGGTATAAACTGGAGAGGGGCAGAGTTAGACTAGACATAAGGAGGAATTTCTTCACCATGAGAGTGGGGAGGCCCTGGAACAGGTTGCCCAGGGATATTGTGGCTGTTCCATCCCTAGAGTTGTTGAAGGCCAGGTTGGATGGGGCTTGGAGCAGCCTGATCCAGTGGGAGGTGTCCCTGCCCGTGGCAGGGGGTTGGAACAGTATGATTACTTTCAAGTCCCATCCAACCCAAACTATTCTATGATTCTATGAACAAAGAATGAGCTGGTTTCTCCACTAAGACTACATCTGTGCAGGTTGTGTGTGCTCTAATGTGGGACTGGACTTCACCAAAATTGCCCTTGTTCACCAAAATCAGATCTCCTGGAGCTTATTTTATGTAGGTTGGGGACCCTCAGATGGAATCTAAGCCTTTCTGTTGGCTTTGGCGCAAGAGGCAGAGTCAAGCAGCAAATTTCACACCTCGCGTGAGGTGTGAGAGTGAAAAAGAAGAGCCAGCAAATAGTTTAGACGGTGGTGGTTTGGATTTCCCCTGTTTTTTAGCTGCTGCTGTCTTTTTGCAGAAGACACTGCCGGTTTTGTGTGGGGATATATTTAGAGCATGAGTAAGCGCTTGTTTCAGAAGGGGGCAAGGGAACACGTCAGCATCTTCCCATCGAATCGGGACTATGCAGGGGCTTCAGAGGGGGTGATGGGGAATGTGACTCTTTCCTTCTGTACCTCTAAGAACAGCCTTTCCCTCCCCTACATCCCCACGGGGCTGCCAGCTCTGTGTCCAGCAGACATGCCGTGTGCCAAATCCTTCAGGCAGTTCTTGTTACCGTCCCTCTTTTTCAGCTCCCGTAAATACGCGGTGTCTCCCCCAGCCCTCCTCCTGGCCAGGAGAGGAGCTCAGAGCGTGGAAGGCATCACTTTGACCAAAAAGAGCACACAGGACATGGTGCAGATGATCAGAGATGAGTTGCTGGACATTTTTGTAAGTAAAACAACAAAGTGTGTCCTTTTTCCGTTGCAGTTGTTTACAGAAGCGCTTGATTATAGCGTAGAGCTGTGCAAAGCAGTTTGGACTCAGTGATCTCAAAGGTCTATGATTCTATGATTCAGTGATTCCATAAAAATCGTAGAAACATAGACTGGTTTGAGTTGGAAGAGATGTTAAAGATCATCTGTTTCCAACCCCCCTGCCATGGGCAGGGACACCTCCCACTAGATCAGGGGCTCCAAGCCCCATCCAACCTGGCCTTGAACCCCTCCAGGGATGGGGCAGCCACCCCTGCTCTGGGCAGCCTGGGCCAGGGCCTCCCCACCCTCATGGGAAACATTTCTTTGTAAGATCTCATCTCAATCTCCCCGTTTTCAGCTTAAAACTCTTCCCCCTCATCCTATCCCTGCCCTCCCTGATCAAGAGCCCCTCCCCAGCTTTCCTTTAGGCAAACAGAATACATTTTAGTACATCTGATACTGAAGCAAGCACAAATAAATGCTTGTTATGTCTATCATACCGAGTTATATTGGTTTGTAAATTTTATGGCTTGGATCAGAGAGTCTGCACAGAAATCTGCTGTTTGCTGGGTGGTCTCATGGGAGGAGAACGTGGAGGTTCATGGCCTGATGCATGTTCATAGGCACAGACCCGCTGCTGTGGTGGCTTGGCCTCTTGCAGGATCTGCCCCTGCCTCTTGCACACGCCTTTTGGAGACTGGTTATAGAATTATAGAATCACCAGGTTGGAAAAGACCCCCAGGATCATCAAGTCCAACCATTCCCATCAAACACTAACCCATGTGCCTCAGCACCTCGTCCACCCATGTCTTAAACCCCTCCAGAGAAGGTGACTCAACCCCCTCCCTGGGCAGCCTCTGCCAGGGACCAATGACCCTTTCTGTGAAAATTTTTTTCCTAATGTCCAGCCTGAACCTCCCCTGGTGGAGCTTGAGGCCATTCCCTCTCGTCTTATCTCCTGTGACTTGGGAGAAGAGCCCATCTCCCTCCTCTCCACGACCTCCTTTCCTGGACGCTGGCCTGGCGTCCCAGCCCACAGACCTGTGGTGGACAGCGCCGAATCCCATTAGCAGTCGGTCACAAGTGGTGTCCCCAGGGCTCCATGTTGGGGCTGGTTCTGTTTAATGTCTTCTATTGTTGATATGGACAAGGGGTTCGAGTGCTTTCTCGATCAGTTTGCAGATGACACCAAACTGGGTGCGAGTGTTGATCTGCTTGAGGGCAGGGACGCTCTGCAGAGGGACCCGGACATGCTGGATCCGTGGGCCAAGGATAATTGTATGAGATTCAACAAGGCCAAGTGCTGGGTTTTGCTCTTTGGTCTAAACCACCCCATTCAATGCTCCAGGTTTGGGAGAGAGCGGCTGGAAAGCTGCCCCACAGAAGAGGACCTGGGGGTGTGGGTCAACAGCAGCTGAACATGAGCCAGCAGTGGCCAAGGCGGCCAAGGTGGCCAATGGCATCCTGGCTTGGATCAGGCATGGTGTGGCCAGCAGGAGCAGGGAAGGGATTGTCTCCCTGGATTTGGTGCTGGTGAGGTCATACCTTGAATCCTGGGGTCAGTTTTAGGCCTCTCACTCCAAGAAGGACATTGAGGGTCTGGAGCGTGTCCAGAGAAGGGAACAGAGCTGGGGAAGGGGCTGGAGTCCAGGGGTTGAGGTTGCTGGGGCTGCTTAGTCTGGAGAAAAGGAGGCTGAGGGGAGAGCTTATTGCTGTCTACAGCTCCCAGAAAGGAGGTTGTATCGAGGTCAATGCTGGTCTCTTCTCCCAGGTTAGAAGAGATAGGGTAAGAGGAAATGGCCTCAAGTTGTGCCAGGGCTGGTTTAAATTGGATATGACTTCCTGGAAATGGTTCTTAGGCCCTGGCAGAGGCTGCCCAGGGCGGTGGTGGAGTCCCCATCCCTGGAGGGGTTTGAAAGACAGGTAGATGTGGCACTTAGAGACTTGGTTTAGTGGTAGGCTTGACAGTGCTGGGTTAAGGGTTGGACTTGATGATCTTAGAGGTCTTTTCCAACCTAAACAATTCTGTGATTCTGTGCTTCTGCCTTCCCTGCTCCTAGCTTTTTGTCTCAGAGTGCACAGCTGCTCATTCAGAGTTGCTTTGTGATGGGCAGGGTTGGGTGTAGACATCTCCAAAATGCACCAAAATCCCAGCCCCCACACTTCTTTTCAAGCCACTTGCATTCAACATGGACCCCCATAGCCTTGCTTAGCCCCTGCACCCCTTGAATAAGGACAGAAAGACTAATTTTGTCCTCTTCTCTCCTCCCCATAACCCCCGACTTCTTGTTTTGATGTCTTGCAGCCAGAAATCACTGTGCAAAATCTACCCCACTACTTGCAACTCAGAAAGCCCTTCCTCGTTTTGTTCAGTGACGGTGATATCGGTGAAATGGAAAGCAAGGAAATGCTGAAGCTGGCAAAAGGAAGATCCCAGCAAGCGTTTGTGGCTTGCTGGTTGAACTTGTGAGTGTGTAGAAACCTCTTTTCTTCTTTCCGTTGGCTCGTTCTGAGCATCTCAGGGCAAGAAAATACTGAGTCTGCAATTACTGAAAACACGGTCTGGCTGGTAATCTGAATATTTGGTCTGAAATCATCAGAGTTTGGGAGGTCAAATCATTTAGCAGTAATTCAGTTTGTGTTCTGGGCAGCTGAAAAACTGCACAGCCAAGTAAAATTAGTAAATGTTTAATGGATCACAGAAGTAATTTTCAGTAGAGTAAAATGTTCTCAAAGATATTGCATGGTTGTTTAGCCCTGGCTCTGGTGTTATTTGTATGTTTGTCATACACAGAATCATAGAATCAGAGTGATTCTATGGAATCACAGGACAACACAGCGTTCACACCGTGGGGCTGAGGACATTGTCCCAATGCTTCTGGAATATTGTCAGGCTTGGTGCTGTGACTGCTTCCCCGCGGAGCTGTTCCAGAGCTCCACCACCCTCTGGGGGAAGAACCTGTTCCTAATGTCCAACCTGACCCTCCCCTGGTATCTTCCCACCATTCCCTTGGGTCCTGTCATTGATCATCAGAGAGAAGAGCTCAGAAGAGCTGTAGACCACAATGAGATCCCCCCTCAGTCTCCTCTTACCCAGTCTGAACAGACCAACTGAGTTCAGTTGCTCCTCATGCAGCTTCCCCTCTAAACCCTTCACCAACGTCGTTGCCTCCTCTGGACCCTCTACAGTAGCTCTAGACCCTTTTTATCCCATGGTGTCCCAAACTGTCCCCAGCGCTCGAGGTGGGGCCACCCCAGGTGGAGCAGAGCGGGACAATCCCCCCTCGCCTGGCTGGCAGCGCTGTGCCCAGTGCTTGATGCACCCCAGGACTCGGTTGGCTCTCTTGGGCGCTCACTGTTGGTTCCTGTGGGACCAAAAAATCAATTTGCCCTTCTAGAGTATCTTATGGTGGTTTTTCCATCAGCAATTAGAGGGAAGCACGACAGGGCGATTCCTCATTGTTGATTGAGCTAAAGTCAGAAGAAGCCCTGTGAGGCAAGCTTAAAAAGAAACAAAATGAATCTAGGAGATAAGAAATAGAAAGTTGTAGGGGAGGGGGATTCTTTCTCATCCTCCCCTCCCTAGCTGTGCTTTCAATTTTTAGCTTGTGTTTGGTTTGCCCCAGCCCAGAGACACCTCAGTGGCTTAGTCATGACCTGCTTTGAAGTCTGGGAAGCGTCTCGCAGCGTGGGCTGAAGTTGAGCTAACGGGGAATGCACATGTTTTCAAAGAGAAGACAATTTGTTTGCCAGTAATGCACAAGAAACGAGAGCCCCTGGAATTTCCCCACCTACACATCTGCCTTTGGTCTTCCTTACTGAGAAAAAAGAAGCGAGTTGTCCTTTGTCGGAGGAAAAAGGCATTGCCACAAAAGAGGGCAGAGTGTGGCTGTTGGCTTGAAAACAGTAGCGTAGTCCTCAAAAGAAGACCTTATTCCCATGGCGAGAGCCACCTCCGACCCCGTGATTTACTCTCAGCCTGAAAATAGTGCTGGGAGGACTCAGCATCTTTGTGGGTTTGCTGTTCCCTCTCAATGTCCTCTTTCGTCTCTCTCTGTGTTACTTGGGGAAGTTGCCCTCCCACCTCTTCAGGCTGTGGGAACCACTCAGCGACTGCCCATGGGCTGGAGCACTGGAGCACAACCCTCTGCATCAGCTCCTGCCTTTTCGTCCCTGGCAGCTCTTCCTGCAAACAGGGGCTAACCACAAGCTGTAGGACCTGACCCACTCCTGTCTCATTTGTTATTGAAATCTTATGGTGGAGAACATCTCCCACCCTCCTACAGGATGGGGTCCAGCTCCTCCTGCTTGAGGATTTCTTCACACACCTGCTCTCCACTCCCTTCCCATTGAATCCTAATGGCTTGCCTAAGATGTTGAGCTTATAAATAATGTGGTGAGCTTCTACAGCTGTCCCATAGGCAAAAATATGTGCTTTGCTGGATGCAGCCCAAAAGCTTTGGTGCTTGCTTGGCTCTGAGTCGCATTGAGCTTCCAAACCGCTGGTGTGCAAGTTGAATCTCCTCTTCCCAACAGGAAGAAGACTCCGGTAGGACGTGGGGTCTTGAAGGTGTACTTTGCCACCTTGCCTTCGCTGCCTGTTCTCATCTGGGTGAACCTTCACGCCAGGGGTCGGGTATTCAAGTTCCCATCAGAGCAGCCCATCACGGAAACGAACATCTTGTCTTGGCTGGAGAAGCTCAAGGCAGGGCTGGAGATTCCCAGCAGTAAGTGGACACGCGTTTGTAATGTTCCTAAGCAGTTAGCTCCGGTGTATTTATGTGAAGATGCTACAGGCAATAAATTGTCTGCCCTGGAAAGGAAAAACTAGCTGTGCTAGTTTGAGCTGGAGAAGTACAAATAGTCCGGCCAGAAGAGAATACCCGCAGTCATGAGTTTGCTTCGGGACTGTTTAATGTTCACAGCCAAGAAAGAATAGTTCTGAATCTGACATCTCTTCCCCACGATAATCCCCAAACCTGGCTGCATTCTCCGGTTCCTGTGAACTGACCTGAAACGCAGCGTGCTATTAAAAAACCCTCCTGACTCCCAGTTGTCAGCATAAGAAGAAGCTTCTCTATAGGAGCCTCCCAGCATTTTGGGTTTGGGCAGGAGAGGATAAGAATTTGGTGCTTTGCTGTGGTCTTTGGGATGATCCAGGTCTTTTCCAACCTGGTGATTCTGTGATTCTGTGATAAAGGGTTGGCTCGTACTGTGGAGTTCTTCACTGCGTCCCTCCTGAAGCTTAAAATCATAGAATCATGGAATGGTTTCAGTTGGTAAAGATCTTTAAGATCATCAAGTCAAACCATCAATCCAGCCCTGCTAAGTCTGCCGCTAGACCATGTCCCCAAGTAGGATATCTCCTCGTCTTTAAACACCTCCAGGCATAGTGACTCAACCACCTCCCCAGGCAGCCTCTGCCAGTGCTTGACAACACTTTCAGTAAAGAAATTACTAATGTCTAATCTAAACCTCCCCCGGTGCAACCTGAGGCCATTTCTTCTCGTCCTATTATTTGTCACTTGGGAGAAGAGACCAGCACCCACCTCACCACAACCTCCTCTCAGGCAGTTGTAGACAGTGATGAGGTCTCCCCTCAGCCTCCTTTTCTCCAGGCTAAACAAGCCCAGCTCCCTCAGCTGCTCCTCATAAAGCTTGTGCTCTAAACCCTTCACCAGCTTTGTTGCTCTTCTCCAGATGCACTCCAGCTCCTCAATGCCCTCCTTAAACTTTGGAGGAGGGCAGCACGGATGTGCCTTCCTCATGTTATGTGTAGCCGTAGGTGCTACAGGGATCATGGAACTGCCAGCTGCCAGCCAGCGCCAAAGATGCTGGGGTGACTCCACTTGACCTTAGTGAATTTTAAAATGAGTCTTTCAAAGCAAGTGTTTTCCGAAAGACTGGTGAGGTGTAGACTCACAGAATCTTTTGGTTGGAAAAGACCTTGGAGATCATTGAGTCCACTGTACCTGTCCCTGAGCACCTCATCTGCCAGTCTTATAAACACCTCCAGGGATGGGGTTTCCACCACCTCCCTGGGCAGCCTCTGCCGGTGCTTGGGTAGGATGTGTAGGCTCTGAAGACGCCATTTCTGACCCAGTAATTCCTGAGCAGCTCATCACACGGTGTGCAAGCCACCACAGCCTCCTTCTTCAGGCTTTGAAGTGATGATCAATTGTAAAAGCATAAATTAAAGAGCTTCTTCATGTAATGGGACCATTTCCTCCTCTCTACTCACCTATGGTGGCATCTCAGTCATTAACGTGGATATCTGAGACCTGACTGACACGTGCAGCTGCTGGTGGGCAGCCCCTGAGTGTGACCCCTGCAGCGGAGGGGCCTGAGGACAGGGGACCCCCAGAGCCTTCAGGGGCCAGAGCCTTGGTCAGCCCGCAGTAAATGCTAATGCACCCCTGTCTGCTTTAGACTGGGGGGTGGTAGTCGTTCTGGAGAATAAAAGGTGATCTTTAAGAATAAAGGTCTTTAATTTGGCATTCACCGAAAGGGAAGAAAAAAAGCCATGATTCCTTTGAAAGGGAAATGGAGTGGGGCTGCGTTGACTCAACTTCGCAGCATGGAACTGGGGCCTACAAGGAATTTGGGGAGGGACTTTTTACAAGGGCCGGGAGTGACAGGACGAGGGGGAATGGCTTTGAATTGGAAGGGGGAAGATTTAGATGAGACATTAGGAAGAAATTCTACACAGTGAGGGTGGGGAGGCCCTGGCCCAGGTTGCCCAGAGCAGGGGTGGCTGCCCCATCCCTGGAGGGGTTCCAGGCCAGGTTGGATGGGGCTTGGAGCCCCTGATCCAGTGGGAGGTGTCCCTGCCCATGGCAGGGGTGGGACTGGATGGGCTTCGTGGTCCCTTCCAACCCAACCTGTTCTATGAGTCTAACTGTGTTTGCTTCTCAGGTACCTTGTCTGAGGAAGACTGGAAACCACCTCTCCCCGCTTATGACTTCCTCCAGATGATGGAGACCGCAATGCCTGAGCTCCCTCTCCACACCTCCCACCGCCACGAGGACACGCCAGCACAGCACCAGCCCGGGAGCCCTGGAGGGGACGCTGCCGTTCAGGAGGAACCATCCCAGGAGACCAAGGCAGAGAAAGTCATGTCCCCTGGGAGGGACCTGCGTGGGACAGCCCCAAGGCTGGCAGCGAGGGAGAAGCAGGGCAAGAGACACAGCGAGCTCTGAGAGCTGAGCATCGCTTTGCCTGGACCAGTGAAAGATGCGGGGTGGTGCCTGGAAAGCCTTATGACTTTCCCACCCTTCTGCGGGCCTTTATACCAAAGAGAGGAGTGCTTTTATCTCTGAGGCAGTGGTGGAGGGATAAAACAGCCCCTAAATCTCAGGGTGAGTTCCCTACTGCAGCACGTTGGTCACTTGGTGGTGGCTGTGGTTTCTGATAGCAGAAACGTGTCTGTATGCCCCACACCTCAGAGAGATGGGGTGAGCTCATGGCACGCTGGAAGCTCACCCGCACCACAAACTATGCTGGAAAAGTCAAATCAGCACAGCCTGCCTCTGTACTTTCTGTATGTCTCACCCAGGCACTTTGGTTGCCCCTAAGCAAGTTGGAGGGAGTGATTCCAGGATGAAAACCAAATTTTTTCTCCCCACCTTGTTGCAGTAGCAGCTCTACTGATGTGTGTCAGCAAGCCCAGCACTCAAAATACGATTACATCTGTGCCGTGGAGCTGGGAGGGCAAGCGTGCCTCTTCCAGTGCCTCAGTGCTCTTTCACTGAAGATGTCTTTCCTGCTATCCACTCAAAACCTCCCCTGGTGCAACTTGAGGCCATCTCCTCTCGTCCTATCACTTGTTACTTGGGAGAAGAGCCCAGCACTCGCGTCACCACAGCCTTTCTGGGAGCTCCAGAGAGCAATGAGGTCTCCCCTCAGCCTCCTCCAAGCTAAACAGCTCCAGCTCCCTCAGCCGTTCCCAGAAGCCCTGGGCTCCAGCCGCTTCCCCAGCTCCATTCCCTTCTCTGGACTCGCTCCAGCCCCTCAAGGTCTTTCTTGGAGTGAGGGGCCCAAAACTGAACCCAGGATTCAAGGAGCAGCTTCAAATAGCTGGGACAAAAACCTGCTGGCAAATTCCAAGGCTAGGCAGGTTGGAAGATGGTTTTGCTCAACACTGGCATTTTCTTGGTCACAAGCCCAGGGAGTTATTTGCAGCCTTCATTTTTCCTTGCTCTCAGTGACAGCAGCGAGGTTGGTGCTTGCTGAGCTGGGGATGGGTCTGCAGAAAGCTCAGCGCTTTGGAAATGAGGGGAAGGAGATGAAGGACGAGCCTGGCAGTGCTGGGGACAGGCTCTTCTAGTGTGGGATGGAGCTGTTTTGCAGCTGTAGAAGAATAGGACCTGGGAAGTGGCTTTCCAGCCTCTGCTCATGTCCTGGGGGCAGCAAAGGTCGTGCTGTTCCTTGCTGGAGAACCTGAACCTGCTGGCCAGCATGGGATGTGGGCTGGGGAGAGAACTGTGAAGCTTTGGCTAATCCCACCCGTGTCATGATCTTCCTGTCCCCATCAGTAAACATCTCCCTTCCACAGCACCACTGAGAGGGGCCAGGAGGGTTGGATCCTCCTCCTTATGGCTCTGAAGTTACTGGGAAGGGGAAAAACTGATGGTAGGGAACTGCTTGGAGCACTGTAAAGTCTGTATTTCTCATCCTCCAAGCAACCCACATGGTTGGGAGTATTTTGAAATTCCCAGAAATAGACCATTAGTCCTGGGTTCTCCTTGAAGCCCTTAATTGAAACAGACCATTTGGGGACTAATGACAGGCTTGGAGCCAAAATGTATGTATTTAAAGTAATAAACTGTAGAATCCAGATCAGAGCCTGCCCTGCAGCTGAGTATTCCCAAGGGAAGGAGTGGGTCAGGGTGCGGACAGATCCTCTGCGGGTTCCCGTCATCCCTGTGCTGTGTAAGGTCATTACGCTACAAGTTCCTTCGTTTCCCAGCCTGTCCCTAATGATGCCACTGCTGCTTGTTACAGCATCTCTTGGAGTAAGTGGATATTTGGGACGTCTTAAATAAATTCTATCTCAAGTCCGGTCCATCTGCATCTCTCTTGAACACGGTGTGGTGACACGGGCTGCTGTCCCGGGCTGGGGTGGATGCACCGATGGGAACGTTCCTCCAGCAGAAGGGTCCTTTCTTTTAGTGGAGTTTGTGCAAGAGGAGAATCATAGAGTGGTTTGAATTGGAAGGGACCTTAAAGATCATCCAGTTCCACCCCTGCCATGGGCAGGGACACCTCCCACTGGATCAGTGGAAGGTGTCCCACTGACACTCGATGATCTGGTGGGTCTCTTCCAACCTGGTTATTCTATGATCCTATGATTCTCTTCTTGGTCGCTTGTTCTTTCCCAATCCCAGCTTTTCCTGTGCAGCATCAGGGCAGGAGCTTGTCACTAGGGGTCAGTGCCACATCTCGGTTATGGCTGCGGAGGTTGTGATGCTGAATCCACGCTGGAGCCCTGCACCCAAAGCCAGGAGGGTCGGGAATGACTATCCAAGGGCTTCTGGGGGGATGCTGGTGCCTGAAGGGGTGTCGGCAACCAGGAGCAGTGGCTGTAGCGAACTTGAAGGGGAATCCCAGCTCTGCAGGCATCAGCCTCCACATCACCTGCAGGATCCATCAGCTGAGCCTCCCAGCTGGGGTTGAAGGGCCAGGAACCCAAGCCGAGCCCATCCAGGACTTGCAGTTTCACCTGGAAGGGACCAGCTCAGCAGGAGCTGGCAATGTGCACTCACAGCCCAGAAACCAACCGTGTCCTGGGCTGCATCCAAAGAATTCGCACCAGCAGGGCGAGGGAGGGGATTCAGCCCCTCTGCTCCGCTCTTTTGAGCCCGCACCTGGAGCCCTGAGTTCATTTCTAGAGCCCTCAGCACAGGAAGGACATGGAGATGTTTGAGTGAGTCCAGAGGAGGCCACAGAGATGATCTGAGGGCTGGAGCAGCTCTGCTCTGAGGTCAGGCTGAGGGATTTTGGGCTGTTGAGACTGGAGAAGAGAAGGCTCCAGGGTGACCTCAGAGCAGCTTCCAGCACTGCAAGGGGCTCCAGGGAAGCTGGGGAGGGGCTCTGGATCAGGGAGGACAGGGATAGGATGAGGGGGAACGTTTTCAGCTGAAAGAGGGGAGATTGAGATGAGATATTAGGGAGAAATGTTTTGCTGTGAGGGTGGTGAGACACTGGCCCAGGTTGCCCAGAGCAGGGGTGGCTGCCCCATCCCTAGAGGGGTTCAAGGCCAGGTTGGATGGGGCTTGGAGCCCCTGATCCAGTGGGAGGTGTCCCTGCCCAGGGCAGGGGGTGGGACTGGCTGGGCTTTGAGGTCCTTTCCAACCCAAACCATTCCTATCATTCTGTGTTGGTACTGGTGACACTTTGGTTGTTGTCTGCATCCCACGACACGCTCATTCACTGGTGGAAAAACTCGTGTGCTGGGTTGTTTCTAATGGCTGCGGCTCTGGGGACAGGCGGGAGCAGAAAGAAATACTCAGTGGGGTGTTTGTGGCCTCGGACGCTGGGGCAGCTGCAGGGGACGGAGCACGTCTCCGGGGGCTGGAGGGACACGATGCCGTCCTGCACGCATCACTCAGCCAAGAAGCGGAAGGCGATGACCAGGGCACTGCGTGCGTACCTACCACTTCCCTGTGCCTCAGCACACGCTGATGCTGAAGGGAAGCACCTTCACAGTGAACGCTGTTGCTATCAGCTCCTTTTCCCACGTTTTAACCCCAAAAGGTGTCTCTGGCTAAGCCACAAACCTGTGTCCCTCGGTGACACCAGTGGGGTGCTCGCTGAGTGAAGAACTGGGAGATTTCTTGACCGATAAGGCACTGACTACTTGCGTCTTCAGACCAAACGTGGAGGTTTGCGTGTGCACATCAGGGACCTTTCAGGAGTGTTTACATGTCAGTGGTTGATCAGAAGATAAAATGATGATACTCACACACGAAAATGCATTTGTGTACTTATCCTGGCAAACAAAACAATTTCAATTATTGTCCAAAGCAACAGGAAAGTCTCCAGGCCCCGTGGTCTGACTGGTCTTTTGCCACCTTTGATGAGCCCTGCAGAGCCATCACCATCAGTTAGGAGGGAGGAAGGCTTGAAGGACCAGTGTGAAGGAACGTTAAGGGCGCACATTGTGTTTTCCATGTTTAAAGAGCTGTTAGAGGAAGGGTTATGGAGGTGCCTGCTCCTTGGCTGGGCCAAGGGATGGTGCATCAAACCACATGAAAGACTTGGAGACTTCATGACAGCGACTCAAGAGCCGGCACAATCCCACCTGTTCCCACTGACGTCTCTGCTGGGGACTTCCCATCAGTGGGAAGCAATCACGGTGTTTCTCCCAGCTTTTCAATGCTTTGAGCAAAATGAGGACAGTGAAAGACATGTCCTTGTGGTGGAAGGTGAATTTTCCAAGTCAGCATGTTTTCCCTTGACCACTGGTGGCCACGATCTGTCCCAATAAGCCCTCCAGAGCCTGGCCCTGTGACCACAGGTTACAGGGTTACCCTTGTGTGCCACAGGGTTACAACTGCAGAACAGCGGAAGAGATGCTGTGGCAGGGAGGATGCAGGAGAGGACATTGTCCCCAGGAGGGAGATGCTGAAAGGGACATGGGAAGGACACGTCTGCTTGTGCGCAGGCAGCTGCCGCCCCAGCGATTCCTGGCAAGGCTGCCAGGATGTGAAGCAGGACAAGACCTGGTGGCTGGCTTCTGTCTCCTGGGCTCATCAGTGTCGGGTGCAGCGCGGGGACGAGGGGTCTGGCAGGGCCAGGGGACAGTGGGGATCAGTCACTCCATCCTATCTGGTGGCTCATAGAATTATAGAATCATAGAATCTCCAGGTTGGAAGAGACCCGCCGGCTCATTGAATCCAACTAAACGATGTCCCTCAGCACCTCATCCACCCGTCCCTTAAACCCCTCCAGGGAAGGGGACTCAACCCCTCCCTGGGCAGCCTCGGACAGGGACCAATCACCTGAAATATTTTTTTCCCAAAGTTCAGCCTGAACCTCCCCTGGTGGAGGTTCAGGCCATTCCCTCTCATCCTGTCCCCTGTCCCTTGGGAGAAGAGCCCAGCATCCTCCTCTCCACAACCTCCTTTCAGGGAGTTGGAGAGAGCAATGAGGTCTCCCCTCAGCCTCCTCTTCTCCAGGCTAAACACCCCCAGCTCTCTCAGCCGCTCCTCTTGTTCTCCAGCCCCTTCCACATCTTCGTTGCTCTTCTCTGGACTCGCTCCAGACCCTCAACATCCTTCTTGTGGTGAGGGGCCCAGGTTCAACCTGGCAGAGATGCTTTCCCCGCTGCCACCCAGCAGGGTAGGCTGCTCTCCAGCATGACTTGGCCATGATCGCTGCCACGGGGCACCCTCCCCTGCTCCAGGTCTGTGCCAGCCGCGATGGGGCTGCAGCCTTTGCCCGGAGCCGCTGGGTGAGGCTGATCTCCTGCCAAGTCTTTCTCAAATTGCTTTGAGCAGGCGCCCAGCCAGACCTCAACGCACCTTTGGGGCCTTCCAGTTTTTACAAGGGTGATGCAACCCATCCTGCTACCCTGGGGCTGTGATCCCTGTGCCCTTGGCATTGCCCAGGAGGATGGAAGAAGGATGCTGTGGTTTGGCAGTGCCCGGGCTGGTCCATCATTGCCAGGATCGTCCCCTTGCCCAGACCCAACCCAGCTTCCCAAGCGCACCCGCCGCTGCCTGCTGATTTGGAGCAGGACTGGGGGGAGCAACCTGGGGAGAACCTGGAGAGAGACAGGAGGACAGACGTCGCCCCAGGGGTGAGACGGGCAGCACTCGGAGCTGCGTTGGCACGGCTGGAGGTGGCAGAGGAGCTGCCCCGAGGAAGGGAGGAGGCAGGGGCAGGATGGAGCTGGGATGTGAGATAAGGGGTGGTGTCTGGCCAGGATGGGTTTCCTCATTGCATGGGGTGGGTCTTCCGCCTGGTGCTTCCATCACTAAAAATACAACCCTGCTCTTGGGGCAGGCCCAGGGCAGGTGCCCACAGCAGCTTGCAGGATGGCAGTGATGGGGTCTCCATCCCTTCTGCCCCATGCTCAGCATGGACAGGGGTTGGGTGTCAAGGAATCATAGAATCATAGAATAACCAGGTTGGAAGAGACCAACCGGATCATCGAGTCCAACCATTCCTATCAAACACTAAACCATTCCCCTTAGCAACTCGTCCACCCATCCCTTAAACACCTCCAGGGAAGGGGACTCAACCTTCCTGTCTCTGTCTCTGTCCTCCTGGAGCCTGGATGGAGTCTCCATCCTTTCTACTCCATGCTCAGCATGGACAGGGCTTGGATCTCAAGGGTGCCACTGGCCCCATCCTCCTGGAGCCTGGGGTTGGGATAGAGCAGAGACAAGGAGACCAAAACAGCTCTCCATAGAGCTCCCTCTCTCCGTGCTTTCCCTTCCCACCTCCTCTATGTCCTTCTGGGACTACATCTACTGGATCATCGAGTCCAACCATTCCCATCAATCACTAACCCATGTCCCTTAGCACCTCGTCCACCCGTCCCTTAAACACCTCCAGGGAAGGTGACTCAACCCCCTCCCTGGGCAGCCTCTGCCAGGGCTTTCCCTGAAATATTTTTTCCTAATGTCCAGCCTGACCCTCCCCTGGTGGAGCTTGAGGCCATTCCCTCTCGTCCTGTCCCCTGTCCCTTGGGAGAAGAGCCCAGCTCCCTCCTCTCCACAACCTCCTTTCAGGTAGTTGCAGAGAGCAATGAGGTCTCCCCTCAGCCTCCTCTTCTCCAGGCTAAACACCCCCAGCTCTCTCAGCCGTTCCTCATAAGGCCTGTTCTCCAGCCCCCTCACCAGCTTCGTTGCTCTTCTCTGGACTCGCTCCAGAGCCTCAACATCCTTCTTGTGGGGAGGGGCCCAGAACTGAACACAGGATTCGAGGAGCGGTCTCACCAGTGCCGAGTCCAGAGGGAGAAGAACCTCCCTGGACCTGCTGGCCACGCCGTGTCTGATCCAAGCCAAGATGCCATTGGCCTTCTTGGCCACCTGGGCCACTGCTGGCTCATGGTCAGTCGCTGTCGACCAACACCCCCAGGTCTTCAACCACCCTGGGCCATCCCATGGCAATCCCTTCATGTCGCCCCCCGGCCCCAGAGGACAGGACCCTCTGGGGTTCTGTGGGGCTGCGAAAGGAACAGAGGTGGCACATCCCCCAGCGCCACGTCACCGGCTCCGTTGTTCATTGTTCCCTCTTGGCTCCGTGGAGCTGACACGGGGGCGGGAAGCGATAAGTAGAGAGAGGACACCACTCCAGTTCCTGCTATCTTGCAGCGTTTTTCCCCACTCTCCCGACCTCTCCTTAGGTAAACTCAGCACTTTGGCTCCCTTAGAGTTTGCTTTGCTCTCCTGCACTCGCCCAGCCCAGCACGGGGTGCAGGCAAAACAGCTCGGCTCTATTAATAACCCACGGGGTTGCTAAACCCCTTCCGTATGTTGAAAGAGCCCTGGTGGCTGCAACACCGTGATCCAGCCCTCCGTGGTAACCACGGGCCGGTTGCCCTGCGGGGCTGTGCTAGAAAGGCTCCCAGCTTCGCTCCAGACCTGGAGGGTGACGTTTGGCTCTCCAGAGGGGTGGAGAAGGGCCTTTACTCCATCAGCTGGGCATTTCTTGGCTTGCTTACAACACAAATAGTTGTATCATAGGTTCGTTAGGTTGGAAAAGATCTTTGAGATCAAGTCCAACTACTGTCCACTACTAAACCAGATCCCTGAGCACCTCGTCTCCCCACCTTTTAAACCCCTCCAGGGATGGGGACTCCACCACCTCCCTGGGCAGCCTCGGCCGGGGTCTGAGAACCCTTTTAGTGAAGAAATTTTTCCTCATGTCCAACGTGAACCCACCCTGGTGCAGCTTGAGGCCATTTCCTTTCATTCTATCACCTCTCACTTGGAAGAAGAGACCAACACTCATCTCGCCACAACCTCCTTCCAGGTAGTTGGAGAGAGCAATGAGGTCTCCCCTCATCCTCCTCTTCTCCAGGCTAAACACCCCCAGGTCCCTCAGCTGCTCCTCATAAGACTTGTTCTCCAGCCCCTTCCCCAGCTCTGTTCCCTTCTCTGGACACGCTCCAGCCCCTCAATGTCCTTCTTGGAGTGAGGGACCCAAAACTGACCCCAGGATTCAAGACGCAGCCTCACTAATGCTGAGTCCAAGGGCAGCATCACTAAACTTGGTGTTGTTCCTCCCCCTTGGCAGCTGCCAAAGCTCACAGGTTGGACTCAGTCTGCACGTGGAGCCATAAAGAGTAAAAACCAGGACCCCCAGTGAGGGCAAAGCCTGTTACTGTGGCTCCTTGCATTCTTGGGAATGAAAACCACGGTGTCCTTGGCCCAGCCTTGCTCCATGCACAGTCCCTCCTGGAGGAGAGGGGAGAGCCGAGCCTCTTGGTGCAGGGCATGGAGCATCCCCTCAGGCGCCTTTTGAGTTTAAATCTTCTTTCCCACATCTGGGCTTGTGAGTGACCCATACTGGAGAGTGGGAGCTCTTGGAGGGCTGGGTTACCCTGGGGAGATGCTCTGGGTGACTCTCTGTGGCCCCCAGGCTTGCTGTGGGGAGGTGGGTGGGACAAGGGGGCCATGAGGAGAGTTGGGATCCTGAACATGAAGGAACCACAGGGCTGCATGAAGGATGAGAGAGGGAGCCCCAGCTGTGAGTGCAGCCAGGCACTAACACCAAGGGAAAATATTTGGAAAGGCAGTTATTGCCCAAAATAACAGTAAATGCTTTCAGGAGCAGACCTGGAATATTGTCCGTGGGCAGCAGCCAGAGTCCCTTGTCCTGGGGCAGCTCCCAGTGGGGACGCAGAGTTGGGTCAGAGACACGTCTGTTCACTACCCTTCCTGTGGCAATGAATGAGGTCTAGAGGACTTCTTTTGGCTGAGCCTTTTGGAGAAATCATTTCCCCATGGACCTGGCAGCTGAGGAGGTAAAAAGTAGCTTCTTCTCCTTTTGCAATGCACGGATGCTGAAACGTGGGCACCAGCATCCAGACAATCTCTTCGTTCACTCCCAGGAATCAGCACATTGAGGTTCAGATTAGAACCATGGAATGGGTTGGGTTGGAGGGGACCTCAAAGCCCATCCAGTCCCACCCCTGCCATGACCAGGAAGCTGCTCTAAGGTCTCCCTGGAACCTTCTCTTCTCCAGGCTGAACAACCCCAACTCTCTCTGCCTGGCCTCAGAGCAGAGCTGCTCCAGCCCTCGGGTCTTCTCCGTGGCTTCTTCTGGACCAAATCCAACCTCTCTGTTCAACTACAGCCAGGAGAGGCTCTGTGAGAGCCTAAAGGGATAAATACCAGCCAGGGGACCTTAGGTGGGGGTCACTGTCCCCACAGAGCTGCCCAGACCTCAGCTGAGGGGGCCTGGAGCCAAGGCAGCAGCTCAGCCTGGTTGCAGGGGAGCCAGAAGCGCTGCTGGCAGCTCGGCTGGCAGGATGGGGAGGGCAGGATGGGGAGGGCAGCCTGTGACTCACCAGCCTTTCTCCAGGCAGCTCCCTGCGTATTTGCAGTGCCCGGCAGCCGGGAACACGCTCGCTGTTCCCAGGGGCTGCAGGTCCCCAGGGAAATGTGGGCAGCGTGAGTCACCTGGTCAGGTGCGGAGATTTCAGCCGCATCATGAGACATCAGCCTGGTGTCCAGGGCACCTGGGGACTGTCTGAGCTTGGAGCTGACAGGCAGGACACTGTCCCCTCTCCACTGCTCCAGCAGCCTCATTACCCGGGACCGGAGCTGCTGTGGGAATCAGCCCCGTGCAGGGGACAGGAGGGCATCAGGGTGTGGACATGGAGACCCTGGCAGAGCCACTGTGATGGAATATTTCCACTTGAGAAAGTGGCAATCACAGGCTTCTACTGAACTTCGACCCCGTTCTTGCCAAGCACCCATGTGGCCCTGTGACATTTTTGTGTCCCCAGGTCCCACCTGGATCTCGGGCAGCGCTGCCCTATGTTCCCACTGATCGCTGTCCCTGGGAGATCAGCAAAACCCAGGACCCGTGAAGAAAAAGCCACCAGAAACCCAGCCTGTTTGTTTATCCTCAAGCCCATGATTTGGGCCAGAGTTTGAGTCAGGAGCTGGGAATGTTGGTGGCGGCCAGCTCAGCCACGATGCTGCAGCCTCAAGCAGTTGGAGGAGGGCTTAGAGACAGGTCCTGAGCTCGAAGGTCCCGGAACCGGTGGTGTGGATGGGTCACCTCCTGCGTAACGTCTTCACCAGCCATCAGGACATCCACCTTGGGATGGACCAAGGCTGCATCTCCAACAGATGGAGGTGTAGGGCAAGATGGGGTTGGAATCCAGCTTTGCCTTTCTCCATCCATCCATCCATCCATCCATCCAGAGGGACACCCAATCCTTTCTCCCAGTTTGCAACTGGATGGGGTTGGAATCCAGCCTTGCCTTTCTCCATCCATCCATCCATCCATCCATCCAGAGGGACACCTAATCCTTTCTCCCAGTTTGTTTCTGGTGAGCACAGGGGTTTCAGCATCAGAAGCAAATGGGTCCCTCACTCCCAGTGCCTGGTTGTGGTTGGATTGGGACACCTGGCAGGGACCATTGCTTGGTCTGAGCACAGAGGGATCTCCCTGGGCCAAGCCACGGAGAGTGAAATGGAAGGGTAGGAGAGTGATTCTGGCTGTGTCACTGCAGGGCAGCGCCGCACCAGCTGGAGGAAATCCCTCTTGAATCATGGCTTGGGAAGCCCTGTGGCTTATCAGACCCACGATGACCCAGCAATGCCACCCCACAGCTGAGAGGGTTCTCGGTGACGGAGCACAGCCAGACGCCAGCATCTCTCCCTGCCGCCTGGCCACGGAGGACGCAGCAAGGCAGGGAGACGCCGGGGGTGACACGCGGGTCACCAAAATGATGCATGGGCTGAGTAAAAGAGAAAGTCAGGATTTTTCACCAGGCAGGCTTTCTCTCTTCCTTTGTCACAGCGGGGAGCACAGCATGGTCTGGTCTAAGGGCTCAGCTCTAGCTGGGGAAACGTCTTGGATATTTCAATGTATCTCAGCGGTCTGGTTCCCAGGGAAAGGCGAGGGCTTCACAACACAACCCAGTGGTTCCCGACTCCTCCTGGCAACGCTTCAACAATTCCATGTCCTGCAGTACTGGCGGAGCGGGGCCAGCTGGCTGCTCTTCCCAGCCTTTCCCCCGTGCCGATGGCCTCAGTGACCCAGCACCACTGGGGAGGCTCTGGGAGGACACTCCACCGCGTCCCCCCCTTCTGTGAGGTGGGTTTCCCACTCAGGAATGGTGAGATGCTGATGCCCGAGGGCGGTGGTTCCTTCAGAAAGGGAGAAGGTGAGTTCAGCAGGGATGGGTCGGCTCTCAGTCACTGCTGACCATCATCCAGGCGAGGTTTCTCTGACTTGCCCTGTCCTTGGACTCACTCCCTAAATCCCAGCTAGTGTTTGCTGATGGAGACAAGCTACAAGGAGACCTTCAGTGTGAGCCAGCAGGGCCAGCCTTACATTCCTCTCCCCAAAGAGCTCCCAGAGTAGATCTGTGTTTTCAAGATGAATTAAAGCTATTTCACTACAACCCTCATGTTGTCCATTTCCTTTGGACTTCCTTGGCTTTCCATGATTTTTGTCTTGAGCAACAGCCCTCTAAGATCCTGAGGCTGGTTGAAAATTGAGTCATCACTATGAGGACTACTTAGTCCCGCTCTCCTCTCTCCTGCACCATGGGTCTTCCCTGCTCCATCAGGGTAAATGAGGAAAAACTCCTCCATGCATCCACCCTCCCACGGTGCGTCAAGGATTTCCAGGGAAAATGAGTGCTCCAGTGGTGCTGGAAAACATCCTGCAGCCTCCCAGGAAAATAGAGCTGGGTTTCCAGCCCAAGAGGGTTTTGCTTACTCGTTGCCTGCAACCAGCCAGCCCCGGTGACGATCACAGCTCCATCAAGGATGGGACCCCTGCCACCAGCCTCGGCAGGGATAGGGACCAGCCCTCACGTGGCAAAATGTCTTATTTTACCCAGCCCAGTCCCCCCAGTTTGGGATTAATAATGGTGTCCAATTGCCTTGGGCAAATTAACATCCCCGGGTCCTGCACCAACATGGAATCATGGAATGGTTTTCATCAGAAGGGAGCTTAAAGCCCATCCAGTCCCACCCCCTGCCATGGGCAGGGACACCTCCCACGGGATCAGGGGCTCCAAGCCCCATCCAACCTGGCCTTGGACACCTCCAGGGATGGGGCAGCCACCCCTGCTCTGGGCAACATGAGTTTCCTGAAAGCCAGTTGCCCCAGCTCCACACCCAAACACTTCCATGTGCTGCTGATATCAAGGATAGGAGGGATTTTCTTGGACTTCACAGATAGATCTCCTCCATTTTCTTGCCCAAATACAGAAAGGTATTTTTTTTGTTCCTCCCAGCCTGCGAAATCCAGCTGGCAGCGGGGCTGATGACGCTGCTGTCATCATTTTACTCTGCACACCCCAGCTTTTGCTAATTGCTCTTTGTTTTCCTTGCCGTTGCCTTCTTCGGTGACCTCACCTGCCCTCTTCTGCTCCAATGCCCTTTGCCGCACGGGTTTTTCCAAACCACAGCAGCTGCTGGGCTGTGTTGGGGCTGGCCAGGTGTCCCATGGCCAGGGGGAATGTGCTGCAGAGCCACAGGCTGATGAGTTTTCAGCTGCCTGCTCACCCCTCTCCATCCTGGCTGTCCATGGTGTATCAGGTGCTGGGATGTAGCTCCCTGCTCCCCTTGGCTGTGCCATCCCCTACAAGGACAGGGATGCCCCTCTGCGAGGACAACAACCCCCTGTGAGGACCAAGGGCATCCTACGTGGGGCTCAGACCTTCTGGAAGGTTGTGGAGACCACAAGGACCCTCTATGAAGACCCACAGGACCCCCCTGAAAGGATGAGGACCCTCTAGGAGTACAAGGTCACCCTACAAGGGGCTTAGACTTTCTGCAAGGATAAGGCACCACCATGACCCCTGACAAGGAACCCTCCAAGAGAACAAGGACACCCATGCCAGCACATGACCCCCTAAAAGGACAGGGACACCACAGGACTGCCCTGTGAGTGCAGCAATCCCCTATGAGTTCAAGAGCATCCTACAAGGGACTTGGTCCTTCTACAAAGATGAGGACCCCAAAATAACTCCCTATGAGGACTGAACACCCCCACCCCGAGAACAGGGACCTGCATGCCAGGACAAAGACCCACACAGTGATGTCCTAAAAGGACAAGGAGCCCACAGGGCACCCCTACAAGCACAGGGACCTCCTAGGAGGGCAGGGTCTCCTCTGCAAGGATGGGGACACCAAAGGAGTCCCCTGTGTGGTCTGCTGCTCCAGCAGCCGCGTGGCCCCATGGGGCTGCCCTTCCACCCCCAGAAAGGCATTGGTGAGGCCAAGCAGGGTGGGAAAGGGAAGTTAAATATGATTTTGAGAATCACCAGGCCCTGCTATGCAGAGGCAAGGCTCAAAGCAAACACGCCCGCAAGAAGAAATCCTTCCTGGCTTAGGGCGTCCTTCTAAATATGCAGAATGACTTCAGAAAAATGTGAGAAAAACACGAGCTCCTCTCCCCTGAGGGGGAAAAAATAGAGCAAAACAGCATCGCGATGGCGTTCGCTGCCTGGACCTGTATCTGTGCCCTGGCAGGGGGTAGGGACTGCACCCCAGGGGCTTCGCGTGAGCTGGATGGAGATGCGGGGACATCGGTAACAAAGACCCCTGAGAGCATCGCTGCGATGCCAGGGAAAAATGAAAAGAAAAGATGCTGAGGGGCTGGAGCGTGTCCAAAGGAGGGCAATGAAGGTGGGAAAGGGGCTGGAGAACACGCGTTACAAGGAGGGGTTGGGGGACCTTGGTCTGTTTAGCCTGGATAAGAGGAGGGTGAGGAGGCACCTCGTCACTGTCTATAATTGCCTGAAGGGAGGTTGTTCTGACATGGATGTTGGCCTCTTCTCCCAAGTACCAAGTGACAGAAAGGCAGGAGATGGCCTCAAGTTGTGCTGGTGGAGACCTAGATTGGACATCAGGAAAAATTTCTTCACTGGAGTGGTGAAGCACTGGCAGAGGCTGCCCAGGACAGTGGTGGAGTCTCCATCCTTGGAGGGGTTCGAGAAGAGTGTAGCTGTGACACGTGGGGGCACGGCTTAGTAGGCACAGTCATGTTGGGCTGATGGTTGGGCTGGATGAGTTTAGAGGTCTTTTCCAACCTCAATGATTCTTCCTGAGGCTGAGCCCAGCTGCTTCACGGTGCGGGTGTAGCTGGTGCAGATGGGATGCGCTGGTGGGAAAATCATAGAATGGCTTTGGTTTGAAGGGACTTCAAAACCCATCCAATCCCTCCCCCTGCCGTGGGCAGGGACACCTCCCACTGGATCAGGGGCTCCAAGCCCCATCCAGCCTGGCCTTGAACCCCTCCAGGGATGGGGCAGCCACTTCTCTGGGCAACCTGGGCCAGGACCTCACTGCCCTCAGTATGGAGAATTTCTTCCTAATGTCTAATCTAAATCTTCCCCCTTCCAATTTAAGGCCATTCCGCCACATACCATCACTCCAAGCTCTTGTAGAAAGTTCCTCTCCAGCTATCCTGGAGCCCCTTTCAGTCCTGGAAGATGAACAATCCCAGCTCTCTCAGCCTGTCCTCGTACGGGAGCCACTCCAGCACTCACATCATCTTCGTGGCCTCCTCCGGACTCGCTCCAACAGGTCCATGTCCTTCCTGTGCTGAGGACTCCAGAACTGAACACAGGACACCAGCTGGGGTCTCAAAAGAGAAAAATGCCCTCCCTTGACCTGCTGGCCACACTTCTTTTGATGCAGCTGAGGGAGGAAGAGCTGGTCCTGGTGCCCCATCTTACACCAGCAACCCTACCACGGAGGAAAGAGATGAGCAAGCCCCTCTGGGAAGGATGATTAAAGGGAAGGGCTTCTCCAAGTGGTGATTGACTGCTCAAACCAGCAGATATCCTGCCTTGGCTTTCCTGGTATTCGCTCTTGACCTTTGAACTCCTCTCAAACTTGTCAGGACATCTGCATTTTGCTGTCCTGGGATGCCCCTGAACACCCCAGCAGCCTCCAGCTCCCAGAGCATCTTGCAGTGAGCGCTCAGACTTCTAGGTTCAATTAGCTGCCAAAACTTGGGAAGGCAAAAGGCAATGACCGAGCGGCTGATGGCAAAGCCCTCCCTGCAGAGAAACCTTCTGAGCAAGGCACGTTCCAACGGCCAAACACACCACGACAGAAAGTGGAAGCCTCGCCCCTGTCCCCTTCCTCCTTTCCCATCGCCCTTTTCTTTTGCCCCCTTTCCCCATCCCCTGTCCCTGCCCCTTTTGCAGAGCGCAGAGGCTTCCTGCTCCTTCTTATCCATGTCATGGACATTGTCCTGCAGCAGATGTGGGGGACAGTGATGGCTTTGCTAGGAACAACCCCAGGGGACCAGGGGATGTCGTGGACAGCGATAACCCAGGGTACATCACGGACAGCGATAACCCAGGGTACTGTAGGGAGAAGAACTCTCACAGCATGCAAGAGGTTTCCAAAGCTCCCAAACTGCTGCCAGATGCAAGACTCTGAGCGGCTTCTTCCAGCATCCTCATGGACCACTTGGCAGAGCCTCCCAGCCAGGACGCGGGCTGCCCCTGCCTTCCCCCAGCACTGGCCGTGCACCAGTGAGGACTCATCCTGCTGGAGCTACGCCGTGGTCCATCCTCCACAGGGCCCTTGGAGAGTCCTCACAGCTGTAATTGAGCATTTCCCAGCCCCAACTGGATGAAAAATGTCTTCAGCAGAGGAAATAGCAGCTGATCACGACAAATAAATGTTCTCTCATGTATACATCCACTCGGCATGACAAACCCCATCGCTCTCAATTAGCCCCGTGGCCAAAACTCTAGTAGCACAAATGTCCAAGGATAAACACAGGCAAACCAAACAGCCCTGGAATGGCTTCTTGTAAACACAGTTACTTCTCTTTTTAAGTCTGTTCAAAACGCTGTCTGCTTTGACATTTCACATCTGTCCTGGCCAATGTCATCTCCTCCGGCCCCTCCTTCTAATAGAGGGATAAAATCTTGTCCCTGGTGTTCTGTGGCAGAGGGATTGGGGCTACTGGGTTCAGTTTTGGGTCCCTTACTCCAAGAAGAACATTGAGGGGTTGGAGAGCATCCAGAGAAAGGAATGGAGCTGGGGAAGGGGCTGGAGCCCAGGGGTTCTGGGAGTGGCTGAGGGACCTGGGGTTGTTTAGCCTGGAGAAGAGGAGGCTGAGGGGAGACCTCATCGCTGTGTACAACTACCTAAGAGGAGATTGTGGTGAGGTGGGTGCTGGTCTCTTCTCCCGAGTAACAAGTGACAGGATGAGAGGAAATGGCCTCAGGTTGCAGCAGGGGAGGGTTAGATTGGATATCAGGAAAAAATTATTCACTGACAGAGTGGTGAAGCCCTGGCAGAGGCTGCCCAGGGCAGTGGTGGATTCACAGTCCCTGGAGATGTTAAAAAAACATGTAGCCGTGACACTTTGGGGACATGGTTCTGCAGGCACGGTGGTGCTGGGCTGACGGTTGGACTGGATGAGCTTAGAGGTCTTTTCCAACCATAATGATTCCATGATTCTATGATACTGGGCCCTGAGTAAATGCCTAATGCCATCCTTAGTGGCTTTTATCCATACCGGTTCTGCCAACCGTTGCTATGCCTGTATTCGGCATCATCTAAGCGGTTTCTAGGGCTGAAATCTCTGTGCAGGTGATACGAAGGAAGGAGGTCAGTGAGAACATCAGTCCTGGAGCAGGTCTGGTGAGGTTTCTGGGGTTTCTCCCAACACCATTTCAGTGCCTCTAGGAAGAGGGTGAGGAGGCAGCAGGGAGCAAAGCCCTCCTGCTACACATTCTTCACAGAAAGGGTCATTGGGCACTGGCAGAGGCTGCCCAGGGAGGGGGTTGAGTCACCTTCCCTGGAGGGGTTTAAGGGACGGGTGGACGAGGTGCTGAGGGACATGGGTTAGTGATTGATGGGAACGGTTGGACTCGATGATCCAGTGGGTCTCTTCCAACCTGGTTATTCTATGATTCTATGATCCTTGCAGCAGCGGGCACTGATCCTGCCCCCTTCCTGGCATCCCAGCGAAGCAAAGAGCCATGCAAGAAAAATAATTCCTCAGCCCAGAAGGGTCTGCTGGGAAAAACACGGCTGGAGCTGTTTGCTCTTTAGAGCTGCCAGTGGGAGAGATAAATCTGCAGAAATTCACCATTAGGAACAGGTCTACAAGTCCTGTGGGAATGTCGCTCAGCGCGGGGCAGGCACGGAGGCTCGGTGGGGCTCCTCTTGTCATGGCACAGCGCCGGGCGGCTGCGGGAAGGGGAAACTGAGCCAGAGCACGGATTGTTCATCACTGCAAAAGCTGCCAGCGCTGACAAGAGCAAAGTTGGTTCCAGCCAGGAGCTGGAGGGAGCCAGGAGCTGCAGGCTGGCAGAGCCCCGTGCCCTGAAGCAGAGGCCAGACCCCACTCCGAGTGGTTTCCCCATTGTTATTTCTCATTTTTATTCCTTTTTCTGAAGGTGTTGGGGGAGTGGCCACAGGAGGGATGCAGCTGCTGTGCTGAGGAGAGATTGTCTCAGAGCGTGGAGGGGAAACTGAGGCAGAGAAATGTAGTGGGCCACGACGGTAACAGCTGATGGGATGAGAGGAAATGGCCTCAAGTTGCACCAGGGGAAGTTTAGATTGGATATCAGGAAAAAATTCTTCACTGACAGAGTGGTGAAGCACTAGAGGAGGCTGCCCAGGGCAGTGGTGGAGTCTCCATCTCTGAAGCTAATCGAAACATGTAGATGTGACACTTCAGGAGATGGTTTAGCAGGCTGACAGTTGGACAGGATGACCTTGGAGGTCTTTTCCAACCTTCATGATTCTCTGACTGGAGGACCGGTGTTTCAGCTGTGACAGGACCTCACTCACAAAGCAGCTGCTCAGCCAAACAAGCTTTTTCAGGTGCCTTTTTTTAGAGGGTTTTTGTTTCAGCCACAGACTGGAACCTCCTGCAGCTGAGGCAGCTCAGCAGAAACTGCAGCGAAACCAGAGCAGGCGGTCGCTGCCATCGGCCCCGTCGCTGGGACCCAAAATCCAACACAGATTTATAGCCTGGCTTGCCCAGAACTCCTGGGACCTTTGCTCTCATCCTCGCATGAGCACAGCTCACGAGGCTGCTAATGGGGGTCCTATTTTTGCCTGATAAATAGGTTTTGCAGGCGAGGTCGCAGCATTCGACATGCAGGGCAGGGTGGCAAGCGATCCGTCACGCTCCACGATGCCTCGTAACATTAATGGCCTTTTAAAAAGCCAGATGCTTGACATGAGTTTGACAGTGTTTAGTCTCTTGTTTTTGAAGATCTAGAGCGCTTTGGGAACTGCACCAGCACTGGCCGATCGGCAGCATTTCCCTGTGGATTTGATGGGATGTTTCCACATTTCAGTGACAGCCGGATAAAAAAAGCAGCTCAGCATGAGAAACCCTTGTGGCTAATTTCTAGGAGTCTCCCTAAACTTGTGACCACCTTGGGCTTTACAGTGCGATCCCAAGGTGCCCCTTACAAACCTCTTGTGGTGCCTTTGCCCCAACAGCAAAGCCCGTGAGCATCGGGAATCACAGAATAACCAGGTTAGAAGAGACCCACCGGATCATCGAGTCCAACCATTCCCATCAATCACTAACCCATGTCTCTCAGCACCTCGTCCACCCGTGCCTTAAACCCCTCCAGGGAAGGGGACTCAACCCCCTCCCTGGGCAGCCTCTGCCAGGGACCAATCACCCTTTCCGTGAAAAATTTTTTCCTAATGTCCAGCCTGAACCTCCCCTGGTGGAGCTTGAGGCCATTCCCTCTTGTGTGGGAAAACACAGTCCAACCCTCACTGATGGCTTCTCCTGCTCAGGGAAAGGTGACCGGTCACAGGCAGTGTCCCCAGGGCTCAGTGTTGGGCCAGTCTGGTTTAATATCTTGATAATTCATGATCTGAATGAGAGGGTCATAGAATCATAGAATCACCAGGTTGGAAGAGACCCACTGGATCATTGAGTCCAACCATTCCTATCAAACACTAAACCACGTCCCTCAGTGCCTGGCAGAGAAGGCCCTGGGGGTGCTCATAGAAAGCCAACAGCATCCTGGCTTGGATCAGTCCCGGTGTGGCCCCCAGGAGCAGGGAAGGGATCTTCCCCATGCACTCGGTGCCGGTGAGGTTGCACCTCGAATCCTGGGGTCAGTTTTGGGCCTCTCACTCCAAGACAGACATTGAGGGGCTGGAGCGCATCCAGAGAAGGGAACGGAGCTGGGGAAGGGGCTGGAGAACAGGGGTTCTGGGAGCGGCTGAGGGACCTGGGGCTGTTCAGCCACAGGAGGGATGCAGCTCCTGTGCTGGGAAGAGATGCTCTTGGAGTGTGAAACGGGAAACTGAGGCAGAGCGATGCAGTGGGCCAGGTACGAAGTGATGGGATGAGAGGAAATGGCCTCAAGTAGTGCCAGCAGAGGTTTAGTTTGGATAGCAAGACTAATTTCTCTGATGAAACAGTGGCAGAGGCTGCCCAGGGCAGTGGTGGAGTCTCCACCCCCAGAAGGGCTCAAGAAGTGTGTAGATGTGGCACTTGGGGACACAGCTCAGTGGGCACGACGTGGCTGGGCTGATGGTTGGACTGGATGAGCTTAGAAGTCTTTTCCAGCACTAAAGATCCTATGATGCTATGACGCATCTCCCCTCAGCGCGCTGTATAAAGAGCAGCAAGTGAGAATATAAAGTTATTGTGCGCCTCATCTGGATGCTCTTAAGGGAAAGGACTTTCTCCAGGGGCGAGTGCCAGGCCCGCCGTGCGTGCACATCACCATAACACACAAACAAGCAGTGGCCTCGCTGCCTCGTTAAGCCACCGCAGCTGTATTTTTAGCTCCATGTTTTGGGTTTGTAAAGCTTTCCATCCTTGTGTTTTCAATCAGTTGCAAGTCATCTCCAAGCTCTGGCTGGATTTTTCCCAGCTCGTTGGTTGCCTCTTCGGTTGGTTTTCCCACAGCAGGATGTCCCACAGCTGGAGGGGGTGATTCTGGAGGGCTCTGCTCTCTCCAGACCTTCCCCTGCGTGTGCCTTTTGGCTCCAGGATGGCTTGGGCATGGTGGGGATGCACGGATGCCCTCAGCATCCCAGGGCCCAGCGCCACCCTTGGCATGGTCCAGCTCACCCTTGGGGACACCAGGATCTGGCTGTGGGAAGAAACGAAGCCACAGGAGCCGTCGGCAGCAGGAGGGCTGTGCTCCATCCCACATTCCTCCCTTATGCATCAGCTCCTGAAGTCTCTGCCAGGTGCTGGGAAGGGACAGAGACCTGGATGTGTGTTGAGAACCAGCAAGTCTCCCAGGCAGCCAAAACACCAGGAATTCAGCCAATTTTGAGGAAAACAGATGGGAACTTCACCCTCCTGCAATGCTGAACAGAAAAGAAGTAACCTTCCTACAGCCCTGCTGCTTCCCAGGTCTTCTAACCCCACTGTGACCATGACAGGGGCCAGGCCACTAATTACTCGTTCTGGGTTTGGTGTTGGGCGGCAGGCTCTGATTTTATGCCTCCTTGGAAAGGGCTGATCCCCAGCTTACGGTGTTGTAAATTAAATACAGCTGGATTTGCACTGCAAGCTCCCCTCTCTGGGGATGCTGCAGGGGAACAGTGCTTGGCATCGGTCCCCGATGACCAAAAAGGAGCCGGTGAATCCAGGAAAACCGTAGAATCGTTTGGTTTGAAAAGACCTTTGAGATCACGGACTCCAACCATACCTGGTCACTACTAAACCAGATTCCTGAGCACATGTGAGACGTGAACATTAGGAAAAAATTTTTCACGGAAAGGGTCACTGGGCACTGGCAGAGGCTGCCCAGGGAGGGGGTTGAGTCCCCTTCCCTGGAGGGGTTTAAGGCACGGGTGGATGAGGTGCTCATGGACATGGTTTAGTGATTGATGGGAATGGTTGGACTCGATGATCTGGTGGGTCTTTTCCAACCTGGTGATTCTCTGATTCTATGGGGCATCCCAAGAGACCCAGAGGAGCTGGAAAGGTCTCATGTTAACACATGGGGATGCAGAGGTCTGAATTCACCAGCAAAAGCAAGAAGTAGATACAGCAAAGCCGATGCTTCTCCTCTCTTCCCTGCCCTCAAGCCATGGCGAATTGCCATCAGCACCGACATCGGATGCCAAGGTAAGTCCTGGCATGGCTACAAAGACAGTTTGGGAGCCCAGCCGTGCCATCTTCCCTTAAGTCACTTCCTTGCCTAATTCATTTAATCCGGTTTAATAGCTATCACGCCACACGCCCTCGTGGAGCCTGGGGAGATGGGCTCGCTGCCCGTCCTCTGCCTGGAAACGCAGCTGCCTCGGCAGGGCAGCTGCCTCCTGCCTGCCTCTCCCCTTCTTCCTGGGCTCTGCTTTCCTTCACCCTCCTGAAGGACTGGACGTGCCCTGGAAGAGGCAGGGATGCCAGGGCTCTGCTTTCCTTCCAGCCTCCTGAAGGACCCAGACCAGCAATCCCGGAGATGCTCCACAGGGATGCTGGGGCTCTTCCGCAGTGTCACATGCAGCACATCTCATCACTCGCCTTTGCCAGCTGTCCCCAGAATTGTCCAAGGACCCTGAGAGTCCCCTCGAGATGTTCAAGGCCAGGTTGGATGGGGCTTGGAGCAACCTGATCCAGTGGGAGGTGTCCCTGCCCATGGCAGGGGGTTGGAATTAGATGATCTTTAAGATCCCTTCCAACTCAAACCATTCTATGATTCGATGATTCTATATTGCCCACGATTTCTGAACCCCGTGGGCATGATTGTGGGATTTTTGTGTCTCCTGGCAGAGGCAAAACAGAAGAACTTGGGCTCAACAAGGAGGCCAAAGAAGCCAAAAAATGAGGACTTGCTCCTTGCAGATCCAGAGGAGGTGGTCCAAACAAGCCAGAAAAGGATGGAAGAAGAGGGAAGCCACCTTCTTTCTTCCCTGCTCTCCAAAATTGCCTATTTTCCCTGAACCACTACCTTGCATTGCCACTATTACCCATCCAAACCAGGGGCCAGCGCCTGGACTGAGGTTGTGGTGAGGTGAGTGCTGGTCTCTTCTCTCAGGTAACAAGTGATATGATAAGAAGAAATGGCCTCAAGTTGCACCAGGACAGGTTCAGATTGGACATCAGGAAAAAATTCTTCATGGAAAGGATTCTCAGGCCCTGGCAGAGGCTGCCCAGGGAGGTGGTGGAGTCCCCATCCCTGGAGGGGTTTAAAAGACGAGTTGATGAGGTGCTTAGGGATTTGGCTTAGTAGTGGATGGGTAGGGTTGGACTAGCTGATCTCAAAGATTTACTCTCCAACTAAACGATTCGAGGATTCTATGACTCTTGGGGTTTTTCTTTTTAAAGGAGACAGCCCAGAAGGAGAGGCAGATGCTGGCCTCCTTGCTGCTGTGGGGCACACCTTGCAGCCTCTCCGGGGCTGCTCCCACCTGCTGGGCAGGGTCCCAATCATCCCGGTTCCCCAGCTCCCCATTCCTTCTGGCAGCTCTGGAAAATCCCTCCCCCTGTTCAAGAACTCTGGAGGGCAGGTGATGCCATCCCTCATCCCCAAGGGGTGGCTTCTCCCTCACTCCTCTCCAGCAGCTTCATTTCTAGATGGAACTGTAAACATAAAGACCCGACTGGCCCTTCCTCGCACCAGTGGGTTTCCGGCTCTGCTCCACAACATGGAAATAAAAAACCATTAAGGGTCAGCACAGACAATGAAAGGACAATTTGGCATCTTGTGTTTAATTCGAGCAGACGTCGATTGAGCTCAAGAGTCAAATTAATTTGGCTTTCGTAACGGCTCCTGCGTGATGCTAATGAAAGCAGCGTTTTGTGTAGGCTCATGGCTCAGGATAGAGAGTCATGGAATCATGGAATGGTTTGGGTTGGAAGGGACCTCAAAGCCCATCCAGTCCCACCCCTGCCATGGGCAGGGACACCTCCCACTGGATCGGGGGCTCCAAGCCCCATCCAACCTGGCCTTGAACCCCTCCAGGGATGGGGCAGCCATCAATCAATCAATCAATCATCAACCTCCTCCTCTTTCAGTTTAAAACCGTTCCACTCATCCTGTCCCTGCACTCCCTGATCGAGGACCCCTCCCCAGCTTTTCTGGAGCCCCTTTCAGTGCTGGAAAATGCTCTGAGGTCTCCCCAGAGCCTCCTTGTCTTTGCAGAGCTCTATTTAAGTTCTTTTTCTCATCTGAAAGGAAAAGGAGGGCTGAATGTTTTTTTTTTTTATTTTCTGGGTTGAGGGGCAGCAGCGGTTGGGGTTCATCCATGGCCAGGATGCATAGAATCATGGAATCACTGAGGTTGGAAAAGACCTCTAAACTCATCCAGACCACCAGCCCAGCCCCACTGTGCCTAATAAACCAGTATCACAGCAAAGGGACTCAGGTCTTGGTGGGTTCCTCTCTTTGCATGCACTGAACTTCTCCCTGGTTCTCGACCATTTTATTGTCTTATTTTTTTCACTAAATCATCAGCCAAATCATTTCCCTCACCCCACTTGCCAGGATCGCTGTTCCTCACAGCTCACATGAGAGTGACTCCGTGAAGCGCTACCCAGCAAACAGCGGGTCCCAGCGGGATAGATGCTGGGAGGTTGTCTCCCAGCCCCACGTTTCCTGACGAGGAGCCATAAACCTCCAAGAAAAACAATCAGCCAGCAATTAGCGGTCAGCAGCTGAGCTGGCGGCCACGGGAGCAGATCCTCGGAGAGGGAGCCACCAGGATCATCCTGCCTTTGGGTTGTCCCCTGTCCTCCCGTGGATGGCCCTGTGTCCCCTTCCCACCGCTGCCACACGCCCCGGCAAGCCGATCTCTGCGGGATGTGACCCCCAACCTGACAGCCTGGTTTTTTCCATTCTATCTTTGGCGTGCCAAGCAGATTTCCCTCTGGTTTAGAAGATTAGGCAACTGGTCCCAAAATTCCAGCATGAGCAACCAGGTCACGACTATCCAGACAAATAAAGTGCACGGACCTACTGCTCTTCCCAAGCTTTTGGCTCCCGTACAAGCCAAGCTCTGAGATGCAGAACAAACCCTGAATGCAGAAATTGTCTTTGCTGCTGCTGCAGGGAAATAACCGGGGAGGGAGTGACTGTCACCTCTGAGCAGCTGGTGGGATCCTGCTAAGTCCAGACACCCAGGGCTCAGCAGCAGGGTTAGTGGCTTAATTGCACGAGTTGTGTGACAGCGTGAGGAGCGTCCCTGTGTGCGAGACATGTCTCATCCCTGCCCCACAGAATTGTAGAATCATTGAGGTTGGAAGAGACCTCGACGCTCACCCAGTCCAATGATCAGACCAGCCCCACCGTGCCTGCTAAACCACGTCCCCACGTGCCACATCTACACACATTTTGAACCCCTCAGGCATGGAGACCCCACCACTGCCTTGGGCAGCCTCTGCCAGGGCTTCACCACTATTCCAGTGCAGAAATATTTCCTGATATCCCATCTAAACCTCCCCTGGTGCAACTTGAGGCCATTTCATCTCGTCACTTGTGACTTAGGAGGAGAGCCCAGCACCCACCTCCCCACAACCTTCTTCCAGGAGCTGCGGAGAGCGATGAGGTCTCCCCTCAGCCTCCTCTTCTCCAGACTAAATCCTCGCCCCACGAACCTCCCCCAGCTGCAGGGAGCTGCCAGAAAGCCGCCGGCAGGGCTTGAGCAATAGCAGCCCAAGCCTGACATCTGCCCACACACATCTTGGAGGCCAGTAAACTTCCTGTGGATATTGGCTGCCTGACAGAAGTGACATAAATTCTGCCTTTTTTAAGGGTGATTGTTTTTCTGTTGTATTTTGATAACAGGTAGGAGCTTGACCTGCCTCTCCCTGGCTTTGGGATATGCAGGTTTTAGGGAAGAGGTCAGAGGAGGGGGTGTTTCTGTAGCTTGGGGTGGGGGCAGAGGTAAGGCAAAAATGCCATCACACATCGATAAAACACAGTTTATATTCATGTTTTCAGGAAACTGCAGGCACACGTTTCCCCTCTCTGCCTCCTCTCTCCCTGCACCCCTGATGCTTCATCCCACCGGTGCTCCAGGTGAGTTCCTCCAGGAGCCACATCTCCCTCCCTGCCCTCTCCCTGCATCCCCGGTGCTTCATCCCACCAATATTCCAAGGAAGTTCCTCCAGGAGCCAGACCTCCCCTCCTTTCCTGACCCTCATCCCCAGTGCTTCATTCGATGCTCCAGACAAGCCCCCCCAGAAGCCAGATCTCCCCCAAGGTGCATCTTCAGCACAAACCCACACATGATTCAGCAGGCTCCTTTGAGAGACATTTATTATTTAAATACTACAGTCTTTTTTTTTTTTACATCACCTCAACTACCGAAGGGCAGAAAAGCTCCACATCTCAGCAGCTTTGGGCTGGCCGAGCAGAGCTGCGGCTCTCAAATGGACGAGATGCCCCACTTGCAGCAGCACAATCATAGAATCATAGAATCACTAGGTTGGAAAGGACCCACTGGATCATCGAGTCCAACCATTCAATGACACCGTGTTTGTTGGATGCTGCACGAACAGGAGCCACGAGCCCCAGCAGCAAGGACCTCAAGGCAGATCCACCTCACCCACAGGGCTGGATGATCCTTCCCACCGTGGGGACCAGCCCAGAGCCCCAAAGAACAACAGGCACATCCCACAAAACACAATAGGGGCACCGAAGGACTCCCGGTGGGGCAGGACTGATGACCTGGATGTTTCTGCAATGGGTTTTTGGGGGGGGGTTTGAGGTTATTTTTGTTTTCAAATCAAACCTCTGGAGAAGTGATGCCCCTGAGAAGGTTTGTCACAGGCTGGTGGGAGGACACTTTGCTCAGGAGGGGTCACACAGCTCTGCTGCCATCACAGCGCAGGGGATGTGCCAAGATTTGGGTTAAATTTCTGCCCTGATGCCCTTCAGACGTGCCGGGCTGGCACCCACCAGAGCCCAGAATCTCTGAGGTGGGGGACAGACAGATGCGCACAGACCTACACCTGACCACGTGCATTTCTTTAGGCAACCAGCCTACCAAATAAAGGGGAATATCTGGGGCTACGCTGCTCCCTTCCTCTCCTCCCCAGTCCCTAAGGATGTAGGGGCAGAGATGGGTGCTTGCAGCATCGGAGGCTGCCCAGCCCCTTCTCCGGGCCCCCTGCCCTTGCTCGCACGGTGCCTTCAGCCCAAAACAATCGCAGGGACCTTGCTGGACAGCAAAGCAGCACAAAGCTCTGCTCCCCAACACTGTCCTCGCAGCCGCTGTGTTATCGCAACCCCCCTCCCCGTTCCTCACCCCCCAAACCTCCCGCGGCGTGGGAGGACACAGCCTGCGCTCTTTGCCGGGTGGGAGAAGCACCTCTAAGGGTGACGATGACATCCAGGTACTCATCAGCCCCTCCAATCCTACCCCACTGTGCCCTGTGAGAGGCACAGTGGCTTTGCAGGGGCTTCCCAGACACGCGGTGACGCCCAGCAGGGCCACCCACACCTGGCCTGCCCTGCAGGAGATGCATCTCTTCACAGGCCATAAGGCAGGAGAGCTTCATTAACACCTTCCAGGGCTGTGCTTCACCGGGCTGATGTCTCCTGGCGTGGCCAGCGTCTCTACGGCCCGCAGGGTTCTAGTTGTGCTGCCAGTTTTGTCTTTGCCGGGGACGGAGTCCGTCTGTCCTGGCTCCCGGGGGTCACCTGGCAGCACAGCACCAAGCGCATGAACCGCAGGACCGGTGGCCTCAGGATGGCAAAGACCCAGGGGTCGACGATGGAATTGATGGAGAGGAACCTCAGGGCTAGGAGGTCCCAGTCGTGTTTTTCCTTTTCCTTGCTGAACTTGTTCACGTAGGCGCAGATCTGCAAAACACGAGGAGAAATGATATCAGATCTGGGCTTCCAGCAGCTGGTTCTGGGCAGCTGCTTGGGGAGATCTGGGCTGTCCCAGCACAGTTTTTGCCTCCACCAGTTTAATGGTTGGACTCGATGATCCGATGGGTCTCTTCCAACCTGGTGATTCTATGATTCTAAATGAACTTCTTGCTAATGAAAGCCAGGTCTGGACTCTGCTCTCAGCACACAATGAGGCTTCATTTAGCTCTAACGCAATTAAGGCATCGGCTGCCTAAGGAAGCGATGGATCTCACCTTGAAGACAACGCGGGATGAATGAACGGGCAGGACAGAGAGGATGCGGGGTGCTGAACCGCTCCTGGAGAAGGAAGCTGCAGCGTGCCGACTCATAGCAGCTTACGGGGCTTCCTGGAAGGGTGACTCAGCACTCCTTACTCATTTGGATCAAGTTGACGTCTCCTCGCTTCGGGGGGAGAGGGGATGCTTGGATGGGGATGGGAGCTTGAGGCATGGGAGATGCAAGCATCCCTCCCGTAGCTGGGATCCGTCGGGTACCACCCATGGGTGGTGTGACCGGTGGGACGAAGCGGCTAGGGTGCAGCTGATATCCAGGTTTGCCCAGAGCCCAACACTTCTAAGGGCTTGGAGCTTTTTTTGGGGAAGGATTTTGGGGTGCTGCACCCTTGGGTTCACATGCCCGGGCTGCTTCTCGGAGCGTGGCTGCTGCGGGCAGCCCCAGCCAGAAGAGAAATTGTCACACCAAGGAGGCAGCTTGGTTTGAGGCAGCTTGGTTTGAGACGCTGCCAGACAGCAGCCCAGGCACAGCCCCACGAGGGAGCCGGCTGATGGGAAAAGAGAAGCTGGCTGTGCTTCTGGATAAGAACTCTATCTGCTACCACAGCACCCGTGGGATCCCCGTCAGCAGCGTTTCCCATCCCATCTGCTCCAGGCAAACCCGCAGGGCGCTGCCCATGTGTCCCCACCACGGAGTCCCACTTTGTAAAGAGAAACTCAGGCTTTTTCAGGACACGGGAAGAGCCTCTCATCATGCGTGGGCCCATTGATGGGAGCTGAAGTGTCTCTCAGGATGATGAGTCTGGCTCTCGGGATGCTCGTGAGGGCCTGGCTGTGACTGCTTTGTCTTTTCTCTGTCTTAAAAGCCAGGCAGCCTGGCTCGGCTACAGCCTGGGGTTATTTTCTTTTTTTTTGGGAAAAGAAAGGGAACGCAAAGTGAAGGTAGCATCTACTTAACTCCACGAGCACAAAATTAGCTCTGACTGTGCTCCCAACCGTGGTGAGGCTCGATTCTAATGGGAACAAGACAACTATGGGCAGCGGTGGCTTGTGTAGGGCGCACAGGTGGCTCCAGGTGCCCTGGAGTCCCTGCTTGTGGGTGGCTTCGATGGATGAAAAGCAGCCCTTTGGTGGGGAGAGCTCAGGGTAGAACCAGGGGACTCGCTTGCTCCCCTTCTTCACTCGGCTGCAGAGTTTTGACCCCGTGTTTCTTTTGGAAGCTTCACCCACGGATAGGGCACAGGATGCTGCCGCAACCCCCAGGATGAGGGATGGTGTGGCCTATGGGTCAGATCTCCATTCCCAGCAATCACCCATCTCCGTGCCCAGTGTTGCTGGGTCTAGCAGTGAGGGAGGTGCTGTCTGCATCTCCAGCTTCATCATTCCCTCTTGCCATGGAAATGTGGGGTTAATCAGACCAGCCCCATGGCAACTCCTTCATCCCCACCTTTGGGTATCTAGTTTCTTGCTCTGCCACCCCTCAAAAGTCCATCATGAGTGGCTGGCACCTGTGAAGTGTGGTCCAGGGGATCCCTACTCCAGATCCGTGCTGGACCACGTTGCCTGGAGCCTCTGTGGGATGGGAGAGCACCCCTGCTCCTGCCACCCTGCCCTCCCGCTGCCATTTGGGATTCGGGGGGACATTCTCCCATTGAGAAATTGCCTAGAGTTTGAGGTAGACCCGGGGTTTCCTGAGCTTCAGGAGACGCTAAGCTTTGATCTCAGCCTTTCAGGTTTGAGTAGTGGAGTAAGAGGAAGGAGAAACGGGGGTGCTGGGGAGAGATGGCCACACTCACCGTGAACGGCAAGGAGCAGATGACGAAGATGATGGTCATGATGGAGAGAAGGAGGAGATGGTCGACTTCCTCGGCCATGGAGAACATGCGCCGGCTGCAGGTGCCGGCCGGCTGGGGCTGCTCGAGCGTGGCCAGCCGGCGCGTCTTCAGCCCGCGGCGATGCATGCGGGCCAGGTTGGCGATGACGCTGAGGTTGCAGAGCAGCACGGCGAGGATGAGGAAGAGGAGCAGGGTGGCGTAGAGAAGCGAGAAGGTGACATCCGAGCCGGACGCCGCCCTGCCGCCGTCGGGCTGTGGGTGCTCCAGGTGCATCTGGATGAAGCACCAGGTGCCGGGGCAATACTGGACGTAGCGCCCGAAGCCCAGAAGCGGCAGCGAGCAGAGGGATGCTGAGAAGACGTAGATGGCGGGCAGGGCCACCAAGCCCGTGCGGGGGCTGAGGAAGCGCTCGTAGAAGTAGGGCCGCCCCAGCGCCAGGCATCGCTCCAGCGCCATGGCGAAGAGGATGAGCATGGTGGCGAGGCCGAAGAAGCTCATGGCGAAGCCGAAGTAGCCGCAGATGCGCCCGCCGCGAGCCAGCGCCGTCAGGGTGCGGTTGCGGTGGTAGGAAGCCAGGACGAAGGGGCTGACGGAGCAGGTGCCCAGCAGGTCGGTGACCACCAGGGCCAACACCAGCACGTGGAACAGGGTCGGGGGGCGCGGGCGGGGGCCCCGGCGGCAGCGCAGGAGCAAGCCCAGAGCCAGCAGGTTGCCCAGCAGCCCCGCCGAGAACATCATCGCGCTGACCAGGGGCCGAGCCCCCGGCGGCAGAGCCTCCCCCGACCCGCACGGCACCCGCACCGACGCGTTCATCCCCGCGCCGACCGCTCCATCCCCGCCGCTCCCCTCGCCGCCTCCCGACGGCGGCCCCGGCCCCGCCCGCAGCGCCGCCCAGCATCCCGCCCCGCCCCGGCCCCGCACGGCACCGGGGGGGACCGGCCACCCACCGGGGGCACCGAACGGGGGAGCCACGGGGACGAGGATGCTGCGGGAACCACGGGCACGGAGAGTCTCGGGGTCCCTGTACCAAGGATGCTGCGGGAATCACAAGCATGGAGAGTCTCGGGGTCCCGGTACCAAGGATGCTGCAGGAACCACCGGCACAGAGAGTCCTGAGGTCCCGGGGCCGGGGATGCTGTGGGAATCACAAGCACAGAGAGTCTCGGGGTCCCGGTACCAAGGATGTTGTGGGAATCGCAAGCACGGAGAGTCCCGGGGTCCCGGTACCAGGGATGCTGTGGGAATCACAAGCACAGAGAGTCTCGGGGTCCTGGTACCAAGGATGCTGAGGGAATCACAAGCACGGAGAGTCTCGGGGTACCAGTACCAAGGATGCTGCGGGAATCGCAAGCACGGAGAGTCTCGGGGTCCCGGTACCAAGGATGCTGCGGGAATCACAAGCACGGAGAGTCTTGGGGTCCCAGTACCAAGGATGCTGCGGGAATCACGGGCACGGAGAGTCTCGGGGTCCCAGTACCAAGGATGCTGTGGGAATCACAAGCACGAAGAGTCTCGGGGTCCCGGTACCAAGGATGCTGCGGGAATCACGGGCACGGAGAGTCTTGGGGTCCCTGTACCAAGGATGCTGCGGGAATCACGGGCACGGAGAGTCTCGGGGTCCCAGTACCAAGGATGCTGCGGGAATCACAAGCACGAAGAGTCTCGGGGTCCTGGTACCAAGGATGCTGCAGGAATCACGGGCACGGAGAGTCTCGGGGTCCTGGTACCAAGGATGCTGTGGGAATCACAAGCACGAAGAGTCTCAGGGTCCTGGTACCAAGGATGCTGCGGGAACCACGGGCACGAAGAGTCTCGGGGTCCTGGTACCAAGGATGCTGTGGGAATCACGGGTATGGAGAGTCTCGGGGTCCCTGTACCAAGGATGCTGTGGGAATCACAAGCACGGAGAGTCTCGGGGTCCCGGTACCAGGGATGCTGTGGGAATCACAAGCACGGAGAGTCTCGGTGTCCCGGTACCAAGGATGCTGTGGGAATCGCAAGCACGGAGAGTCCCGGGGTCCCGGTACCAGGGATGCTGTGGGAATCACAAGCACGGAGAGTCTCGGGGTCCCAGTACCAAGGATGCTGTGGGAATCACAAGCACGGAGAGTCTCGGGGTCCCGGTACCAAGGATGCTGCAGGAATCACAAGCACGAAGAGTCTTGGGGTCCCTGTACCAAGGATGCTGCGGGAATCACAGGCACGAGCAGTCCGGGGTGGTCTGGGAGTCCCAGTATCAGACTGGGTGTCCCAGTGCCAGTCCGAGAGGCTTATGGCCAATCCTGGTGTCGATCTGGGAGTCCCGGTACCGGGGATGCTGCAGGTGATGCAGGCATGGATAGTCCCGGTGTCAGTCTGGCTGTCCCAGTACCAGTCCGAGAGCCCTTCTCATGCCCAGTCCCAGTACCAGACTGGGAGTCCCAGTGCCAGTCCAAGAGCCCTCCTCACAGCCAGTCCTGGTGCTGGTCTGGGAGCTCCAAGCCATGGCCAGTCCTGGTCCGAGAGTCCCAGTTTCAGTGCTGGTCCAAGAGACCAGAGGCACAACAAGTCCTGGTGCTGGTCTGAGAGTCCCAGTACCAGACTGGAGGTCCCAGTGCTGCTGTGGGAAATCTGAGGCACAGCAAGTCCCAGTGCCCAACTGGGAGTCCCAGTACCAGGTCAGGAGCCCCAGGGAACACCCAGCCCCGGGCTGATCTGATTGTCCCAGCATAGAACTGAGAGCCCTGGTGCCAGGCCAGCCCCAGGGCTGCTGTGGGATCACTGGGAGGCATAACAAGACCTGGTGCTGATCCAGGACTCCCCAGCTCACAGCGACAGCCAGTGCTGGTCTGGGAACATCAAGTTCACATTGAGCCCTGGCGCTGGTGTCACTCTGGGAGCCCTGGGCCATCAACAAGCCCTGACGCTGGTCCAAGGACCACAGTGTGCGACGAACCCTGGTGCCATCTCTGCTGGTCTGGTGCTAGGGGGGCTGCCAGGGAGCTGCAGCTGAGCCTGGGATGTGCTGGTGAATCCTCAGTGGCTCCAGAGGTGCCTGGAGCCCCCAGAGAACACCCTGCCCCACGGCCAGCCCCACGCCGTGTCCCCAGTGTCCCTCCCTCCCATATGTCAACACCAGTCCCCGTAGGGGTGCAACCTGCAGCTGGTCAGGAGTGGGGTGGGAGACACCAGAGTCAACCCTTCTTAGAATCATTAAAATGCTTTGGGTTGGAAATACTTTGAGACGTTTACAGGTCATCTAGTCCATCATCCTTTGTGCCACCACAAGCCTGGTTGAGCGCAGCTCATGTGCCCCAGACACCGGCTCCAGGAAAGCTCCTTCTGCTGGGGCTCCAGGCTCAGCAGACGGCACGGGAAGCTCTCGTGAGGTGTAGTGTTTCCCCAGCCATAACCTCAATCTTCTCCCCACCTTGGCCTCCAAGCTGGGATCCGGCTCAGCTGGGGTCAGGCACTGCACCCCTTTATCCATCACCTATTGGGAAACTGTCCTCCCAAAGCTTTCTGGTCCCCCCAAACCCTGGTGAAAGGGTGGAACACCGATCGCCTCAAGCGTGGACACGGCAGGTTCCTGCCACGAGGATGTTTGGGGCTGTTATTTTAAAAACCTTGCTTTTGTAACAGGAACTTGGTAAAGGAAATACAGTACGCAGCAAACTCCAGGGCTGGGTGAGCTGTGGTTTGTGACAGCACCTCCATTTGCGACAAGCGGCTCCTATTCCTCCCTTCGGTTTCTTCCATCACACAGCTTGAAGGCTTCTTCAGCGCATCGGAGAGGATGTGCAGTCAGGCTGCTGGTGGCAGGGCACCCACAAACCCAGCCTTCTCCATTCCCGTAGCCAAATCCATGTGAGCGATAGGATCATGGAATGGTTTGGGTTGGAAGGAACCTTACAGCCCATCCAGTTCCACCCCTGCCATGGGCAGGGACACCTCCCACTGGATCAGGGGCTGCTCAAGGAACGGGGGAGAAAGTCAGACTCCCAGCCCAACCCTTCATGCAGGTGAGCCAGAAAAATGCACATCCCAGGACCTCTTTAATCCCAGCCCTATAGACCTAATCCATCAGAGCACAAAAGCACGCGGACACATTTGATGGTGGGATTGATCCTGTTGGCTTCCCAAGGGCTGGATGGGACCCTGGCATCTTCAGTTTTCTGCGGCGTCCACAAAAATCACATTAAAAAAAGGAGCCGAGGCCAAATCCTGCACTGGTCCTTCCGAGCAGCTTTTCCAAGCAGAAGGCACCCTGTAGGATGGTTGCTCCAAGGCTTTTCCCAGCCTCCTACTCCTTTCTGATGTTTTGAGTAACAGCTCAGGAAGGGGTTTTGGCATCTTCTGGAAGCACATTTTCCTGGCAGCTAATGGAGCCTTGAATACCCATTTGGGGCTTCTCAGCCGACAGTTGCCTCTGATGGGATATTTTTGCATTAATAGGAAAATTTCTGGGCTTTTTGTTTTCTCCCTCTTCCGAGCTCAAACCTAGGAACACGCCACTTGGTACAATCTGTCCGTTTCTTGGGAAATGGGTTTTTTTGCTTCCTTCTGCTTCCGTGTTTGTCTTGGGTGCCTTGCCTCTAACAAGATCCATGTCTCCTCCCAGGGGTCGATGGCTTTGCTTCCCCTAAGAGGAGATTTCCAGGGTTGGCCCATTTGGAGAAAAAAACTCTGGGCGTGTAGGAAAGCTGCACGAATTTCATACAAACCCTGCAGCTTCAGGGTCTCGACTTCTGGAATCTGCTGCCTTTGGTTGAGGGGGGTGCTGGGGTCTCACTCCATCCCAGATGGAGCTTTGGCACTATGGGAAGGAAAGACCACATGGATGTGCCTGGACCACATGGATGGATTTCAACCCTTTTAAACCAAAACCCCATCTGGTTTGCGTTCAGCAAATCCAGACGTTGTTTTTCATACGAAGCCTTTCCAGTTCACCCCTTACCTCACGCACCGGTGCCGCCAGCAGCTTCGCTCCCCACCTTGGAACAGCAACGCTGAGCACCGGCAGGTCCAGGTTGGGGCGCCTTGTCTTGTCATCCTCTGCAGGCACCTGGGTTAGCAAAACCAAGCCTCTCACCAGCTGGTTGTGTCTTACAGCCCCGCGGGCTGAGCATCCTGGCAGCTCCGGCGCCTCTGCCTGCCCAGGCACGCGCCTTCCTGCTCCCAGAAAGGAGGAAAAAATGCAGGCAGGCAATAAAAAACCAGGCTTTTTGTGAGGATGAAACAATACGCTGAGAAACAAGCTCAGGCAAAGATGTGTCTGGATTTCATGTGCTGAAAATAAACAACGGGACGCACCGTACTGATGCCTAGGGAATCGTAGAATCATAGAAGCATCAGGTTGGAAAAGGCCTTTGAGGTCATCAGATCCAACCGTCCCTGTCCACTACTAAATGACGTCCCCAGGCACCTCATCTCACCCCCTTTTACACACCCAGGGATGGGGACTCCACCTCCTCTCTGGGCAGCCTCGGCCAGGGCCTGAGGACCCTTTTGATGAAGAAATTTTTCCTAACGTCCAATCTAAACTTCCCCTGATGAAGCTTGATGCCATTCCCTCTCATCCTACCACCTATTGCTTGGGAGAAGGGACCAACACCCACCTCTCCACCTCTCTCTTTCAAGGCCAGGTTGGATGGGACCTTGGGTTACCTGATCTGATGGGAGGTGTCCCTGCCCATGGCAGGGGGTTTGGAATTAGATGATCTTTAAGGTCTCTTCCAACCCAAACTATTCTACGATTCTGTGATTCAACAATTCCATGAGCTCCTTTTAGGTGGTTGTAGAGAGCAATAAAGAAGGAGCGGGATGAAGGGTCCAGTGATGCTGGTGACACCAGTGACACCGTGAGCACGGGACAGGGCAGCTGGCAGTGCCAGAGGGCAGCTGGCACAGCACAACAGCTCCAAAATAGCACCTCTGGTGTGAGCCACATCCTCGAGGTGAGCAGCAAATCTTTATTGCCTCCATTAAGCATTAAATGCATCCCTTTGAGGATGGCTGGCACAGGAGCAATCTGGCGCGGAGGGGGCCCGCAGGGAACGGCTGAGAGTGCAAGGAGCGTGCGGGGAGGATGCGATCCTGCTCACACAGCAGCTTTCACCTCTTCAGCTTCTGGCCACCTCCTGGGCTTTTTTCATTCCTCTTTAACAACATCTACAACTAAAATTTGGGGACTTGAGCACCCCGATCCAGTGGGAGGTGTCCCTGCCCATGGCAGGGGGTGGAACTGGATGGGCTTTGAGATCCCTTCCAACCCAAACCATTCTGTGATTCTGTGATTCTGTGGTTCTATGGTTCTGTGGTTCTGTGGTTCTGTGGTTCTGTGGTTCTGTGGATCTGTGGATCTTTGATTCTATGATTAAGCTGCATGTCGCAGGGATTGTTATTTTATTTCTTTTCCAGGCTCAGTAATAGGAAAGGGCTCCGAGCTTTGCTGTCCCAGAGGTGTTTGGACATTAAAATGTGGCTTGTCCAAAGGGAGTAACTTGGGGTGGAGAGTGGTAGCCCCCTCCCTGCAGCCTCTGTGCCCAGTGTGCTCAGGCCAGCTCTGAGCCCAGCCCTGGGTGGGAACGTGCTGCCATCTCTGGAGAGGACCGAGATACGGCAGTCCTGAGTCCCAGAAACACTCCATGGAGTGATTTATCTGCTCCGAGGATGGCCTGGTGTCCAGCCACCCCTGCAAACCTTGTTGGCTTCAGCCAGAGCTTGGCTTACCTGGAGGCAGCGGTGGCTGGCTGGAGGCTCCAAGTCTGCTCCTGGAGCAGGTAGGACATCAGGAAGGGTAAAATGCCAATTCAAAGTGCCGTGCTAGCCAGAGGAGTGTGCCAAGGTTGCTGGGATGTGCATGGGCTGTCCAGGGGGCAAGGATGATGCAGGGACGAGGGGATCACCTGGGAATCATAGACTGGTTTGGGTTGGAAGGGACCTCAAAGCCCATCCAGTCCCACCCCCAGCCATGGGCAGGGACACCTCCCACTGGATCAGGGGCTCCAAGCCCCATCCAACCTGGCCTTGAACCCCTCCAGGGATGGGGCAGCCACCCCTGCTCTGGGCAACCTGGGCCAGGGCCACCCCGCCCTCACAGGAGAACATTTCTTCCTACAATCTCGTCTCTTTTCATGCATCATAATAAAGAACCTGGGTGGTTTTCAGTTTCATTGCTGCTTTCCATGGAGCACAGTGGCCCTGGGCTCTAGACACCCATATGGGTTCGTGTTTGATAGGAATGGTTGGACTCGATGATCCGGTGGGTCTTTTCCAACCTGGTGATCCTACGATTCTATGGTGGGACAGGGAGCTCTCCTGGAGGCTCTCCAGGAGCGAATCCTCATTCTCTGCTCACTGCCTCGGGCAGACAATGTCTTCTCTCAGCCTGGGCACATGTTTTGCTGCCCACGTTGCCGCATGCTCCTAGCCTGGTCCATCTCTCCTGGCCAGTGCGCGGATCCGTACGGTGGTGGAGAACCCAGCCCAGCAAGGTTTTGCAGAGCTGTCATCTCATCCTGCTGTGGTGAAACAGGTCCGGTGAAAGCCACAGCGCAGGCTCGGGGCTGCCGACTCTGTGGTCCCACGTGAGCCACCTCCAAGTCAATAACACGCGAGTAACATGAAACCGATAGACGGGCCAAGCCTCATTCCATTTTTTCACTCCTTAGAAAACCTCGATGAGAGGCACTCAGCCGGAGGTTTGCACGTATCCACCAATACATCTCCAAATCCAGTCTGTCCTTATCTCCAGACAGCAGAAACAGCCAGAGCGGACCCTCCAAATAGCCCCAAGATAGATCCGTGTTGAGTTCCTTTCTTCAAAACCACAATCCATTTGACACCAAGACTAAATATCACGTGAGAGTTGGCAGAAACACGACTACACGTTGCACGGCTTCGCTAAACAGAGGGAGAGAAGTATCTGCCCTGTCTCCTCCAAGGACACAAAGCAAATGGGGTCGTTGGTCATCACCATTTTTTTGGCCTAAATGGTCACTTGAGGCAAATATTAAATCCACTTAATAAGTGTGGTTGAGGGGAAATGGATCTTGGATTAAAATGATTGCTTGCTTGCATGCTTGCACCGTGAGGTTAGAGAGGCTCTGTATTCTCTCAATTACTGCTCTTATTAGGGCTCAGAATCACCATAAATTATGAATTAAAGCAATTACAGCAGGACAGGTACACGTCTGAGGAACACAAACGCAACATCAGTGCTTGGAGGAACCTAATTTCGAGAGAAGACCAAGCCGTGGTAGAGAAAGCACAGCCCTGCTTGGGGGATACAGGGTTAGGAACGGGATGATGGGCATCCCAGGGAGGGATGGTGGGTGTCCCAGGGAGGGATCCTGCATGCTTTCAGTCTCCTTGGCACAGCTGTGAGCTGCTGCTCAAGTTTCTGAGTCTCTACATCCTCCAAGTCTCCCTCGCACTCCCTCCTCCAGACCGAGGACACCCTGAACCAGCCCTGGCACGGAAGGGGACCACGCATGGGACAAGGCGATGGAGCAGGGCTCCAAACCACTTTTATTTGATGGACACGCACACACACACCTCTCTCCTCCCTGTGTGTCCCCACTGCCCTGAAGCCACGCACCAAAACCCTCCTGCTTTCCTGGAGCCAGGTGCTCCCCAAACCCTCCACAAAGTGCTGCTGCTCGGAATTATTCACAGGGATCCAAGAGACCACCTGGTTCCTCTCTGGGCCGAAATGCAGCCTGGGGAGGGGGCAGAAACTCTTCGTGGCCACCTCTCACTGCAAGCTGGACGCCGTCTCCACCTGCGACAGCCCCGCGCTGCCCCGGGAGGCTCCGGGGAGGGCGCACGGGGCCGAAGGCTCACTCCTCATCCTCACCAGCAGCTGCCGGCTTCTGCCAAACCCCTGCGCTCAGGGGAAGCCGAGCTGCGGGTTGTCTGTCCTGCGCCAGTCTGGGGGACAGAACTGACCGTTCCCCACCGGGCTGGGTCCTTTCAGGGTGGTTTTCCGGGAATTCAGCCTCCGGCAAACCCTGCGGACGAAGGTGCGGAAGACGGAGGTGCGGAAGATGATGAAGACCCAGGGGTCAATGATGGAGTTGACAGAGAGGAACCGCAGGGCACTGAGGTCAGCGTTCTCATCGAAATCGGTGGCAAAAGCCCCCATGTACGCCCGGATCTGTGAAAAAAAAGAAAGAAATGGGGAAAAAATGAAAAAAATTCTTCCTACAGGGGTAGAGCTGAGAGCAAAATGATCGCCATGGGGGTGGCAAAAGCATCATGGAATGGGTTGGGTTGGAAGGGACCCTAAAGCCCATCCAGTCCCACCCCTGCCATGGGCAGGGACACCTCCCACTGGATCAGGGGCTCCAAGCCCCATCCAACCTGGCCTTGAACCCCTCCAGGGATGGGGCAGCCACCCCTGCTCTGGGCAACCTGGGCCAGGGCCTCATCATGAAGAATTCCTTCCTCATGGCTAATCTAAATCTTCCCCCTTCCAAGTGAAAGCCATCCCCCCCCATCCTATCACTCCAGGCCCTTGTAGAAGTCCTTCCCCAGGTTTCCTGGAGCCCCTTCAGGTACTGGAAGGCTGGGAAGTTGCAGCCCTTCAACATCCCTGAGCATTGAATTGTTGTGGGTTGCAGAGCCTGAAACTGGGAGTTGGGGTTGGGTCATGGAAGGTGGTGGCACAGGGGCACCGTGTCCCCATCAGGGCCAGGAGGTCAGAGCTGAAGTTTGGGGCTGTTCCATGGGGTAAAGGGAGTACCCGATCTCTCCGGCGCCGCTCTGCCCTCGAGGCTGAGGTGCCCCCCTTGTGTTGCCCTCCCTGCAATGGGTGTCAGGCCAGGCATCCACTGGATAATTCAGCTGGACCCCAGCTCTGTGTTCACCCTTCCTGGGTCAGCATCCTTCCTCCACCACCAGCTCCAACCTGAAACTCTGCTTGTTCGCGCACCACAGGGCTTTCCCTGGGATTGTTAAAAAAAAAACAAACAGTATGAGCCCAGTTGTGCTGGGGCTGCTGGTGGCTGGTGTGGTACAGATCCAGGTCTCGATGGGGAGCAGAGGTGAAAGTTGTCGTCTAGGGCAGTGGCAGCACCCACACACCCCACCCTGATTTCGAGATAGTCCCTGCTGTGGCACCTGCCCTGCTCTCAGCAGGTGACAGCGCGGCACCGCTGCAGGATCTGGCCCTGGGATGTGGGGCAGGGAGGGGGCAACGAGGGCTCGGTGATGCTGGGGGGTCTCCTGCCCTCCACCCCTCCACTGGGATCCCCACCCCTGGGGAAGAAGGGGTGGATTTCAAGGAGGATTTCCCCCTGGGATGCAGGTTGGGGGGTTATTGGGAGTCAAACACAATGAACCACCCCCCTCCAACACCTCCAGCACCTCTGGGACCATCCCATAGGACTAGGGGGTGGTGATGGGGTGGGGGGGGATGTTCCAACAGGGTTAAAGCAATGACCAGACCACTGGGATGAGGTGGGAGGACACTCAGAGGGGGAAAATTATCCACCAGAGTGGAGGTGATAGGGGAGTTACAACCACGAACTCAACCCTGGGGAGATGGTGCTGCTGGTGGGTATTTATTTAGATGGTGCTGCTGGTGGGTATTTATTTAGATGGTGCTGCTGGGGGGTATTTATTTAGATGGTGCTGCTGGGGGGTATTTATTTAGATGGTGCTGCTGGTGGGTATTTAGGCAACGCAACGCCCTGACCCTCCCCAGGACAGGGTGGTGGCAATGGCAGGGGCAGAGTTAGTATTCCAAAGGGTTTTAAGGCATGAAGCAAGCCCTGGGGACAGGGGGACTGGGGTGTGGGGTTATTCTGATGGTGTTTAAGCCATGAATTAACCCCACCCTGCCCCAGGACAGGGTGGTGCTGCTGGGGGCTATTCCATGGAGGTTAAAGCAGTGAATTCCCAGAGATGTGGTGCTGGTGGCAGGTATCCAGAGCAGGGAGCTTCCCAGAATGAGATGGTGGTGCCAGGAGCGGGGCAGTGGGGGTGTTGGTGTTATTCCAAGGGTTCTAAGCAATAACCTGACCCTCAGGGATGAGGATGTAGTAATGGGTTATTTAGAGGGCACTAAAGCGACGAACACCCCCCTCCAACACCTCCAGGAGTGGGTGATGGTGCCAGGGCTTATTCCAAGGTGCCAAAGCATTGAACTGACCCCTCGCCCAGGATTGAGCGGTGGTGACGGGGGGGTTATACCCAAGGGGGTTTAGGCAATGACCTGACCCCTGTGGAGGAGTCAGAGGGGGCAAAGCGATGCCCTGAGCTCCCAGGAGCAGGCGGTGGTGCCGGAGCTTATTCCAGAGGACAAACCCAACGATTTGATCCACCCGGGACTAAGCAGTTCTGGTGGGGGGGGGTTGTTCCGAGGGGTGCAAAGCGATGCCCTGAGCTCCCAGGAGCAGAAGGTGGTGCCTGGGTTTATTCCAAAGGGCAAAACCGATGACTTGACCCACCCAGGGCTGAGTGGTGCTGATGGGGGAGCTGCTCAAACAGGCTTTAAGCCATGACCCGACCCCCACGGACAGGGTGAGGGACAATTCGGAGGGGAAAAAAGCAACAACTCAACCTCATCAGGAGGAAGAGGTGGTGAGGAGGGGTTGAGGCAATGGGATGGGGTGCTGAGGAGGGGTAAGGCAATGGGATGGGGTGCTGAGGGGTTAAGGCAATGGGATGGGGTGCTGAGGAGGGGGTAAGGCAATGGGATGGGGTGCTGAGGAGGGGTTGAGGCAATGGGATGGGGTGCTGAGGAGGGGTAAGGCAATGGGATGGGGTGCTGAGGAGGGGTAAGGCAATGGGATAGGGTGCTCAGGAGGGGGTAAGGCAATGGGATGGGGTGCTGAGGAGGGGTAAGGAAATGGGATGGGGTGCTGAGGGGTTAAGGCAATGGGATAGGGTGCTGAGCAGGGGTTAAAGCAATGGGATGGGGTGCTGAGGAGGGGGTAAGGCAATGGGATGGGGTGCTCAGGAGGGGGTAAGGCAATGGGATGGGGTGCTGAGGAGGGGTTGAGGCAATGGGATGGGGTGCTGAGGAGGGGTTAAGGCAATGACTGACCCCAGGGATGGGGCGCTGCGTATTCGGAGGGGGGCAAAGCAGCCCCTAGGAGTAGGGGGTGATGTAGGGCCCCGTCGCAGAGGAGAAGAGCGATGGTTTTACTCACGATGAGCGGCAAGGAGCAGATGGTGAAGAGGACGGTCATGAGCCCCAGCAGGACGAGGTGGTCGAGCTCTTCCATGTGCGGCGGGGCGGCGGCGTTGGCGTTGGCGGGGGTCCCGCGGCGGGGCTGCCGCCGGGCCATGCCGTAGAGGTGCCGCATGCTGCTCACGTTGCAGGCGCCGATGGCCAACACCAACAAGCCCATGAGGCTGGCGTAGAGCACGGGGAAGCCCAGCTGGCGAGGCCCTCCGCCCGCCATCCGCATGAAGCACCACGTGCCGGGGCAATACTGCACGGGCACCCCGAAACCCACCAGCGGGAGGGCGCAGAAGAGGGCGCAGAGCCCCGCGGCCACCAGCCCCACGGTGGCCCCCAGCCTGCGGGTGAGGTGCCGCCGGTAGAAGTAGGGATGCCCGAGGGACAGCCAGCACTCGGTGGCCATGGCGAGCAGCAGCAGCGTCGGGGCGAGCCCGAAAAAGGCCATGAGGAAGGCGAAGAGCTGGCAGAGGACCCCCGGCTCGCCCTCGGCGCGGCCCCCCGGCCCCAGCTCGCTCAGGCTGCGGTTGTAGGCGTAGGCTGCCAGCACCATGGGGCTCAGCAGGCACTTGCCCAGCAGGTCGGTGACCGCCAGCACGCTCACCAGCACGTAGAAAGCCGAGACCCTCGCCGGGCGGCCGCCGGGGGACCGCGAGCGCCGCCGGTGCTGCCCCAGCAGCAGCAGAGCCAGCAGGTTCCCCAGCAGCCCCGCGGCGAACAGCACCGAGCCCGGCACCGCCGACTGCCCGCTCTCGATGTAGCGGCTGCCCCGGCACCGGTAACCCGCCTCCATCCGGACAGCCCGGCCCGGGACCCGCGGGGATGCTCCGCACCGATCGGGATGCTCCGCGCCCACCGGGATGCCCCGCGCCGGGCTCCGCCGCGCCGCCCCGGGGCGACTGCGGAGGGAGGGAGCCGGAGGAGGAGGAGGAGGAGAGAGGAGGGAGGAACCGCCGGGAACGGCCCCTTCGAGCCGCCCGGCCCGCCCCGAGCCGCCCCGGGGCGGGGGATGCAGGGGGAGAAGCGGGGATGCGGGGTGCGGGGATGCAGGGGGAGAGCTGTGGGATGTGGGGCTGGGGGATGCAGGGGTGTAGGGGAGAGCTGTGGGATACAGGGATGCAGGGGGAGAGCTGTGGGGCTGGGGGATGCGGGGATGCGGGGATGCAGGGGGAGAGCTGTGGGATGCAGGGATGTAGGGAGAGAGCTGTGGGGCTGGGGGATGCGGGGATGCAGGGGGAGAGCTGTGGGATGCAGGGATGCAGGGAGAGAGCTATGGGGCTGGGGGATGCAGGGATGCAGCGAGAGAGCTGTGGGATGCAGGGATGCAGGGAGAGAGCTATGGGGCTGGGGGATGCAGGGATGCAGCGAGAGAGCTGTGGGATGCAGGGATGCAGGGAGAGAGCTGTGGGGCTGGGGGATGCGGGGATGCAGCGAGAGAGCTGTGGGATGCAGGGATGCAGGGAGAGAGCTGTGGGGCTGGGGGATGCGGGGATGCAGCGGGAGAGCTGTGGGATACAGGGATGCAGGGAGAGAGCTGGGGGATGCAGGGGGAGAGCTGTGGGATGCAGGGATGTAGGGAGAGAGCTGTGGGGCTGGGGGATGCGGGGATGCAGCGGGAGAGCTGTGGGATGCAGGAATGCAGGGAGAGAGCTGTGGGGCTGGGGGATGCGGGGATGCAGCGGGAGAGCTGTGGGATGCAGGGATGCAGGGAGAGAGCTGTGGGATGCAGGGATGCAGGGAGAGAGCTATGGGGCTGGGGGATGCGGGGATGCAGCAGGAGAGCTGTGGGATGCAGGGATGTAGGGAGAGAGCTGTGGGGCTGTGGGATGTGGGGATGCAGCGGGAGAGCTGTGGGATACAGGGATGCAGGGAGAGAGCTGTGGGGCTGGGGGATGCGGGGATGCAGCGGGAGAGCTGTGGGATACAGGGATGCAGGGAGAGAGCTGTGGGATGAAGGGATGCAGGGAGAGAGCTGTGGGGCTGGGGGATGCGGGGATGCAGCGGGAGAGCTGTGGGATACAGGGATGCAGGGAGAGAGCTGTGGGGCTGGGGGATGCGGGGATGCAGCGGGAGAGCTGTGGGATACAGGGATGCAGCGGGAGAGCTGTGGGGCTGGGGGATGTGGGGATGCAGTGAGAGAGCTGTGGGGATGGAGGATGAGGGGATGTAGGCAGAGAGCTGTGGGGCTGGGGGATGCAGGGATGCAGAGGGAGCACTGAGAGGCTGAAGGATGCGGGGATGTAGGGGGAGAGCTGTGGGATACAGGGATGCAGGGGGAGAGCTGTGGGGCTGGGGGATGTGGGGATGCAGTGGGAGAGCTGTGGGGTGCAGGGATGTAGGGATGCAGGGAGAGAGCTGTGGGATGCAGGGATGTAGGGATGCAGGGAGAGAGCTGTGGGATGCAGGGATGTAGGGATGCAGGGAGAGAGCTGTGGGATGCAGGGATGTAGGGATGCAGGGAGAGAGCTGTGGGATGCAGGGATGTAGGGATGCAGGGAGAGAGCTGTGGGATGCAGGGATGTAGGGATGCAGGGAGAGAGCTGTGGGGCTGGGAGATCCCTGGGAGGAGGGGTGGGAATGGGGCAGGGACTGAGTCCCGGGGCGTTACGGGAAAGGGGGGGCAGCACGGCTGAGTCCCTGCGGAGGGTGTTCCAGGGGAGGGAGCTGGAGCTGAGCCCCGTAGTGGGGTTGAAGGTAAGTGCTGAGCCCCAGGGACGTTATGGGGAAGGGGAGATGCGGTCAAGCCCATGGGGGTCAGGGCTGAGCCCCTGGGGGTGTCACAGAGCAGAGGGCTGGGGCCAAGCCCCACTGCTGCTCTGGAGCAGGTAAGGCAGGGAATAGGGTTACCCCAGGGGCATTTTGGGGCTGGCTCCACGTGCTCTCACTTCTCAGCGTGCCCGTGCCTCGTGCACCTCAGGAGACATCCCGTTCCTGACCCTTTCACCTGGCATCTCCTCTGCCTGCCCCCCATCCTACATGCCTGCCTTGCCCCCCCCATTGCGGGGCTCCCAGCCCCTCCGTGCCCGTGGTCCCCTATCCCAGCAGGAAACTCCAAGAAAAATCCCCAAAGCTTCTTCCAGGAAAAGAAATCGCCCTTCTAGCCACAGAAATCCCACAGCATAACACACACCGCAGCTTGCAGAATACTTGTGATGACAAATAAGCATGAAACCACGGCTGTCTGCTTCCAGGCCCCCTCGTTTTGTTGTTTTTTTTTTTTTGCTGCTCTGGATGAGTGTGCACCGAGCACAGAAAAGTATCGAGATGACAGGAGGGGTGGAAAAGGCGATCTAAGGGGCCAGACATCAGGGTGTTTTTGTGACAGGTCGTTTCTCATGAACGGAGCTGGTGACTTCAAGTCTTCTCTGGAAGAGAATGATGGAATCGCTTGGTTGGAAAAGACCTTTGAGATAATCAAGTCCGACCGTCCCTGTCCACCACTAAACCAGATCCCTGAGCACCTCATCTACCCGTCTTTAAACACCTCCAGGGACGGTTTGTAGCTGTTGCTGGGTCAGTGGGAGCCCCAGTTCTGGAAGAAAAACGAGATGAAACTCGTTGCACGCGTGCGGTGTGGAAATGCTGCCCTCGCTAGGGCTGAAAGCAAACCCAGCAGCTGCTTCCTGCCTGGGACCTGAGGAAGAAGAAGTTGAACCATCTGAGCAACCTCCTCCCAGGCAGCACCTTGCAAACACACCTACTGCTTCTTTAGGGGGCCCAGCGCCCTGGAAGGCTGCTGGGAAGGGTAAGCAGGGCTCGTGCCGGCACCCCATGAGTGTATTCCCCTGCAGGGCACACAGCACCTCTTTCCAAGCCTGGGATCCTCCTTCTGGGGTGATCCCAGCAGCACAGAACAAGGGGGAGACGGGGTCGGATCCCTCAGGTTTACTCCAGGGTGAATCATAGAATAGTTTGGGTTGGAAGGGACCTTAAAGATCATCTAATTCCAACCCCCCTGGTGACCTGGATGCTGGTCACCTTCCCTGGAGGGGTTTAAGGGACGGGTGGACGAGGTGCTGAGGGACATGGGTTAGTGTTTGATAGGAATGGTTGGACTCGATGATCCGGTGGGTCTCTTCCAACCTGGTGATTCTATGATTGTATGATCGCCTGGGCACAGTGTGTCCCAGGGACACGGTGCTGGCCGAGCGATGACACCGCCCGCTCCCATGAAGGTCTCATCACCACCAATCTGCTCTGATGGAGAAGTCACCAAGATGCTGGGCTTTCCCCCCACCCTGCTGCGGGGAAGTCCCTCAACAGACACCAGAAGGACACATTCAGTAGAAATGGGGAGAGGAAGAGGTGGAGGAATCAAAATCCAGCCCTTTTTGGAGGCGGGTTGGCTGGAAGCCCCAGAGGAGCAGGGGACACTGCTAGTCCTGTCCTCATGCTGCTCAGTGCTGAGCTGGCACACGGGCAGAGCGTCTCCATGCCTCCTTCTTCCTGCTTAGAGTAGAAACTTGCCTTCTTGAACCAAAATCCCACCCCAGGCAAGCTGCATAGAATAGTTTGGGATGGAAGGGACTTGAAAGATCATCCAGTTCCACCCCTGCCATGGGCAGGGACACCTTCCCCTGGATCAGGGGCTCCAAGCCCCATCCAACCTGGCCTTGAACCCCTCCAGGGATGGGGCAGCCACCACTGCTCTGGGCAACCTGGGTCAATGAGTATCCACATAGGATATTCAGGACTATCTCCTCCTCCAGCTACGCCTCCAAGGTGCTGGGTACAGGCAGCCACCCAGCGTGGCTGTGGCTGGGGGTGGAAGAGCCTCTGGGCAGGGGGATGCTTTTCCCCAAGTCCCAGCTCCTTCCCTGGCCACTGGAAGGTCTGACGCTGAGCACCGGCGAGGTGATGGACGGGGATCCAGACCTCAACACCATCGAGCCAGGAGCAGAGCCACAGAGTCATCTCCCAGGAGAGAGGGAGCAGCGTGGGCAGCCAGATGCACCGAGTCCTTCTTTAGCTCTTCTCTTTATCCATTTGGACAAATTGCAGGTATTTTGCGGGGGGAATGCTGATTTTGAGAAGGTCTCGTCATAATCGATGACGAATCCCTCCTGTTCGTCACGCTTCCGACGTGACCCTCTTCTCGCCCGTCACATTCCTGGTGGAGAAGGGAGGGAAAATAAAGCCCAACCCCAGAATAAAAACAACCCAAAGCGGAAGAAAAAGCAGCGCACCACAAACCCCAGAAGATAAATGAGGAGCTGGAAAAACTTGAAGCATCCACAAGGAATTTCAAAAGGAGGGGGGAGATTCAAAGCTCTTGCTTGACCCAGCCTGGCTTCTCCTTGCCAGCCAGAGGGTGACGAGTGGGTGCCGGCCCCACCGCCGCAGCCTTGCCAAGCCCGGCTATTCCCAAAGAGCTGCTGCTCCCCAGAGGAGATGTGCCCGTCTGCTCTTCGTCAGCAGCACTTACTGTGATTTTCTCGCCTTCGTCCAGCTCTGCAATTGTTTGCAGCAGGATCTGAGCAACCTAATTTAGAGCCCGTTGGACGGAGAAGGCTTTGGCAGGCAGCGCGGGGTTGGGAAGCCAGATGGAGGGATGCATCTGGCCAGGAACAGCGGGTTTGGCAGCTCTTCTTGCTGGATATTCTCTTGTCGAGCAAACAAAGCTGGGAGGGTCACGCGGAGAGGAGCCAACCTCCTCCCTGCCCAGGAGCGCTCAATCACCGCTGGCCGGTGCTTCCTTACCCATCCCAACTGAATTCCCCTTCCCAGGGACCCTGATCCCGCAGGAGATGGAAGCAGAACATCACCTTCCCCTCCCCAGCGTCCTGTCCTGACTCTTCCCAGCTCTGGTTTCCCCAGATTAAATACCCACCATGCTTCCAGCCTTTCACTCTTCCCAGGCGATGGGGGGTTGTGGGGATCCACAGCTCGCCGGTGTGAGCGGGTGGGTGCTCCCAGGGCCCAAACGATGCAGCAACAGGTAGGGGTGGCACCCGAGGGGTTGGGGAACAAAGATGGGGAGCACCCAAGCTGGTGGTATCCCAGTGCTTTTCAGAGAATTGCTTGGTTGGAGAAGACCTTTGAGATCACCAAGTCCAACCGTACCTGTCCACTACTAAACCAGATCCCTGAGCACCTCATCTACCTTCTAGGGTAGACAGTGGCCTTTTTTTCCTGGGAAGAGGCACTGAGCATCTCAAAAGTTCCCAAACGCCCTGATTTAAATTGGCAGGTAGAGACAAAAGCAGCAAGGAAGGTTCTTGTGTCCCCTCATCATGACAGCGTCCATGGGAGAATCACAGAATGGTTTGGGTTGGAAAGGACCTGAAAGGTCATCCAGTCCCACCCCTGCCGTGGGCAGGGACACCTCCCACTGGATCAGGGGCTCCAAGCCCCATCCAGCCTGGCCTTGAACCCCTCCAGGGATGGGGCAGCCACCCCTGCTCTGGGCCACCTGGACCAGGGCCTCGCCACCCTCAGCATGAAGAAATTCCTTCCTAATATCTAGTCTAAAAATTTCCCCTTCCAATTTAAAGCCATTCCCTCTCATCCTATCACTCCAGGCCCTTGTAAAACATCCTCCCCAGCTCTTCTGGAGCCCCTTTCCACACTGGAAGCTGCTCTAACATCTCCCCTCAGAGCCTTCTCTTCTCCAGGCTGAACAACCCCAACTGTCTCAGCCTGTCCTCGTGGCAGAGCTGCTCCAGCCCTCAGATCATCTCCGTGGCCCCCTCTGGACTCCCTCAAGCAGCTTCATGTCCTTCTTATGTTGGGAATTCCAGCAGACGAGAGAAGGGGGGCTGGTCGAGTACGTGGTCGCTCGGAGCTGGGAACACAAACCCACCCCGAGTCCTTCAATACCCCAAGTGGGAGAAGCCCTGCTGAGTGTTTCCAGCTGGGATATTGCAGCGCTGCTCACCCTGGTGGGGGCAAAAAAAACCCTGGAGAGCTGGGAAAGCCACCGTCAGCCCAGGCTGTGGGGGTCTCGATGAGGTGGTCACCTCCTCCTGCTCCAACATCAGCTGGATCTGCGAGAGAGAGGGAAACAGGGGAGAAAGAGCAGCCCTGGGGTGGGGAGGCGTTGGGCAAGGAGGGGATGGTGGAGCAACGCTTCCTCCCTTGCACAAGCTCCGAAAGCCCGAGGCAGGGGTTGGCCCAGCTGTGGGATGACCGGAACCCACGAGGAAAGTGGTTGGGGCTCCGTGGGGTTTCCAGGACAAGGCAGGACGAGTCACGGGGCGGCTGCTCCTGCGCAGGGGACGTGGGAGAGAATCTGGGGTGAGAAGAGGGAGGGGAGAGGGAGGGGAGAGGGAGGGGAAGGGGAGAGGGAGGGGAAGGGGAGAGGAAGGGGAAGGGGAGAGGGAGGGGAGAGGGAGGGGAGAGGGAGGGGAGGGAGAGGTTGGAACTGGATGGGCTTTAAGATCCCTTCAAACCCAAACCATTCTATGAGTTCAAATCCCTCAACTCTTCTCCGAGCTTTGTGTTCTCGTGTGCGTGGAGCCCCCAGGCTGGCCGGGAGCGTGAGGCTCAGCCATGGCAGGAGCCCGGCTGCCATGGAAAAGGGACCCACAAAGGTCCTGGGCGAAAAGGGACCCATGGCGGGGAAAAACCACCCAAGAAACCCAAGCGAAGCCTCACAGCCCTCGGCAGGGTTCACCCTGCAGCAGAGCAGAGCATTCCTCTCAGGGGAAGCGTCCTGGTAGGTTTTGAAGCTCAGTTTAAAGAGGAGATGGAACACAAAGGAAAAAAAAAATAGAAGGGGGAGGGAAACCAAAGGAGTTAAATTAAAGCAGCCTGACTTGCTTCTTTAGGCATGCGAAGCTGGTCAAGCCTACATGTGAGAGCTTTTATCCCTCTGGAAGTCAGTGTGTCTGCAGAGCTCCCCTAGGGATGCGCAAGGGACCAAGGGACGGGGGGACAGAAGGCGGCTCCCAAATGTGCTGCCCATGTGTCTCACGGCTTCCCATTGAAATATAGCCCAGCCCGAGCACTGTCCCCGTTTCACAGCTCACTCAGCCCTAAAATCCCTTTTACAGCATGAAAACACCCCTGGGTCTGTCCCGGTCTCCAATTTAAAGAACAAATCCCATTGCCTCCAGTTGGAGCGGGTCCATCGGGTGGCTGGGGTGACATCGGCGCTGCTGCTGGTGGCTTTTTTGGTCACCAGTTTGATCCCAGCAGACAGAAGGGACACGTGTCAGGGGGGAATAACCTCCTCACCCAGCTCGGAGAGGCTCCCCGGGACAAAGGCTGGTGGGAGAGCCGGAGCCAGGAAAATGTGGCTAAAAGCATATTTGCTCGGAGAGGCTGTCAGGGGAAGACAAAGGCAGGAAGCAGATAAATGCAGGGAACGAGGCTAATTGCTGGGATTAATCACCCTGAAGCATTCGGGTGCTGCAGGGGTCAGGGCTGGAGGCCTGAAGAGGTCAGGCGAGGAGAGAGGAGCTTGGGGAGAAGTTTTAGGAAGAGTCTTGGGTTTGTTAGAGTAAGGGAAGGGCTGTTTGGTCAGAGAGCAAGGGTTAACCAGGGCCTGGACCCAGTTCTGAAGGTGCCCCCAGGGCATGTGATGGAGTCCCGGCTGCCCAGGGGGGTGGGCAGATCCTAGGAACTCCTAATCCATACAGCAATTAAAGCCTAATTCATAGAGTCATGGAATGGTTTGAGTTGGAAGGGACCTCAAAGCCCATCCAGTCCCATCCCTGCCATGGGCAGGGACACCTCCCACTGGATCAGGGGCTCCAAGCCCCATCCAACCTGGCCTTGAACCCCTCCAGGGATGGGGCAACCACCCCTTCTCGGGGCAACCCCACCCTCACAGGACAGAATTTCCTCTTAAAATCTCATCTCAACCTCCCCTCTTTCAGCTGAAAACCATTCCCCCTCATCCTATCCCTGCCCTCCCTGATCAACAGCCCCTCCCCAGCTTTCCTGGAGCCCCAATCAGTGCTGCAAGGCTGCAGACAACTCTTGATTCAGGTTATAATCACCCAGGGAAGCATCTCAAAGCTTCACCTGCTCACCTAGGTGCAACCTGGGGGCCAGAGCCCTGGGATGGAGCAGTCCTGGATCTGCAGCAGGAGGTGATGGAGAGAGACAATCTGTGTCTGCTGTGTTCTGTGCTGCAGGAAAAGAAAAAAAAAAAAAGGGGACAGAGGACATGGACTGATTTTATCTTTGCTATGAACATGCTCCCTCCCCACTGCCCTGGCAGATGCTCCCTGCACAAACCCAGCTCATCCGAACCTCCTCTGCCAGGGATTTTGCTGGAGTCCGGACCAAATAAGGAATTTATGGATCGCCTTGGAGGAACGGTGCACAGGAATCAGTCAGTGTTGGTGAATTGGTGAGTTCCCTGAGCTCTACACTGAGCTCCTGGGAGGAAGGGAGGGGTGGGGGAAAGGAGGGAGGAAGGGATGCAGGGATGGAGGGAGGGAAGAAATGAGGGAGGGAGGGAAGAAATGAGGGAGGGAGGAAAGAAGGCCTTAGAGATTTAAAAAAAAAAAAAAAAACAAAAAAAAAACCAACCAAACTTTTCTCTACCTTTATGTCTTAAAATATAGCCTAAAACCTGGAGTGATCCTTTGGGCTAGGGCTCAGATGCCTCAAGATTTTCTATATGGGAGTTTTTCCATCCCTTGTGTCCCCAGGGTGGTGGGAAAGCTGAGCTGCTTTTCTAGCTGAGCAGGCTCAGCTCTTGCTATCTCAACTCTTTGAGTAGTGGGTTAATTGTTTCTCCTCTCCACGCATCAAGCCACTTTGCCAAACTTCTGCTCCAGCCAAGCCACCCAGGGCCAAGAAATTCTCCTCTCTTTCTTTAAAAAAACATAGTTTTCCATGTCATGATGGACCTCCCATGACCTAGCTCCCCATCACCCCAGTTCTCCATAAGGACAACCTCTCTCCCAGGGCGTTTGATGCCCTGAGCAGAAAGATCTGGGCTGGTCACAGCTGGAGAGCGTGGGATGGGCTCTGCGGATGGAAATCATCTGCAGCATTGGGTGTTCACCCTCCAGGTGCTGCAGGCTCCCTGCCTGGACCAGGAACCTTGGGTGGGAGCGGCTTGGGATCAGCTCTTGGAGCTGGTGGCCTCCAGACCCACCTGGGCACCACGTGCTTCCTTTAGGATGTGCCTGAGCAAATCCTGAGGCATCTTCTGGCCTGGTCCCACGAGGAAAAGGTGTCCCTGAGCATGGGGGCGGTGGGCCAGGGTGGGAAGGGGGCGAGTCATGAGGTGAAGAAGCGAAACCAAAGCCCATGAAAACTGTTCCCGAAAATGGAAAGGTTGAGCGCTGGGTGGGAATCAGCAATGGTTCGGGTTCTTCTTCTTAGGCTGGCCATTCGGAAAAAATATTTCACAGAAAGGGTCATTGGTCCCTGTCAGAGGCTGCCCAGGGAGGGGGTTGAGTCCCCTTCCCTGGAGGGGTTTAAGGGACGGGTGGACGAGGTGCTGAGGGACATGGGTTAGTGATTGATGGGAATGGTTGGACTCGATGATCCGGTGGGTCTCTTCCAACCCGGTTATTCTATGATTCTATGATTCTTCACTGTTGGCACCTGGTGGGATGCTCCCAGGAAAGGAACCAGCCACAGGGAAGGCAGCGAGCCCAGCCAGGAGCTGTGGTCCCATGGGAGGAGCCGCCGAGAGGGGTACCTCAACATGGTCTGGGGAGCAGCAGAGCCACCCCACAGGAGAGTAAGGCCACCCTGTCATTCCCCTCTTGCCCCCAGCACAACAAAAAGGTTGTTCCTACCACTGGCAAGCCGGGCTCACCCCAGTTATGTGCCCATTGTGGATTCTCAGGTGGCTCATGTGGGTTGAGCTCAAACCTAAAGCTGTGCCCACCTTCTCAGGCAAGGGGAGGGCGATGGGGTGGGGGTGTGTGTGTGTCTCATTCTTCTTTCTGCTTTTACAGACCCTCAGAGATGCTTCTATTAGATCTGGCTGAAATCAGCCAGCAGATTTCAATTACTAAGGCGTGACGGGTCGGGGGATGGAGGAGGGGAACCCATAGGCATATTTTTCTTAGGACATGAGGGAACAACCCCTTGTGAACACTGTTTAAGGGAGCTTAACTGCGCACAACCCCCTCCATGTGAGGGGCTGGAGCGTGTCCAGAGAAGGGAACAGAGCTGGGAAAGGGGCTGGGGAACAAGGGTTATGAGAGGCAGTGGAGAGAGCTGGGGTTGTTCAGCCTGGAGAAGAGGAGGCTGAGGGGAGACCTCATCACTGCCTACAACTGCCTGAAAGGAGGTTGTAGGGATGCAGGTGCTGGTCTCTTCTCCCAAGTGATGGGTGACAGGACTAGAGGGAATGGACTCAAGTTGCTCCAGGGCAGGTTCAGATTGGACAGCAGGAAAAATTTCTTTACTGGAAGGGTTCTCAGGCCCTGGCAGAGGCTGCCCAGGGAGGTGGTGGAGTTCCCATCCCTGGAGGGGTTTAAAAGACAGGTAGACGAGGTGCTCAGGGATCTGGTTTAGGAGCGGACAGGTACGGTTGGACTCGATGATCTCAAAGGTCTTTTCCAACCTAGTGATTCTATTGTTCTTTCCTTACAGCACCAGAAGGAGGTTTAAGGCACTAATTTGTTGCCCTTTCTGCCAAACAGCTTGACCTCGAGCAGGACTAGTTTCCGATAACCAGGAGGAGAGGCTCGCCGAGGGCATTATTATGGTGACCCGCTAACCCAGCTGCCTGCGGGACGCTGAGCCCCTGCCAGAGCCATCCAAAACCCCTCTCCTACCCCAGCCCTGCTCCTTCTGGACATCCCCAAGTCACCAAATGGCTCCGGTGCATCCCACAAACCCTCGCTTTCTGCTGCAGCCTCCAACCCTGCTGCGGTCACTGAGCATCAAGTTTCCTTTCCAGGCCACCCCAGGAGAGATGCACGTTTCCTGCTGCTCCCTTATCTCCAGCAGCCGCTCCAGGGCTGCCAGGACTTGAGGAAGAGGCTGCTGGGATTTCCTGCCTCAAACAGCCCCCGCTCCAGGGATTCGCCTGCCCTTCCTCCTCCTCACCCAGAGCTCAGGGCCAAGTGGAGCCTTCAGCAGGGCAGAAGGTTGTGAGCTCCCACCCAGCAGCCACATCTGGCAGGAGGACCACGAGGGATTTGCTGGACAACAAGCGTTTTGTCCTGGTTCACCCATTTTAATGAGTATCCACAGCCGTGGGGGGGGGCGTCTGGGTCCACCCGGAGCCCTCCCCATCCCACAGAGCATCCTCCACCTCCTCCAACCTCAGCACATCTGTTTCTGCGCAAAACGCCGCCAAGTAAATGCCTATTGAGGTTTTTTTTTTTATGTGCAAGCTATGAGAAAAATTAACGCACACCCCCACAGCCAGAGGCTCTGCCGAGGCACATGGAAGGGATTACAGGGATCAGTTCCTGCGGGCATCTCCTTTCCTGGCACATGGTGTGGACCAGCCCAGCCCAGCCCCATCCCAGTCCTTGTCCCTGTCTTCATCCCTAACCCCATACTCACTCCTAATCACATCCTTGTCCTCATTCCCATCCCCATCCTTGTACCCATCTCCATTCCTATTCCCCTCTCTATCCTCATCGTTTTCCCCATTCCTGTCCACATCCCTATCCATATACTCATTCCCATCCCTGTCATCTCCATCCCTATCCCCATTCCCATCCTTATTCCTGTCCCCACTTGTATCCCTAAACCCATTCCCATCCCATCCTTGTCCCCATCCCCATTTCCACCCCTATCCCCGTTCTTATCCCTAATCCCATCCCCATCCTTGTACCTGTTGTGGTTTGAGTCCCAAGGTGCCACGGCCACGTGCTTGTTAAATAGCACCAAGGCTGGAGGCTCCACCACTGCCCTCAGCATCCCAGGGGGCAGCAGGGCTCCCCTCTCCCTTCCCTGCCCTCTCTGCCCATCACCACCTCCCAGGTGCCTCCTAACGCCTCCGTTGCCCTTGGGAGGGACAACCTGGCTCAGGTCTGACCAGGCAGAGGAGCTGCGAGCCCCTGGCTGTGCCCAATTTCCCTGGAGAGCCCTGGGGGTGTTTGGATTTCAAAGAAAAGCCACTTTTGGGGGGGCATGAGGAACTCCTCGAAGGTCGCGGACTGCATCCAGCTGGCCTGAACCCTGCTCAAAGCCCTTAGTTTTCTGTGACCAGGCAAGTTGTCTCCTTCCAAGGGCTGGAGCCGGCCAGCTGGCTGCAGCTGGGGTGGGGGTGACAGCCTGTCCGGCTGCATCCGGATAACTCATCCCCATCCCTAGCACGGGTGGGAGCTGCTTCTCGGGATGCTCTGACTGCAGCCACTCGCGTTGTGCCCAGGATGGAGGGGACAAAGGCCACGGTGACACCTCCATCGCCACAACAGGGACGTGATGGAGGAAATCCAGCTGCTTCCCCTGCAAGGATTCCGGCTGGGAATGCCATGAATGTATCCCTGATTTATTTCTCTCACCAGCCTTCAGGGTTTGACACTTCCCTCCTTGTTATCTGGCATTCCTGGAGCTGGGGAAGCGTTCCAAGGAGATGGAACGGAGCTTTTGGCTGCTCCCAGCCTGGATTCCCAGGAGCACTCGGTGAGTCCAGCTGCCTGCATTCGGGGGTGCCCCCACCCCAAGACCTCAAACCAGAGGCAGGGGATGCCTCCAGCTGCCCAACCTCGAAGCGTTGTCCCCCCCAAGACCTCTCTGGGTGGAAGGTGGGTTTGAGAAAGGACAACTCGTGTGTGCAGGGAGCCCGACTCTACCCGCTGGCAACTTCCCAGCCAAGCGGCACAGCATATTTTGGCCTGGTGGCTGTTCCCATCCCCCCCGCCCCGTCCATCCCAGTCCCTTGGGAACAAGGAGTCACGTTTCTGCTGGCTCAAGGGAGCAGGATCCATGGGGAGCAGCCAGGGCCTCTCGCCCACGCCCTGACCCCAGTCCCAGCTGGCTGTGGGCCCGTGTCCAGGGCTGTTACAGTGGGAAGGGGGGATGCAGGGCCCCGGGGATGCTCCCCCTCTCTCCGCTGCAGCCCCCAGGATGCCGCCGTGGCACCCAGCCCAGAGCAGGATGGGGTGGGATACAGGAACCTGGGATACCCCTGCGGTCTCCGGTCCAGAGGGGACAAAGGAGGCAGGGACTGGCATTGCAGGGTCCTGGGATGCTGCCACCCCACCCCCCTCTCCAACAGCCCCCAGGATGCAGGGACCTGGGATGTCCTCGCTCTTCCCAGCCCAGAGGAGATGGAGATGCCCAGAGGAGATGGAGATGCCCAGAGGAGATAGGGACGCAGGGATCCTGGATGCCCCCACTGCCCTAGTCTGGAGGAGAGGGGGATGCAGGGACCTGGGATGCCCTGCTGTCCCCAGCCTGGAGGAGATGAGGATGCCCAGAGGAGTTAGGGATGCAGGGACCCGAGATGTCCCTGCTGTCCCCAGCCCAGACAAGATGAGGATGCGAAGAGGAAATGGGGATGCAGGGACCTGAGGTGTCCTCACTGTCCCCAGCCCAGAGGTGGTGGGGATGCCCAGAGGAGATGGTCATGCAGGGATTCCCCACTGAGATTCCCCACTGTCCCCAGCATGGAGGAGCTGGGGATGCAGGGACCTAAGATGTCCCTGCTGCCTTAGTTTGGAGGAGATGGGGATGCAGGGACCCGAGGTGTCCCCGCTGTCCCCAGCCTGGAGGAGATGGGGGTGCCCGAAGGAGTTGGGGATGCAGGGACCTGAGATATCCCCGCTGTCCCCGGCCTGGAGGAGATGAGGATGCCCAGAGGAGTTGGGGATGCAGGGACCCGAGGTGTCCCCGCTGTCCCCAGCCTGGAGGAGATGGGGATGCCCGAAGGAGCTGGGGATGCAGGGACCCGAGATGTCCCCAGCCCGGAGGAGCTGGGGATGGAGGGGACGGGGCTGCTGGAAGGGGACGGGGCTGCTGGAAGGAGTCGGGGCTGCGGGGCCCCGGCCCGGGGGGCGGGGGAGGGGCCGGGCTGCCCCCCCCCCCGGCGGGGTCGGTGCGGGAGGCGATTGGCCGGTGCCTGCGGCCGCCCCGCCCGGCGCTCCGAGGTGCGGGTGGCAGCGGAGCCGGCGCTCGGGATGCGGGCGGCGGTGCTGGCGGGGCTGCTGGCGGCGGTGGCGGCTGCTCTGCCCCTGCCGGGGCTGCTCCCGCACGGCCCGGACCGGGGCGATGCTCGCCTCCCCCCCGGCGACGACGAGAGCAGCGCCGGGATCCCGCTGCGCCCATCCCCGCGGCTCCTGGGCGGCAGCGCCCGACGCCTCTTCGTGAGTGCCCCCCCTTCCATCCCCTCACCCTTCCATCCCCTCTCTCCTTCCCTCCTTCCATCCCTCCTTGTCTCTCCATCTTCTCTCCTTCCCATCCCCTCTCTCTCCTTTCCCTCCTTCCATCCTTTCCCTCCTTCCATCCTTTCCCTCCTTCCATCCTTTCCCTCCTTCCATCCTTTCCCTCCTTCCAATCCCCTCACCCTTCTGTCCCTCTCTCCTTCCATCTCTCTCCTTCCCATCCTCCACTTTCCTGCACCTCCATCCTTCCATCGCCCTCTCCCTCCCATCCCTCCATCCTTCCATTCCTCCTTGTCTCTCCATCTTCTCTCCTTCCTTCCTTCCCCTCTCTCCCTCTTCCCACCCTTCTCCTCTCCATCCCTCTGCCCCACCATCTCTCTCTCCTTTGGTCTTTCTCCTCCATCCTTCCCGTCCCTCCATCCTTCCCCCCTCTCTCTTTCTATCACTTTCTCCTTCCATCTTCCCACTTCCATCTTCCTATCCCTCTGTCCTTCCCGTCCCTCCATCCCTCTGTCTCTCTGTCTCCCCACCCTCCTCCTCTCCATCCCTCTGTCCCACCATCCCTCTCTCCTTCTATCTTTTCCCCCCTCCATCTTTCCACACACACCCCCACCCCGTTTCCTCCCCAGACATTCCTCTTGGCACCCACCTCCCCTCACTTCTCCTCCCAACCCCTGCCCTCCACGTGTGTTTTGGCTGCCACCACCCCTGCACAACCACCCACACGTGTCTTCTCTCCATCCATCCCTTTTCTCCATCCATTTTCCCCCTCCACCCGGCTCCTGCTGTCTCCTTCCTGGCGTCTCTGGCTGAGGAGGAACAAGGGGGCTTTCTCCACCGCAGCTGTTCCCCAGCCAGCAGCGGCTGCAGCTGGGATGGCTCCTGGAGCTCTCTGGGGGATGGAGAAGCCTGAGTCTTTGTTTTCTCCTGGTCAAACGGGTCCACGTGGGCTCTCAGCCCTGTGTCCCACTCTCTGGGACACCAGGGGGAACCAGTGGAGGAAGCACTTCTGCAGCTTCTGAGCACCTTGTACCCCTTTCCCTGCAGGTGGGGACCAATGGGGTCATCTCCACCCAGGATTTCCCCAGGGAGACCCAGTACGTGGATGACGATTTCCCCACGGACTTCCCTGTCATCGCTCCTTTCCTGGCTGACCTCGACACCTCTGAAGGCAGAGGGAACATCTACTACCGGCAAGATGACTCTCCGGCCGTGCTGAGCCAGGCTGCAGGCTACATCCAGGCTGGGTTCCCCCACACTGCTGGCTCCTTTGTGCCCACCAATGTGTTCATCGCCACCTGGGAGCGCGTGGGTGCCTACCAGCCGCTCTCGCGGGACGCTGAGCCCTCTGAGAAGGTGAGGTCCATGGGCTGAGGTTGAACACCCATCCTACGACTCATGGGAGGATAAGCCTTCCTTGCGTAGCACCCACACGCTCAATCTCTTCTTTCTGGGCAGCTGGATGGTGGGTCCAGCCTTGGCTGAGCACTGGGGGGAACATGGAGCTGCTTCTCTCTGCTGGTTCTGTTGGCTCTGCTGATGGGCAGAAGAGGTTTAGAGGTTGCCTTCAGCTCCATGGTGGAGGTGCTCAGGCTTTTCCCTGCCTTTCAAGCAAAGCTTCACAGTGCTGGTGGCTCTGGATTTGCATGGTAGGGTTGAGAGAAGGGGAGCTGTGGTCCAGGTCACCCATCCTTTTGCTGGTGGCTTGGAGCTGGTCCTTCCTTCTGCCTGCACGCTGGTGAGGAACCAGCTGCGGAGTTTCCACCAGCGTTGATGTTGTGCCTGGAAAACAAGCTCGTAGGTGGTCTGCCTCATCGGGGAGGTGACCTGTACTCTCCACCCACGGGCTGATAAGGCTCTTGTGTGGGCGCACGCTGGTGGAGCTCCAGCGCTGCCTTTCCCGGAAAGCGCTGGATCTGCTGCTGGGGCAGAAGCAGCACCATTGGGCTAATGATGTGCCAAGGAGGTGATGGTGACATTCTGCTGGCATCACAGGCTTCTTGAAACGAGCTGAACGTGAGGAACCGCAAGTGGAAACCTCTGGTGATGAATACCCAGAGCCATGCGATGGGTGATGGGCTCACTGGGTCCCCACGGGCCACGGGGAGCCGTCCCTGCCAGCCGTCCCCCTTCTCCGGGGCCCTGTGGATTTCTGAGAGGGAAGCCAAGAAGGAGAAGAAACAGAGGTTTGGAAGGAAGCAACGCGCATTTTTTCCTCTCATTTAAAACTTGGGAAAGCAGCTGAAGAGATGCCATCAGGGGCCTCGCAGCGACCTCGCAGCCATCAAAAATGCAGGCTCTTCTTCTCTTCCCGATTGGTTTTTTTTCTCCCCTCTCTGAGAAGCTGGATCAGGTTTTAAAATGAAACTGGTCTTGCTTGGAAAACCAGCAGCTCCAGGGGAAGCTTCATTCAAAGCAGCTTATGCTTTGCTGAACTCCTCCTTAGCCAAAAGGGCTCAAATCCACCTCAAACACCACTTTTTCTTTAGTTACCCATTTATGGAAACGCCACCCTCCCGCTGCTCAGAACCAGGATTTGCCTCAAAGTCTTTACTCCCAGCTTTTGGAAAGGCACGGCTCATCCTTTCTGAGCCTCTAAAGTGGAAACCTGGGTTCAGGCAGGGGGTGTTGGGGCTCCCTGATCCCCAGCCTCGGGGGTCCCGCCGGGCTGCGAGCTCTGGCAGCGCTTTGTCCCCTCCAGCTCCTTGGGGGGACACGTTCCTAGTCCTTGTGGTGACGCTTCCCAGGGCTGTGGAGGGGGGTGGTGGGATCTGACCCCGCTTCTGCGGGCGTAAAAACTGCCCTTTGAGCTGGAATTTGCCCTTTGCGGCTCTTTGCCGGGGGCTGCTCCCCCCTTGCTGTCTGTGTCCTCGCGGTGTCACCACATCGCTGTCACCCTTCGGGTCCCCCTTGGCTGCCCACCACAAGGCAGAATGAGCCCAGCAGCTGCTGCGTGGGGGAGGAATCCAGCCCTGGAGCGAGGGAGGGGGGTTTATTCCAGTTTTTTGGCTGCCTTCACGCAGGGTCTCAATGCCCGAGTGTGCGACGCGCACAACAAGGCTCTTTATATCCCGCGGGGCCGCTGGGGAGCCCTGGGGGCCCTGCGCCCCGAAACTGGGGCTGGTTCTGCAGGGACTGGGCTGGGAGGGGGGTGCTGGGGGAGTCCCCACCCCTGCTGCTCGCTGCTTTTGGGAGGAAACTGGGATTTTGATCATTTTTCCGACGCTCAGGCACCGTTCCCTGCTTGGTGCTGCTGGGGGCTCCTGGGGAAGGGCTTTTATTTGGAAAGCAGGACCCGTGCAGGGTGGTTGGAGGCTGAATGCTGCATGGAATCATGGAATGGGTTGGGTTGGAAGGGACCTCAAAGCCCATCCAGTCCCACCCCTGCCCTGGGCAGGGACACCTCCCACTGGATCAGGGACTCCAAGCCCCATCCAACCTGGCCTTGAACCCCTCCAGGGATGGGGCAGCCACTGCTTCCCCAGGCATGTGTTGCTTCCTCCTCCTTCAGGGATGCCATGATTCGTGTGGATTCTCGGGTGGCTTGTGAGGGTTGTGCTTGTTCCAGAGCCAGCCCATCCATGCGTTATTCGCGTGGTCCCGCTTCCCGGCGCAGCCTTGCTCGGGGCTGGCGCAGCCCCAAGGCTCGCAGGGCTGGCAGGGCAGGCAGCCAGCAAGCCTATAGTGGGATGTATGGGTGTGGGGAAGGTGGGAACATGTTTTTTCCTGAGGAAACGAAGCTAAAATTGTTCTCAAGGGGAAGCAGGGAATGCAGGTTTTCTTTCGGTGCTGCTGGGATGGAGGGGAACGGGAGCGAAGGGCCCCCAGGTGCAGGGGTTGGGTAGCCCAGGGGTGCTGCTGGGCATGGGACAAGGCTGTCACCTCTGTGTGTGACCCAGTGTCTTCCCAGCGTGTTGCACTTGGGTTTGGCCGTTGCCCAGAGCAGGGGTGGCTGCCCCATCCCTGGAGGGGTTCAAGGCCAGGTTGGATGGGGCTTGGAGCCCCTGATCCAGTGGGAGGTGTCCCTGCCCATGGCAGCAAGTCGAACTGGATGGGCTTTAAGGTCCCTTCCAAACCATTCCATGATTCTCTGTCTCCTTCTCTTTCCCAGGAGGTGTCTGCAGGCTGGTGGAAGGCTCCTTTGGATGCTCACACTGCAGTGTGTGCTGAGGCAGCTCTTGTGTCCCCAGTCCCTTCCCCTATTTCAGTTCTCCACTGACATCCATCTGTCCTTCTTTCCTCTCAACAGCTCAACACCTTCCAGGCGGTCATAGCCTACAACCATGAGGACACCTACACCATCTTCCTCTACCCTGAAGGCGGCCTCCAGTTCCTGGGGACGCGGCCCAAGGAGTCCTACAACGTCCAGCTGGAGCTGCCGGCCAGGGTGGGCTTCAGCTGGGGGGATGGCGATGACCCCAAGTGGGACGGGCTCTTCCACAGCCTGGCCAGCAGTGAGCAGGCTCTGAGGCACCTGGAGCGGTACGTGATGCTGAGGGTTGTGTGGAGGGAGCAGGGTCACCTTCTCGCAGCCCCTGGAGCCTCTTAGAGGCTGGGAGGAGGAGAGGGAGCTGGGCTGATGGGTTGCGTCAGGGGTCTCAGGAGCTTCATGGGATTTGTGGGTCTGTGTCTGGGTTTCCACAAGGGGTAGGAGCTCTGGGGTGAGTTACCCACTGTGGCTGTGATGGATGTTTTCTGGTGAGACCTGGAGCCCTGTGTTCAGCTCTGGAGCCCTCAGCACAGGAAGGACATGGGTCTGTTGAAGCGAGTCCAGGGGAGGCCATGAAGATGATCCAAGGGCTGGAGCATCTCCTGGATGAGGCCAGGCTGAGAGAGTTGGGGTTGTTCAGCCTGGAGAAGAGAAGGCTCTGGGGAGACCTTAGAGCAGCTTCCAGCACTGAAAGGGGCTGCAGGAAAGCTGGAGAGGGGCTCTGGATCAGGGAGTGCAGGAAGAGGGCGACAGGGAATGGTTTTAAGCTGAAAGAGGGGAGATTGAGATGAGATTTTAGGGAGAAATGTTTTGCTGTGAGAGCGGGGAGGCCCTGGCCCAGGTTGCCCAGAGCAGGGGTGGCTGCCCCATCCCTGGAGTGGAGGGGTTCAAGGCCAGGTTGGATGGGGCTTGGAGAAAACCATTCCATGATTCTGTGTTTGGCTGTGATGGTGCTGCTGTTCTGCAGGGAGAGCAACGCAGGGGTACCTGGCGTGTGGGTCTTCCATGTGGGCAGCGTGTCCCCCCTGGAGCACGTGGAGCCGGGAATCGGCGGATGGGGCGTCCCGCAGAGCCCCGCGCATCGCCAGCCCGGCATCGCCAACTACGCCCGCACGCTCTACAGCCACGCCGGCCAGACCTCCACAGAGCTGCTGGCGCAGCACGGCTTGGAGGCCACGTTACCCCATCCTGACCTTGAGTCCCATGCCCCTGCTCTGCTGGACGTGGTCCCGGAGGGGCTGCCCGTGTCCCCAGGGCAGGATCGGAGCCGCCGGTTGCACCCGGATGGGTACATCAAGCAGCAGAGCTACTCCCCCAACCCCTCTTCCTACAGCTCTGGGCATCACGGTGTCGGTGTGGATGAAGACGTGCATTTTAACCCCGACGGTGAGTGGTCACAGCCCCAGTGGTGACCAAATCCCCAACACAAGGAGGGTATGGAACTCATGGAACGGGTGCAGAGGAGGCCAAGGCCAGGTTGGATGGGGCTTGGAGCCCCTGATCCAGTGGGAGGTGTCCCTGCCCATGGCAGGGGGTGGGACTGGATGGGCTTTGAGGTCCCCTCCAACCCAAACCATTCCATGATTCTATGGGTGGCTCCCCAAAAAAGGCCTCTTTGCTGCGAGCGCATCTCCTCCCCAGCAGCTGGGGCTGGAGCTCGTGGGGGCTGGCACGGCTCCTGCGACGCTGCTGCCCTCCCAGCTCCTCTCATCCCGGCCAAATCCTGGTGCCAAGGGGCTGCCAGAGCCACACGTCCCTGCCCAATGGATTTGGTCTGTCTTGTGTTTCAAGGAGGAAAACTGAGGGGATGAGAAGCTTGGGGGATGATCCTGGTGTGGGGCCAGGACCTTGCTGTTCTTGGCTGCTGAGGCAGCTGAGGAGGTGCCGTGGGATGTGCCTGGAGGAGCAAAGCCCTGTCCCCAGCCAGCTGTCGCCCAGAAATATGCAGGAACTCAATCTCTTTGCCTTCTGTCAGATCTGCTTGAAATCAGGCAGCAGGTTTGAAACCCTCAGCCTCCCATGTGCCTCCCAAGGAGCCTTCTTGGGAACTGCTGCTGGCTGTCCCGTTGCACCTCAAATCCTAGGGTCAGTTGTGGGTCCCTACATCAGGAACATTGAGAGGCTGGAGAGCATCCAGAGAAGGGAATGGAGCTGAGGAAGGGGCTGGAGAACAAGGGTTATCAGAGGGTTCAGTTTTTGACCCCTCCAAGAAGGGCGTTGAGTGGCTGGAGAGAATCCAGAGGAAGGAACAGAGCTGAGGAAGGGATTGGAGAACAAGGGTTATGGGAGATAGCTGAGGGAGCTGGGGTTGTTCAGCCTGGAGAAAAGGAGGCTGAGGGGAGACCTTATCCCTGTCTGAAACTGCCTGAAAGGAGGTTGTGGTGAGGTAGGTGCTGGGCTCTTCTCCCAAGTGACAAAGGGTAGGATGAGAGGAAATGACCTCAAGTTGCACCAGGGGAAGTTTAGATTGGATATTAGGGAAAATTCCTTCCCAGAAAGGGTTCTCGGGCCCTGGCAGAGGCTGCCCGGGGAGGTGGTGGAGTCCCCACACCTGGAGGGGTTTAAAAGCCGGGTAGATGAGGTGCTCAGGGATCTGTTTTAGTAGTGAACAGACGTGGTTGGGCTCGATGATCTCAAAGGTCTTTTCCAACCTAGCGATTCTATGGTTCTGTGATCTCCTGATGGTGCTTTTGGGACCTGGGGGAGCAGGGTGTCACCTCTCCTTGAGGGGCTGGTTTCTCACCATGTCCCCATCCCTTTCCTCTTGGCCCCAGTGTTCACCTACAACACCGCCAGCAAGGAGACGTGCGCCCAGCACCACGGGCGCTGCTCCCCGCACGCTTTCTGCACCGACTACGCCACCGGTGTCTGCTGCCACTGCCAGGCCACCTACTACGGCAACGGGAGACAGTGCCTGCCCGAAGGTACGTGGGGCGTGCGGTGGGGACGGGCACCCCGTGCCTGGGCGGCCGCTGCCAGGGGTACCCGTCTCCTCGCCCAGGGGCCGTGCATCGCCTCAACGGGAAGGTGAGCGGGAGCCTGACGGTGGGACAGGCGCTCGTCCGCTTCCAGGACGTCGACCTGCACACCTACGTGGTGGGCAGCGACGGCCGAGCCTACACGGCCATCAGCGGGGTCCCCCAGCCCGCTGCCCGCGCCCTCCTGCCCCTCGTGCCCATCGGAGGGCTCTTCGCCTGGCTCTTCGCCCTGGAGGAGCCCGGCTCCGAGAACGGCTTCAGCATCACCGGTGAGTGGGGACCCGGGGTGTCCTCTCGTTGCTCTGAGGGACGCAGCGGCTGGTGGTGTGGCGCTGGGAGGGGATGAGAGGTTTAGGGCATCCCCGTGGCTCCTCTGATCACCTCTCCGCTGGTGCTGGAGAAGCAGGGGAAGATGCTTTGAGAACACATCCGTAAAATCCTGCAACTGAATGCTGCCTGTTCCCTTTGCCTGCCCAGGTGCCGAATTCACCCAGAACCTGGAGGTGACCTTCTACCCCGGGGAGGAGAAGGTCCACATCACTCAGACAGCTGAGGGGCTGGGGCCGGACAATTACCTAAACCTTAAGACACACATCCAGGGCCAGGTGCCGTTTGTCCCAGAGGACGTCACGGTCCACATCACTCCCTACAAGGAGCTCTACCACTACTCCAGCTCAGGTAGGAGCCCGTGCTCAGCCCCAGCTTTGGGTTATCGTGATGCAATCTAGGCTGGGGGACAACGTGATTGGTTGGATGGGGCTTGGAGCCCCTGATCCAGTGGGAGGTGTCCCTGCTCATGGCAGAGGGTGGAACTCGATGGGCTTTGAAGGTCCCTTCCAACTCAAACCATTCTATGATCCCCGTGTGCCATGCTGGGATCAGCCCAAAGCCACCCCATCCTCACCACGATCCCCAACAACCAAAAGGCATTGAAGGTGAAGCCACTTTTCCCTCATTCTGGAGGTTTTCCTTCCCCCCAAGCAGCTGTGACGTCCTCTACTCAGCGGGAGTACATCCTGGCCGCAGGAACCGCCAACCAGACCCTGTCCTACCGCCTGCGCCAGAATGTCACCTTCAGCGGCTGCCCCTACGCCCACCTGCCCGCCCGGCAGCGGCTGAGCGTGGCACGCGCCTTCGCCCTCTACGACAGCCAGGAGCACGTCCTGCGCTACGCCCTCGCCTCCCGCATTGCTCCTGCACCAGGTGAGCTCCAGAACCCGCCCCGAGGTGCCCACCCGCCCCACCGAGTGATGCTGGTGCCTCCTGCCCTCTCCCAGAGCAGCAGCGCGCTCGCTTTACCCAAAACCAGCAAAAAGAGAAGGTTCTTTTTCCAGCCGAAGTTCTCCGGGTGCGGGGGAGATGCAGCAGGGCTGGCACAGCCACTAGATTGAGGTGTGGGTCCTGGGCTCAGCAGCGATGCCTGTTTCAGATACATCATGGAATCACTCAGTTGGAAAAGACCTTTGAGATCACCGAGTCCAACACTACCTGTCCATCTACTGAACCGTGTCAGGAGGGGAACAGAGCTGGGAAAGGGTCTGGAGAATAAGTCTTATGAGGAGCAGCTGAGGGACCTGGGGCTGTTTAGCCTGGAGAAGAGGAGGCTGAGGGGAGACCTCGTCACTCTTTGTAGCTCCTGAAAGGAGGTTGTGGTGAGGTGGCTGCTGGGCTCTTCTCCCAAGTAACAAAGGGTAGGATGAGAGGAAACGGCCTCAAGTTGTGCAAGGGGAAATTTAGATTTAGACTAGGTGTAAGAAAGAATTTCTTCACCATGAGGATGGTGAGGTCCTGGCCCAGGCTGCCCAGAGCAGGGGTGGCTGCCCCATCCCTGGAGGGGTTCAAGGCCAGGTTGGATGGGGCTTGGAGCCCCTGATCCAGTGGGAGGTGTCCCTGCCCATGGCAGGGGAGATTGGAACTAGATGATCTTTAAGGTCCCTTCCAACCCAAACTATTCCATGATTCTATATCAGGAAAAAATTCTTCACTGACAGAGTAGTGAAGACCTGGCAGAGGCTGCCCAGGGCAGTGCTGGAGTCTCCATCCCTAGAGATGTTAAAAAACCATGTGGATGAGGCACTTGGGGACGTGGTTTAGTAGTTACGGTGGCGTGGGTCTAACCCTTGGACTGGATGAGCTTAGAGGTCTTTTCCAGTCGTAATGATTCCATGATTCTACATAAGTGGGGATGGTTGTTGCCCACTCCTGTGTCTCCCAGGCCTTATTTCCCCGCTAATGCCCTTCCGTTGTCTGCAGATGGTGCTGAGACCCCCCAGGTGAGCCCCTGCCACGATGGGACGCACGCGTGCGAGGCTCCGGCGCGCTGCCAGCCCGGAGCGGGGATGGAGTACACGTGCGAGTGTGCAGCCGGGTACCACGGGGACGGACGGGGCTGCCGAGGTGAGTGGGGGCTGCGGGCAGGTGGGGAGGGCTGGGGCACCCCATCCCTCAGGGGCCAGGATGGCCACTGCCCTTTGGGGTGGTGGGACACGCCACGGCATCACAGGTGGTCTCCAGAGCTCCTGGAGGTGCACCAAGGATATCAGGGAATTAGAAGTGTAGAATCACTAAGGCTGGAAAAGACCTCTAAGCTCCTCCAGTCCAACCATCAGCCCGACACCCCCATGCCTGCTAAACCATGTCCCCAAATGCCACATCTACATGGTTTTTGAACACTTCCAGGGGTGGAGACTCCACCACTGCCCTGAGCAGCCTCTGCCAGGGCTTCACCGCTCTTTCTGTAAGGAAATATTTCCTGATATGGAATCTAAACCTCCCCTCGCACTACTTGAGGCCAATTCCTCTCATCCTTTCACTTGTTACTTGGGAGACGAGACCAACACCCGCCTCACCACGACCTCCTTTTAGGTACTTGTAGAGAGTGATAAGGTCTCCCCTCAGCCTCCTCCAGCCTAAACAGCCCCAGATCCCTCGGCTGCTCCTCATAACACTTGTTCCTCAGAATTACGGGGGGAAACTGAGGCAGGGTGCTGAGGATGCTCTCCAGGAGCATTGTAGGGATGGAGGAAGCAGTAGATGGGCAGCTTGGGGCAGGACGTCCCCCAGGGCAGGAGCAGTCTGATCCCAAAATGAGGATGTCCCACCACTGCCCGTGTGCCCGGTGTCTCCTCCTTCCTTTAGAAGTGGACGAGTGTGCAGAAGGCCTGAGCCAGTGTGGCCCCTTCACCGTCTGCCTGAACGTGCCGGGAAGCTACCGGTGCGAGTGCCGCAGCGGGTACCGGCCAGCCGAGGACGGGCAGGCGTGCGTGCGTAAGTGCCAGCCCCACGGTTTGGGGTCCCCCCCCAACCCCCTGGCCATTGTCACCCCCTCACCCCTCTGTCCCTGCAGCGCTGGTGCCGGCGAGTGACCCCTGCGAGGACGGGAGCCACCCCTGCGCGCCGGGGGACCGAGCACGCTGCATTCCCCGTGCCGGCGGCCACCCCGCCTGCGAGTGCCTCCCCGGGTACAGCGGCGACGGCATCAACTGTGCCGGTACGGGATGCGGGAGGGATGCAGGGGCAGCTGCCAGGGTGCCTGCCCTGGTACATCCCCGTCTTCTTCATGCCGAGCCCAGAGAGAGGGGGTGAATGGAGTTAACTCCAGCTGGAGGCCAGTTCCAAGTGGTGTCCCCAGGGCTCCATGCTGGGTCCAGCCCTGTTCAATGTCTTTATCAATGACCTGGATGAAGGCATCGAGTGCACCCTTAGCAAGTTTGCGGATGACACTAAGCTGGGTGGAAGCTGGATCTGCTGGAGGGTCGGGAGGCTCCAAAGGGATCTGAACAGGCTGGACCGCTGGGCAGAGTCCAATGAGATGAGGTTTAACAAGGCCAAATGCCGGGTCCTGCACTTGGGGCACAACAACCCTGAGCAGCTCCAGACTAGAAGTCTGGCTGGAAACTGCCTGGAGGAGAGGGACCTGGGGGTGTTGGTGACAGCGACTGACCATGAGCCAGCAGTGGCCCAGGTGGCCAAGAAGGCCAATGGCATCTTGGCTTGTATCAGAAACGGCGTGACCAGCAGGTCCAGGGAGGTTCTTCTCCCTCTGGACTCGGCACTGGTGAGACCGCTCCTCGAATCCTGTGTTCAGTTCTGGGCCCCTCACCACAAGAAGGATGTTGAGGCTCTGGAGCGAGTCCAGAGAAGAGCAACAAAGCTGGTGAGGGGGCTGGAGAACAGGCCTTATGAGGAGCGGCTGAGAGAGCTGGGGGTGTTTAGCCTGGAGAAGAGGAGGCTGAGGGGAGACCTCATTGCTCTCTACAACTCCCTGAAAGGAGGTTGTGGAGAGGAGGGAGCTGGGCTCTTCTCCCAAGTGACAGGGGACAGGACGAGAGGGAATGGCCTCAAGCTCTGCCAGGGGAGGGTCAGGCTGGACATTAGGAAAAAATACTTCACAAAAAGGGTCATTGGGCACTGGCAGAGGCTGCCCAGGGAGGGGGTTGAGTCACCTTCCCTGGAGGGGTTTAAGGGACGGGTGGATGAGGTGCTGAGGGACATGGGTTAGTGATTGATAGGAATGGTTGGACTCAATCCTGGGGGTCTTTTCCAAGCTGGTGATTCTATGATTCTATGCCCAGATGTGGATGAGTGTGCCGAAAACCCATGTCACCCAGCTGCCGTCTGCTACAACGTGCCAGGCTCCTTCTCTTGCCGGTGCCAGCCCGGCTACGAGGGTGATGGCTTCCAGTGCGTGCACGGTAAGGCTGCCCACCTCGCCCTGCCCCCCGTCCTGCCCTGGGTGGCTTCCTCCATGCTGACCACGCTCTCGCTTTGGCTCTTCTGGCGGTGGAAGGGAGCTCGCAGCGGCTGTCGCCGTGCCAGCACGAGCAGCTCTATCCGCGAGCGGTGCTGCCGGGACCCTCGCCCGTTGGCGATGGGCACGTGCCCCAGTGCGACGAGGAGGGTCGGTACCGGCCCCTGCAGTGCCACAGCAGCTCCGGGCACTGCTGGTGCGTGGACGCCGCGGGGCAGGAGATCGCCGGCACGAGGACGCTGCCCGGCCACACGCCGCCTCGCTGCGGGAGCCCAGGTTGGTGCCTCCCCGCAGCGCTCGAGGGGACGTGGGTGGCTGGATTGGGTTCTTCGGCTTCTCGTGAGGATCCCAGCGGGATCAGGAGGCGCTGGGTGGGTTGTGCTGGGTGGCAGAGGGTGGTGAGAGGTGCTTGGGCCCCCTCTGTCCTGCACCAGAAGGGTTCTCAGGCCCTGGCTGAGGCTGCCCAGGGAGGTGGTGGAGTCCCCATCCCTGGAGGGGTTTAGAAGACGGGGAGATGAGGCGCTCAGGGATCTGGTTTAGTAGTGGACAGGGATGGTTGGACTCAATCATCTCAGAAGTCTTTTCCAACCAAATGAGTCTATGATTGGGCCACCTCCTGTGTCACCTTGCGGTGGACGGGACAGCCACATCCGTGGCTGTCCTGTCCACCGCAAGGTGACACAGGAGGTCCATCAAGGGGGATGGAGAGGAGCAGCCCCAGACCGAAACCCCCAAGAAGGGAAGGCAGCGCTTGAGGAGCATCACCCGGCGCTTGCAGCTCTGGGTGAAGCCAGATGCCAAGTGGGCTCAGGGGAGCCCTGTGGCATCTGTGAGCCCAGGCTGAGGGCGTTTGCCTCCGGCAGAGTCCGTGCAGCAGCTGACGCCCTGCGAACACGAGCGGCTCTACCCACGAGTGGTGCCGCCAGGACCTTCGCTCGTTGGCGATGGGCACGTGCCCCAGTGCGACGAGGAGGGTCGGTACCGGCCCCTGCAGTGCCACAGCAGCTCCGGGCACTGCTGGTGCGTGGACGCCGCGGGGCAGGAGATCGCCGGCACGAGGACGCTGCCCGGCCGCACGCCGCCTCGCTGCGGGAGCCCAGGTTGGTGCCCAAGGGGCAGTGAGGCCACCGTCCTTGGCACGTGGGGCGTCCAGCAAGGAGAGGGGACCTGGGGCTCTGAGAAAGCCTTTCCCTGGGGAGGGTGATGGTCAATCACCACGCAAAGGCTGCATCCTCGTTAGCCTGGAGAAGAGGAGGCTGAGGGGAGACCTCATTGCTCTCTACAAGTACCTGAAAGGAGGTTGTGGAGAGGAGGGAGCTGGCCTCTTCTCCCAAGGGACAGGGGGCAGGACGAGAGGGAATGGCCTCAAGCCCCACCAGGGGAGGTTCAGGCTGGACATCAGGGAAAAATATTTCATGGAAAGGGTCATTGATCACTGGCAGAGGCTGCCCAGGGAGGGGGTTGAGTCCCCTTCCCTGGAGGGGTTTAAGGGACGGGTGGACGAGGTGCTGAGGGACATGGGTTAGTGATTGATGGGGATGGTTGGACTCAATGATCTGGTGGGTCTCTTCCAACCTGGTGATTCTATGATTCTATGATCTCGAATCCTGGGTTCAGTTTTGAGCCCTTTGCTACAAGAAGGACATTGAGGGGCTGGAGTGCGTCTGGAGATGGGAACAGAGCCAGGGAAGGGGCTGGAGTGTTCTGGGAGCAGCTGATGGGCCTGGGGCTGTTTATTGTGGAGAAGAGGAGGCTGAGGGGAGACCTCATCACTGTCTACATCCTGCGCCCTTCACCTGGTGGAGCTTCCAGCGGGGGGATGGGGTCGTGGGGCTCTGACAAAGCTGTTCTGTGCCAGAGCCCACCGAGCGGCCCCACACCATGTGCGAGCGCTGGCGGCAGAGCCTCTTGGAGCACTACGGAGGCAGCCCCCGCCACGACCAGTACGTGCCACAATGCGACGCTGAGGGAAACTTCACCCCCCTGCAGTGCCACGGGGACAGCGGGTACTGCTGGTGCGTGGACGAGAGCGGCAGGGAGATCCAAGGCACGCGCTCGGAGCCCGGCAGCACCCCACCGTGTAAGAGACCAGCACCCCACGCGTGACCCCTCTGTCTCAACCTGTGCAGCTCCAGGCTTGGGGAAGAGCAGCTGGAAAGCTGCCTGGAGGAGAAGGACCTGAGGGTGTTGGGTGGTAGCAGCTGAACAGGAGCCAGCTGTGGCCCAGGGGGCCAAGAAGGACAGTGGCATCTTGGCTTGGATCAGCCATGGGGTGACCAGCAGGAGAGGGATGGGATCAGCCCCCTGTGCTCGCCACTGGTGAGGCTGCACATTGAATCCAGGGTTCAGTTTTGGGTCCCTCTGAGAAGGGCTGGAGAACATCCAGAGAGGGGAACGGAGCTGGGGAAGGGGCTGGAGAACAAGGGAGGTGGCTGAGGGCCCTGGGGCTGTTTAGCCTGGAGAAAAGGAGGCTGAGGGGAGACCTTATCACTGTCTGAAACTGCCTGAAGGAGGTTGTGGTGAGGTGGGTGCTGGTCTCTTCTCCCAGGTGATGGGATGAGAGGAAATGGCCTCAAGTTGCACCAGGGCAGGTTCAGAGTGGACATCAGGAAAGTTTTCTTCATGGAAAGGGTTCTTGGGCACGGGCAGAGGCTGCCCAGGGAGGTGGGGGAGTCCCCATCCCTGGGGATGTTTGAAAGATGAGCAAATGAGGTGCTCAGAGATCTGGTTTAGTAGTGGGCAGGTACAGTTTTTGATAATCCGAAAAGTCTTTTCCAGCCAAGTGGTCCTATGATCTAGCGCGGGTGCCTGGCACTGCATGCCACTCCAGAGCCGAGGGGCTGATGCTCCCTGATCTCTTTCTCTCTGTCCCCGTCCTGTTTACCCTCCAGGTCTCCCCAGCGTTGCCCCACCCAGCGTCCGGCCCTCGCCCCGGCCTGACGTGTCCCCACCAGCCACGGGAACCTTCCTGCTCTACGCTCAGGGACAACAAATCGGCTACCTCCCGCTCAATGGCACGCGGCTGCAGAAGGAGGCGGCGAAGACCCTGCTCTCCTTGCATGTAGAGTATCTCGAGCCCTGGGGTCGGGCTGTGGGACCACTGGGGGGTGTTGGAGACCAGCTGATGCTGTGGCTCTTGCTTTCACGTCTCCTAATGGTCTGAGGGGTCACCTCTTGAAGGTTGATGTTGGTTTGGGGACATCATCAGTGTTGGCTGCCTTGGCGCTGAGCTGTCCCCCAGCAGAGGGGCTGGTGAAGGGAAGGAGCAGGAGTGTTCTAAGAGCTCCCCACCACCGGTCACAGGCACCAAGCTGCCAGCTGCACATCTCCACCATGACTTGCCTTTTCCCTTCATAGAGTCATAGAATCTCCAGGTTGGAAAAAGACCCACCGGATCATCGAGTCCAACCATTCCCATCAATCACTAACCCATGTCCCTCAGCACCTCGTCCACCCGTTCCTTAAACCCCTCCAGAGAAGGGGACTCAACCCCCTCCCTGGGCAGCCTCTGCCAGGGACCAATGACCCTTTCCATGAAATTTTTTTTCCTAATGTCCTGTCTGAACATCCCCTGGAGGAGCTTGAGGCCATTCCCTCTCGTCCTGTCCCCTGTCCCTTGGGAGAAGAGCCCAGATCCCTCCTCTCCACAACCTCCTTTCAGGGAGTTGTAGAGAGCAATGAGGTCTCCCCTCAGCCTCCTCTTCTCCAGGCTAAACACCCCCAGCTCTCTCCTGAGGCTCCTCCTGGAGTGTGGCCATGTGCAGCTCCAGCCAGGCCAGACCGAGGGAGAGGAATGCGAAGAGCTGGGCCACGACCCTCCCTGCACGACGGGAAACTGAAACACCTTGCCAAGTATTCCCTTTCCCCATCCTGGGAAGGTCATTCCTCGGGCTGCCTTCAGTCTCGTAGCAGTCTCTCCTCGTGCCGACGGCTTTCAGACCCATCTGGCCGTGGGTGTTTGCCTGTGGCAGCTGAGCTACAAGCCTCTGCTGGAGGATTCAGCCAGGGCTGTGCAGGTGGAGCCCAGCACTGCTGGATTTTGCCTGGGAATCGTGGAATGGTTTGGGTCGGAAGGGACCTCAAAGCCCATCCAGTCCCACCCCTGCCATGGGCAGGGACACCTCCCACTGGATCAGGGGCTCCAAGCCCCATCCAACCTGGCCTTGAACCCCTCCAGGGATGGGGCAGCCACCCCTGCTCTGGGCAACCTGCACCAGAGCCTCCCCACCCTCACAGGAGAACATTTCTTCCTAAGATCTCATCTCAGTCTAACGGGAAAAATGGATTTGAGCGGCATTCCCCGTTGCTGCATCTTGCGGAGCGCCTGGGGCTGCTCCCAGCGCCATTGGGTTGGGTAAGGCTGCTCGTTGAGCCCCCTGGCCGTGGCCCAAGCAGGATTTCACCCTGTGTCCTTCCCCCATCCCTGCCAGGGCTCCATCGTGGTGGGGATCGACTACGACTGCCGGGAGAAGATGATCTATTGGACCGATGTGGCCGGGCGGACCATAAACCGGGCGAGTTTGGAGGCGGGTGCTGAGCCGGAGACCGTTATCAGCTCAGGTGCGCTCCCATCCCTGGTGACAGTGCCCCAAGCCACATCACCCGCTCCAGTTTGCGCGCGTGGAGACCCCAGAGCCATCCTGCTTTGGGGTTCTCCATCAGTGCTCCCAGCACTTGGCTGGGGGTCAGGGCGCCGTGTCGGGCGCTGGAGAAACGTGTCACGAGCCGCACGTCCATCCCTTTGCAGGACTCCTCAGCCCCGAGGGGCTGGCGGTGGATCACCTGCGCAGAGCCGTGTTCTGGACCGACAGCGGCCTGGACAAGATCGAAAGAGCTCGGCTGGACGGCTCCGAGCGGCGAGTGCTCTTCGACACGGAGCTCGTCAACCCCCGAGCCATCGCGGTGGACCCTGTCCGAGGGTGAGCAGCGCTGTTTCCAGAGGGATTTGCACACAGGGCTTTGCTTTGGGTTAAGGGTTGGATACTCGTGGTGGTGCCAAGACCGCGTCCTGACCCTGGGAGCTGCTCTCCTACATTGCACACCCCGTAGGAGGGATTGGCTCCGTTCCCCACCTCCTCTTTTGTTTTAATAACGGAGGATTTGGCTAAAGCTGCTGTTGTGGTGTCAGATGTACATGAGTTTTAAAAGCTTTGAAACACGCCTGCTGCTCGAAAACACAAGCTGTGCCTCTAGGGTGCTGTTGAGATACTGAATGTGCTGCTCCTCAGGCTCGCCCTTGTCTAGGAGCTGCAGTTTGGGTCGTCAGCTCGTTTAGTATCATTCTGGGTTTCTTTAAATGATTTGTTTTCCAGTCAAGAAAAGGATTTATTTTGGGCACTGTTGAGGGGAGAACTGGGCTTGTCTCCTGACAAGAACCGGGAACAAAGAGAAAGCCGATCACCTCCTGCTTCTTCCTGTCCCGTGTCCTATTTGCTCACGATGTAATTCTTTCCCAAGCAACCTTTACTGGACGGACTGGAATCGGGAAGCACCCAAAATCGAAACTTCGACCGTCAACGGAGCCAACAGGAGGGTCCTGGTGAATAAGGACATTGGGTTGCCCAACGGCCTGACCTTCGATCCCTTCTCCAAGCTGCTCTGTTGGGCAGATGCAGGTAATGTCATCATTAACCTCAATGATTCTATGAGTCTATGAACTTCACCGAGGCCAGATTAGACCACAACAGGCTAAGCTCCAAGGGGAAAACCAGCTGTGTCTGTCCTCAGGCCCTCGCTACCTGAAATGCTCTCTGTCCCCTTCCACTTGAACACTTCCCATCCCTGAAGGGGTTCAAGGCCAGGTTGGATGGGGCTTGGAGCCCCTGATCCAGTGGGAGGTGTCCCTGCCCATGGCAGGGGTGGAACTGGATGGGCTCTAAGGTTCCTCCCAACCCAAACCATCCCATGATTCAATTCCACTGTTCTGCCCCAAAGGGGCTGGGAGGGAATCGCAGCAGGAGTTGCTTCTACAGCCTTGGGCTCAGGATCTCTACATCCTTGAGAAGCTGCCTCAAAATTAGTGGATACAAAGAACCTGTTGAGTGGGGGTTTTTTTGTAGTTCAGTAACTGTCTTGTATTTGAAAAGGAACGAAGCACCTCGAGTGCACATTCCCGGATGGAACGGGGCGGCGTGTCATACAGAACAACCTCAACTACCCCTTCAGCATCATCAGTTACGCCGATCACTTCTACCACACAGACTGGAGACGGTAAGGAAAGAAAACCCCCCTCTTTCCCATGACCAGGAGCGCTGAGCTCACAGTTCCTAAGGCTCCACTCCCCAAAAAGAACCAGGAGCCCTTCTAGGGAGCAGCTTGGAGGGGCGTCAAGCCAGAGCAGGGAAATACAACCACTGTTCCCGTACCTCCCCAGAGCGCTCTGGGGTCCTGCAGTGCCACGTCCTGTAACGCTCGCTGTAAATCTCAGCGCAGGATGGTTGTGTGGGAACAACCCCAGCTTCCTGGGAGGGAAAGAAAGAGCGGTTGGGGTGGTTTTTAAACAAAACTTGGTCCAAGTTTCTGAATTTAGATTTAAGTCAAAGAAAAATCGTGTCCTCGGTCATTCTCTCTCCCCCGGCACTTCATCGGAAACTCGCCTCTATTCCCACTCCAGCTGGAAGCCCTCAAAGCTCCCATCAAACCTTAGCAGATTACAACAAACACTTAAGTGCTTGCCATGCTTGGAGTGGGCTCTTGGGGAGATAATCTCTCCTTGGAAGGCTGGCTCCGGGCCTCTGCCTCACCCAGGAGAAATGCACTGAATGAGCTGGATCGAGGTTGTGTGGGGCAAACTCCTTTACAGTTGTTCTGCAGGGGTTCAGGCCAATCTTTTTAGCAGCCTCTGTTAAATACACATAAATCGGGTGAAAAAACTCAAGTTTCAGAGGTGACTAAAGTGCTTCTCCTCCTTTTCTCACCAGGGATGGTGTGATAGCCGTCAATAAAGAAACCGGCTCCTTCACCGACGAGTATCTTCCAGAGCAGCGATCACATCTCTACGGAATAACTGCCGTTTATCCCTACTGCCCTGGAGGTAAAACACAACAAAACCGTGGAATATCGAATCACAGGATCAGGGAATGGTTTGGATTGGGAGGGACCTCAAAGCCCATCCAGTTCCACCCCCTGCCATGGGCAGGGACACCTCCCACTGGCTCAGGTTGCTCCAAGCCCCTTCCGACTTGGCCTTGAACGTTTCCAGGAACATCCACCACCTCCCCAGCCCTTCCCTCCCTCTCTCGACTGTCTGACAGCACTTGTTTGCTTGCCACTCTAACAATACTCATTTCTCTCCACAGCAAGGAAATAGGAACGGCGATTTGCACCCGAAAGAACTTCAGACCCAGGAAACTCGCTGCATACAATAAAGGGGAAAAAGCCCTTAACCAAGGCCAATGAAGCAACCTACTTTCCTTCAAAAGATTAACAAGTATTTTATGAAGTTATACCTCAAGTCTATACTACTGTATTTTTTTTTATTGTGAAAAACATTGCTATATTACAAAAAAAAAAAGAATGGCCCTGTGACCCTCAGGCCGTTCCTCTTAACTCTTGCTAATGCAAGCAAATTTAAAATATAGCTTTCTTACTCAAATGTTTTATTTCATTGGAAGGAGAACGGATTTAATAGTTATGACAATCTGACCGATGGGTCCTTTTATGCAAAAGTAAGTGCCTAGGGGGAGCTTTGGCTGCAGTATCTTGCTGGGTGTTAAGCGATCTCCAGCCTTTAAGACCAAGACTGTGTGAGCTCCCGCAGCGCGCAAAGCGGTGATGGGACACAGCCAGGGCATTGATGTCTTTCCAGAAGACAATTCCCTATTTTCACCACTGCCTCCATGCATGTCTTTTAGTATTTATATTAGAAGAATACGCTAGAATTGACCTGTTCGTGGGTGTTGGTTCTTCTAAGTGCCTTCTTCTTCATAGACCTACCCAGCGTAAACCAATATGTGTTCAGAAATACCAGTTATGTTGTAATGCTTCACATTTTTCCTAGGTTACTTCAATTATTGAATAAAACGGATTTCAGTTTCCCTTTGGATTTAGTTTTTAAGTGGTTCAGTTGTAGGTTAGAACGTGGAAAGGCGGCAAACGAGGCAGGACCTCAGCAAGAAAGGAACCCACAGAGCCTTTATGCAACAGTCCCTCTTCCACATAAAGCCAAACACAATGAAAAAGTCACTTTTGCCAACTCAGACAAATTGTTCTCATTAATTCTATTTCCCCCAGCTTCATTTATTTCAAAGAAAGATGATGATTTGTCAGAAGTCAGAATTCCAACTCCTGTCTCCTTTCAAAATGGTAAAATAATGCCATTTTAAACTGCATGCCAGGGTGTTTCACAGAGTACGATGAGGAACTAACTTAACTACACACGAGGCAAAAAGCTTTGAGCTGCTCATCTCCCCACTTTCCCCAGTCTGTGGTCCGTCTTGGGGTCAGCAATGATGGCCTGAACTGCTACAATTGCTTCGTTGATTTTCGTCTGCAGCTCTCGGAGCTCCTCTATATGCAGCAGGCGGAGAATCTGGGCAGCCTCGTTGATAACAGCATCTGGGCGAGGTGCAGAAAGAGAAGTCGCATCAAGCATTGTCATCTGATACAAAGCGTTTGAGAAACACTTAATCTAAGCCTGTGTTCTGCTTGGGGATTACATGCTGGAATAAGGAACAACGCTCTGCAACACCTTGTGAGCTTCTAGCAGCCGAGCTGGGTCAGTACGAAGCATTTTGATTCATTTAGGTGCACGTGGGGCAAGAGCGAAGCCAGAGAAGCAGAATCCCAGGTCATCTGGGTATTCCTTACAAACTAATCAACGGGGTCCCAGCTCTGATTAGATGTGAGGTCAGTTCTGGAGCTAAAACCCACGGAAGCAGCACAGAGGGCCTCTGCTGGCAGGAGCCAGACTTGCAAGACGACAGGAACGAGACGCATTCCTTCCGCTGCCGTTAAATGTCATTACTTAAACATTACTCTGCAACAACATATTCCACAGTGAAAGATTTATGCTCTTCTGTTCCAAAACAAACTGCTGGGGAGCACTCGTAAATAACAAGCTGGAAGGGAGCAATTCTTTTCTCTACAGGCTTTTTTACTGTCTGTATTTGACGGTAATACACTTCGTCAAAGGCAAATGTCCCTATTAAAAAGCAACATTAAAAGAACTGCTTACCTCCTGTGTCAAACCCAAGAATGTGCTTTTCCAAAGCAACAGGCAAGCCCTTTAAAAAGAAAAAAAAAAAAAAAAGCTTGTTAAATGTAAGTAAAAATGTCATTTTGCACATTTGGGAAACAAAACCAAGTACTACAGCGGGTAATTGCAGAGAAGACATTTCAGTTTCTGTTTAGACACATGAGACAACTCCAAAAACCCATCACACTTGATTACACGAGTGCCTTTATGCCCTGAAATATCAACCCCAGAGTAATAATGAAGAAAGATCTCGGTGCTTTACTAATCCCCACTTGCCAAGCGAGCCCCGCTGGATGCACACTGCTCATGTTCAGTCCTTAAAAGGCTAACACAGCACTGCGAGAGAACACCCGACCCTGCAGCATCGCTACCCAAACGAACAAAAAGCACACACAAACGAGGCTTTCTTGGGAACTGTCACCTTTAAGCAGCTGCCAGCTCTCCAAGCGCAGGCGGATGAGACAGTTGTAAAAGTTCTCTGTAATCAAGTGGGGTTCTCGAGCACTGAACTTGCAAGCTTCATCAGAATCCCTAGAAGCCCATTCTCAAGTAGTTAAGCTTAGGAATAAAGCTAAACACTCAATTTTCTAAACACTTGCTCTGTTAGGACAGTACAAGTGCCAACCGTGTCCTGGGCTGCATCCAAAGGAGCGTGGCCAGCAGGGCAAGGAAGGGGATTCTGTCCCTCTGCTCTGCTCTGCTCGGCCTCGCCTAGAGTCCTGGGTCCAGTTCTGGAATCCCCAGCGTGAGAATAATATAGAACATTGGAACAGGTCCTGAGAAGGTCACAAAGATGATCCAAGGGCTGGAGCAGCTCTGCCATGAAGACAGGCTGAGAGAGTTGGGGTTGTTCAGCCTGGAGAAGAGAAGGCTCTGAGAGGAGACCTTAGAGCAGCTTCCAGTACTGAAAGGGGCTCCAGGAAAGCTGGGGAGGGGCTTTTACCAGGACATGGAGTAATAGGATGAGTGGGAATGGCTTTAAATTGGAAGGGGGAAGATTAGACATGAGGAAGGAATTCTTCACGACGAGGGTGGTGAGGCCCTAGCACGGGTTGTCCAAGGAGGTGTTCAAGGCCAGGTTGGACGGGGCTTGGAGCCCCTGATCCAGTGGGAGGTGTCCCTGCCCATGGCAGGGGTGGAAGAGGCTGGGCTTTAAGGTCCCTTCCAACCCAAACCATTCCATGATTCTAAGATAAACCTCATTTCATTTGGTACATTTAAACCCAAAGCACAGCCATATCGGATCCCTCAGCACAGTCCTCGTACATACCCTTCAGTTAAAAACATTTCTGTGTCTACTTTATCTCTTCCCCACTCAATACTGCCAAGAATGCAAATCAGGACGTTCTGTATAGTCAGTTATCTACAACGCAGCAGTGAAAAATTCATAAGCCTTGACCCTGGGAACAGGTTTATAAACAAAGTGTCACCAGCTGCTATTTAGGAGAGTCAAAATCAGCAGCAGAGGCTGATTTTGCCTCCCTTTCTATCCTGCAACCCATCTGCCTCTCTGCTTTTAAGGTATTTTCAACATTGCTCTGGTATATTGCGATGCTGGTGATCCCTGACGGGACAGAGAAAGCTATTTTCCTGCTGCCAACCTCTGCCTTTCCTCCACCTCACCTGAAACACAGAATTCCCAAAAAGAATTCACTCCCAGGGACACAGATGGCACTCAGTGACAGTCCAACCTCAGACCCAACCGTGCTTTGAAAACCTATTGAATCCAAACAGTTATTGGTCAGGAAAAAAATCCACTGTTCCTCACAGAAACTACTTCTACCAAGCTCAGCAAATCCCACTTTCATAGAATCATGGAATGGTTTGGGTTGGAAAGGACCTTAAAGCCCATCCAGTCCCAAGCTCTGCCCTGGGCAGGGACACCTCCCACTGGAGCCGGTGGCTCAAGGCCCCAAGTCAACCTTCATCCCCTCAAGCCAGCATCGATGTAAACAAATTGTTTTTTAGTAACATCAGTTATAGAACCTGAAATACCTACAGCAGCCACAGCTTCTTTCATGTTTTCCTGCTCTTTTAATGGTTTTATAGATAGACGAGACCAAAGCTTTGGTTTGCAGCTCCAAGGCTTCTGACAATCGCTGAGCTGCAACCCAGAGCACACGCAGTTGCCACTTCATAAACACCATAAGCCACATTAAGATAATAAATAAAGCGTGACTGCTGCGAGCAGCTGCCAGAGAAGATGAAGGGACTCGCACACTTTGAGAGGATCCAGATGCTTTACAGGGACACATCTAAACGTTCACCTGCAGGGCAGAAGAGGCTGCCTCCCCGGGCTGTGCCAAGACCCCGTGCCACCAGCTGCTGTGCCAGATGCCAGAGAGAAGAGCTGGTGAACTGGGTTGTTTTAAGAAATGACAATCTGGAAAACACACAGCCGTTCCCTGGAACCTCTTACAAATGGGCTGTGTGGGGTTAGAAACTGATTCTGCAAAGCCTGAGGTTTAAGTGCAGGAGTTTCCTTCACCATTTCCCTTTTTGGGGAAGGAGAGAGGGAAGAGTTGGAAGTTGAACATCCAACATCCCATTCCTTAACCACATACGAGGTGTGCATATGAAGCAAAACACTCCATACAAGGAATTCTTCAACCTGTTTATACAGCCTGCGCTGCCGACTCTGAGAAAAAGCTAGGTCATTAATTTCTTCTCACGCTGCAGGCCTGGTGCACTGAACAGTGAGGGCCATCTGCTAGCAAACATGGGATCACAGGATGCCAGGTTGGAAAGGACCTCAAGGACCATCTGATCCAACCTTTTTACGTGGCCTAGAGTTTAAACAAGCACCCAGCACCTTGTCAAGCTGAGCCTTAAAAGCGTCCGGTGCTGAGGAATCCACCACCTCCCTGGGGAGGCGATTCCAATGTTTAACTGTTCTCACGGGGAAAAATTTGCTTCTGGAATCCAATAGGAATTTCCCCAGGGGCAAGTTGTACCCATGACCTGTTATCTTTTCCATGCAACTCCTCAGAAGAAGGGAGTCTCCATCCTCTTGCCAGACATTCTTTACGTACTGGAACATGGTAAAGGTCTCCCCTAAGCCTTCTCCTCTCAAGGCTGAACAAACACAGCAATCTTGGTCTTACTTCATGTGGAAGGCTTCCCAGCCCTCCGATCATCTCAGTACCCCTTCCCTGCACCCTATCCAGCCTGGATGCATCTTTTTTGTGTAGCGGGGACCAAAACTGGACTCCACGTGCAGCCTAACAAGGGCCCGAAGACAGGAGAACAGCCCTTTACATGACAGATCATACGAGTACATACATTCGCATTCAGCTGAAAGAAAAAGAGCTTTTTAGACTCTCCGTAATCCTCTGGGCCTTATACAATCAGGACGGTGACGATAAAGCAAGTTTCCACCACCTTAAGCAAAGCGTTTAACCAGAACTGGTTTTGACAGAGCCTGTAGGTATTTCCACCAACAGGCCTTCACTTGATACGGAGCAATGAACAGCAGAGCGATGCCGTGTGTGCACGCACCTCCTTGGACTGGGTGGCCTTCGCTATGGCGTCCTGCGTCAGGCGCTCCTGAACCAAAATGCGAATGGCCTAGGAGAAACATTTGAAGAGGAAAGGAATTAATTGATGTCTCGATACATTTCTCAGCAGCTCCAGCAGAAAGGGAGAACAATGTTATAACCCAGCGTAACCTCAAACCCACAGGTCTGTGAAAGGCTTTCTGGAAAACTCTTCCAGACCTTAAACCTTACGTGGCGTCCCTGGGGCTCAGCAGTGGGGCTGGTTCTGTTTCACATCTTTATCAAGTACACGGATGAGGGGATCGAATGCTCCCTTACGAGCTGCAGCTGGGGGAGCTGGGCTGTTCAGCCTGGAGAAAAGGAGGCTGAGGGGAGACCATACCACTGTCTACAACTGTCTGAAAGGAGGCTGTAGCGAGGTGGGTGCTGGTCTCTTCTCTCAAGTGACAGGCGATAGGATAAGAGGGAATGGCCTCAAGATGTGCCGGGGACAGTTAAGTTGGATATCAGGAGGAATGTCTTTACTGAAAGGGTTGTCAGGCAGTGGAAAAGGCTGCCCAACAAGGTGGCTGAGTCCCCCTGCCTGGAGGTGTTTAAAAGACAGGCAGATGTCCTACTTTGGGACATGGTCTGGTGGCAGACTTAGGAGCGCTGGTTCAGCGGTTGGACTCAAGGAATTTAAAGCTCTTTTCCAACTGAAACCATTCTGTGTAACCTATCCAAACATCATTGCTCTCTGAAAGCAGTGGATGTTGTCTCTGTGGGAAGCAGTGTATCCAGAAGAGACAAGGACATTACGCTCTTAATTTCACCCACTACCAGACCAGAAACTGCAGAACAGCCAAGAAAGCGTGCGATTTCTACAACAAGCTGACGGCAATTCCAAAGCAGCAGCACCACTGTTATCTTTCGGAGGTCACACACCTTTAAAGGTGCAGCAACACAGTTTTTTCAGGAAGGAAATCGCACCACTGGCATCTTTAATGGGTGCTAAACCATCTTCCAGACGTAGAGAAACCTGGAGCAAGGCAGCACCACCCGGGTTTTATTACGAATGAGAGCAGAAAGGAATTATTTTAGATACAGGAACAAGAACAGCCTTGATTTTAACAATCCTGCTGCTCATCCGTTTTCACTGGCTCCAGTACATAGCATGAAATCATATCAGAATTCGGTTACCAAAACCTACAGCTTTAAATGCCTCTAAAAATAACTGCAGGAATACCACGCAGGCAGACTTTCTACCAGAAAGAACAGGATCTGTCAAACACATTCCTCAGACGTTGCCTGATGAGCAGCCAAATGTGACGGCAGCAGCCTTACTGCTTCATCTTCTCCCCCAGGATCTCTCCTGGGTTTGGTGGTGATTAAAGTTTAAATGATATGAGAAAGTTACCACTGAATACTTCTAGCAATCTTTAACTGAAGGGAGCAGGCTGGACAAGAAGATTATTTAATAAGGACTTTGGATTCGAGCAGCGAAACCAGACCCTGTATAAGAATTTCGAGTGTGTTCTGCATTAGGAAAAGGATATAAAGCCATGTTACATGGGTGCTTTCTGATCAACTTGCCAAATTCTAATTGTAATATCATAGAATTGTTTGGTTGGAAAAGACCTTGAGATGGAGTCCAACTACACCCGTCCACTACTAAACCAGATCCCTGAACACCTCACCTACCCAGCTTTTAAACCCCTCTAGGGATGAACTTGCCCTGGTGCAACTTGAGGCCGTTTCTTCTCGTCCCATTGTCTGGTACTTCGGAGAAGAGCCCAGCACCCACCTCTCCACAACCTCCTTTCAGGCAGTTGTAGACAGTGCTTAGGTCTCCCCTCAGACTCCTTTTCTCCAGGCTAAGCAACCCCAGGACCCTCAGCCGCCTCTCATAACCCTTGTCCTCCAGCCCCTTCCCCAGCTCCGCTCCCTTTGCTGGACACTCTCCAGCCCCTCAATGTCCATCTTGGAGTGAGGGACCATAACTGACCCCAGGATTCGAGGTGTGACCTCACCAGTGCCGAGTCCAGGGGCAGAACCACTTCCCTCTCCTGCTGGCCACACCACGGCTGATACAAGCCAAGATGCCATTGGCCTCCTCGGCCACCCAGGCCACTGCTGGCTCACGTTCAGCCGCTGCCAATCAACACCCCAACACAAAAAAGACTCCAAATCTCTCTGCTCACTCTGGCCAAGGTCTGGCCAGATGTTTGTGATCTTCCACCCTTTGGCCTTCCCTAAGCATCCATCCCAGGGTGTCCAAACCAAGTTTGCTGATGACAAACTCCCCACACAGACAGTCAGTGGGGAAGAGAAAGAAGAAAGGAGCTCTGAAAACTTGTGCAACTCACCTTAAGCATTACCAGGTAGTCATCATGTCGCTGAATTTGAAGGAGATTAGCTAAAGCCATCACTCCAGCCTTGAAATCAGGATTATTCACTGTAAAAATAATCAGCATTAAAAAAATAAGTGAGTTTAACTGTCCCCAACAGACAGAGTCGGCTTCCTTGCCTGCTCTCGAGTAAGAACAAGGCCATGGACACAGAGCAGTGAGCAACTACTTGATCTGGGCACAATGCTTCGGAACCAGGTTGCAGAACACCATCCAAGCACAAACAGCGTTGCTTTCAATGCCAAACACATGGCATGTGTCCTACCACACAGGAAACCTGCATTAAGCCTTTAAAAACAAAGCCAACTACATGCAGGTATTCTCTTTTATAAATCTCTCCATCACTGCGGAGCAGAAATGGGCCTGTTGGGTGAGGGCAGAACCAGCGTCCAACCGTCTTTTTATAGAAAGAGCAATGAGAGAAGACTTGGGGGATTTAGGGTTGATTTTAGTAGCTATTTTCCACCACTTCCATTTATTGTGAATGCACCTAGCAGTCAAAAAAAAGATAGTTATGAGAGGTGCAGCTGGGGAAGACCGAGCCAACATGCAGTACGTGATGGCACTGAAGTAGACACCCTGCCATCAAGTTTCCTGAGCTACCCATGGAATGGTTTGGGGTGGAAGGCACCTCAAAGTCCATCCAGTTCCACTCCCTGCCATGGGAAGGGACACCTCTCACTGGATCAGGTTGCTCATAGCCCCATCCAGCCTCCAGGGAGGGGGCAGCCAGGACTTGTGTGGTCAATGTTTTATAAAACTCTCTGCAAAGCTGTTAAGGTCAACACCCTTCAGCCGCTTCCTCATTGCCTGATAAAAGCCCTCCCAATTTATCTCCCATCTGATCAAGTTTCCAGGCACCTCATTCTGCTGGGAAAGGTTCTCCTCTCTGTCCCTTCCTTTCCTCAACAGGAAAAGCTCTGCATCAGTGCAACTCCACCTGGGATCCCCTATGGAGTAGTCCCTTTCCCCTTTAGAAGGAATGCAGTTAAGCACAAACAACTCAACATAACTCAAAACGCTGTTGATAAAGAGGCAGTTTCAGCCAGCAGTAAAAAAATATATGAACTCTGCATTCCTAAAGCTTTAAATGGGGCTTTAACAAGTTACATGTATCCCAGCACCACAACAGAACAGGCTGCAGAACACATCCATACACGATGCACCTATGCAGTCAGTCACTGTGCACTTACCATCCAAGTTAATCAGCGGTTCTGCATTTTTTGCTGTATTGTCAGTGTTTTTAGCACCATCGGGGGTAGAATCCTTATACTTGTCGGCTGTTAAAACAAGAAGCAGGCATGAACACCATTAAAGCCAAGGACAAAAGGTTTAGAGCCACGCTGCAGTTTGTGATAACTGTATTTTTGGGGTGTGGTAACTGCCCAAGAGCCCTCTGGGCTAATATGCTGATGTTTTGGAGCTCCCCAAAGGCTGCTGTTCTACTTCCGTAGGGCATTATGTTCTTGATTAAGCCTCTGCCTACAGTCTTCATCCCAGAGCACTGAACAAGCTGCACCTTAACAGTTGTGCTGCTTTTAAACCCACCAGTTCAGCCAGCACTGGCTCCCTGCCTCAATCAGCAGAGCTCAAGAACTACAGATTGATGTTGTTTCTGATCAGCGAGTAATACACTTCCAGTCAAGGCTTTGTTTTACAGACCACAGCATTTATTTACAATCCACAAAGGAGTTTTGCAAGCCCTTGAGGATGGGATCTCCTGGCTCCCCATCCTCATGTCACAGGGAGCTCATGTTCTCCACCACGAGGGACTGAGAACCAGCTCTACAGACTGCAGGTATTTATATCTCATCCTTGTCCCGGGCAGAGGTCTGCCCCACAGGAATTAAAAGTAATGGAAAAGAGTTCTTTGGCTCTTACAGTGTCTGCCACCAGTAATTACGTCTGTATCTGCACTCTCACTGTAAGGAAAAGAAAATGCTGCTGACTTTGGAGATATAACTCAACTTCATGACCTTGCCCTAGTTCCCCAGAGTTCTGGATCTACTCCCTGTGAAACAAGGGTCTAAGAATAACTCATTCCAATAAATGTAGTACTAAAGAAAATGCATTTAATGGACTTTAGACTAAGTTCCCAAAGAGGCAATCCCACAGGGAGGAGAGTAGAAATATATACAATGGGGATTGCTATATCCAGAAGTAATAAATGCAAGTACTGTCCCACAGGAGCTGAGAATCACCTCACATTTGAATATCATGCAAAATTAAGCAGACAACATTGTATTTAAGAAATAAAACAACACAGACTTTTGACATTGTCTTAATTGGATGAATATTTCACAAAAATCAAACAGAAAACCACGTTACGCTACCAGTTTGAAATACTAAATGAATTCAGTCATACCATTATCCCCGTACTCCAGCCTAACTGCTAAGCCGAGAAGCCAGTCCACTGTTTCTTGTCGTTCCTGTACCTTGAAAGGACAGTTCACATCCTTCATGTACTGTGGAGTAAAGGGAGAAGAGGAGAAACAGGAGTTATTGACATGTAGGAATTAGGTCAGAGCACAGAACTGGTCTGCAAACCCTCCCATTCCCATAAACCTCACAACTGTTAGAAGATAGCAAAGAACAAGAAGCATCGTAGCTAAATGTCCTGCTGTGGCATCTCATCCATCTGAGACATTTTAGAGCGCTCCAACCCACCATTAACTCGGGTTTGCCATTTAGCAAGGACGCCTACTTTTTAATGAACATTATTCATGGTATTGTCAAACCGCAACCAGAGAAACCAAAATACCCTTTTCTTTGCTCCCCGTTCATTTTCGAAGTAAGTGGGGACAAGGGGAGGTTCAGAGAACAAATTATAGCAAAAACTTCCCATCTAAAGCAGGAAGGAAGAATGAAACTACCCAAGGCTTTCATGATACTGGTATCAGAGAACTCTAAGGGGCAGAAGTCATTTTCCCTTGCTTAGTGTACAAGAAGAGAGGACAACGTGTGGCTAGGACACCGCCTCTGCTCTTGTGAGGCTGGAGCAGAGGACGCAGCCCAGCCCAGGGCACAGAGATGTTCTGCTGCACCCCTCGGCTGGGGAAGAAGAGGGAAGCGTCACACAGTCTCGGCTCCAGCAGCAGGAGCTGGAGGGAAGGGGCATCAGGAACTAGAGAGAAGGACACACAGAGAAGGACAGTTTGGTCAAGCCAAGAAAGACACCACTGACCCCACAACAGCATCAGCAGCCAGTAATTCTAATGCCACAAACACTTATGTACGTGACATCGGAACATGTTAGGCTCCTGCACAGCACAAGCACTGCAACTCCAGCCCTGCTGGGCAGCAAGCAAGGCAAGAGGTTCCAGGAATAAAAGTGAGATGAATGGGCACTGACCATCACAGAGCAGCATTTTCAGCTCCTTTCAGGGCTGTTTGGAGAGAAAGGAATTGGGAACCGAGAGGGAAAGACCCAATAGCCTCATGGTGACTCCAAATGCTCATGATCACACAGGAGATCACTCACAAAACAATGGCTGCTTGCCACGCTTCATTCTAGCGGGGGAAAAATCATCTCTAAATCACAAGAGATGAGCTGCAGTAGCTTTATTCCACACTCAGGCAAAGTCTATGAGCACATTAGCCTAATTCATTTTCCTTTTGGTTCATAAGGACCATTAATGTAAATAAAGCTCTTTATTTCTAGTCAGTTTACTTCCAGAGCTGAATCAAATCAGGAAAGAAACACATTAGGATGGAAAGCACCTACTGCAAAACACAGCTGAGCGAAAACTAAGCACAAAACATTCTACCATCTTAACTCTGAGAGTTTGGCCTCAAAAATACATTCAAATGTCTAGAAAGGTAAAAGTCCACAAAACAGGACAAATATTCAGTCTATCCTCCCCCATCCCTGGAGGGGTTCAAGGCCAGGTTGGATGGAGCTTTGAGCAACCTGATCCAGAGGGAGGTGTCCCTGCTCATAGCAGGGGGTGGGACTGAATGGGCTTTAAGGTCCCTTCCATCCCAAACCTCTCTACAATTCTACAATTTACATTTCACTGCTCCAACGACGATCAATCACCCTTTACATAAGCCCTCTTCGTAATTAAAAACTGCATTTTAAACAACAAAATACCTTTTCAAATGATTTGGGCCAGTCATCGCTGTGTATGTTTCTTAAATTCCCTCGGTCTTCAATCTTGTAATGTCTGATTTTCTGGTCTTCGAGCCAGACGATAAAGTTTCTGAATTCTGTTTCATCTGTTGGGAGAAGAAAACAAAGCAAGAACTAAGGGCAAAATTCCAACTCAAACAAATAAACACCGATGCTTCTGAGAGCTTTCAGATTTCAGCATAAAGAAAGATCTACCTAACACTAAAACCGTGTAAACCAGGACAACGTACGACCAGAACTCAGTACAGAGTGTTCTCCATTTCTCATGTCACTTCAAACTGGCTCTGCTTGACTGACTACACTAAAAGGCATCAGTAAACAGATCGTTTTTATCGAAAACACAGTTGTTGTGGTTAAGTGAAGAAGGAAAGTTAAAAATACACTGATGGAGACATTCAGTTGCTGACCCTGTTATCTGGATAAACATGTCAGATATAGCGCTAACCTTTCATCTCTCCCGAACAGCAACACTCGCAAACCATGACTAGGCAAAGGCATTTTCTTCCTTCATTGCTGACTCAACTTTTCTTGCTGTTGACCCAACATCTCGTTATTTGGGAGCTGGAATTCCACAACACAAAGGCTGTAGTTCAAACAAAGCTACTCCTGCTGCATGAAGCTTGCGCCTGCACTTCAGTGACAGAATTTCCTCCTGGATCAAGCAGATTACAGCTCTAGGACCCCTTAAAACTCAGCTGTGATATCTCAGAGTGGATTAAGCATGCTGGTTTTACCCATTAGGGCAAGAATGATCCACCTGCTTCATGAAAGCATCTTCTAAGCAATAGAGGTGCCCTCCTTTTATTGAGCGTGTTGTAAGAAACAGAGACACGGTCACACACAGATCAATAAAACCTTTTAAAACTTATGGGCTGATAAAATGAACCTTTAAGTAAAAAAAGGAACTTTAACTACAACTCATTCAACAAGAAAAAATGCCAGCAGACAATGTCTCTTGAAAGAAAGCGAGAAGCACTGAAGGAAGGACAACTTATTAAACAGACAACTGGAAGCTTATAAACGATCACACTGGATAAATACATGCGTTACAGGGTTCTTTTGAGCAAGATAAGAAGTCAAGTGTTGTAAAAATCAAGCATCAGAAGACCAATCTCTATCAGCGTGCTCAAAACCAGCTCTGATCACCTTACTGGGCTGCTCTTGTTCATCACGTCTCTGCTTTGCTTCTCGCCCACAACACATCAGGCACCAGGGCCAAGGCTGTTCCTGTGTCACATGCAGCTCCTGCCCCTCGCACTGCGTAAGCCGAGGCTCTTCCGAGGAGGCCAAGCATGAAGTGACACTGTACTTCCCTGGATCACATCTCTGTTTTCACTCTGCTCCTACAAAACCCTCACAGAGCCACAGAGATTGCGCACACTGACTGCACAGAATCATGGAATCATTTGCTGAGATGATCGAGTCCAACCATACCCGTCCACTACTAAAACAGATCCCCGAGCACCTCATCTACCAATCTTTTAAACACTTCCAGGGATGGGGACTCCACCTCCACCCTGGGCAGCCTCTGCCAGGGCCTGAGAACCATTTCCACAAAGGAATGTTTCCTGATGTCCACTCTAAAGCTCTCCATGCGCATCTTGAGGCCATCTCTCCTCATCCTAACACCTGTCACTTGGGAGAAGAGACCAACATCCACCTTGCTACAATCTCCTTTCAGGCAGGGGCAAGGTTTCCCCTCAGCCTCCTTTTCTCCAGGCTAAACAACCCCAGGTCCCTCAGCAACCTCTCATAATCCTTGTTCTCCAGCCCCTTCCCCAGCTCCCTTCTCTGGACACGCTCCAGCCCCTCAGTGTCGTACCTGGAGCAAGAGATCCAAAAGCAAACCCAGGATTTGGCCTCACCAGTGCTGAGGGCATCGGGATGATCACCTTCTCTACTCCTACCAACCACACCACGGCTGATCCAAGCCAGGATGCCGCTGACCTTCCGGGCCCCACCACTGCCTCACTTCAATGTAACGCCCATGCAACACCTGCCGATCCCCATTTTCCTAGTGGGAAGCCAGGATTTTGCCTAAGCACAGCATGGCAGCCCAAACTCTGGGTTGCATTAACACGCAGCGCACAGAAGACCCATAACCCTCCCTGTTGTCCCAGCAGACGTGGGGGAGGAGGGAGCAGAGTGGACACAGAATCATTTGAGTTGGAAGGGACCTCCAAGCCCACCCACTTACACCCTCTGCCGTGGGCAGGGACACCTCCCACTGGATCAGGGGCTCCAATTTAATGGCCTCAAGCTCCGCCAGGGGAGGTTTAGGCTGGACATTAGGAAAAAGTATTTCACAGAAAGGGTCACTGGGCACTGGCAGAGGCTGCCCAGGGAGGGGGTTGAGTCACCTTCCCTGGAGGTGTTTAAGGCACGGGTGGACGAGGTGCTAAGAGGAATGGTTTGGTGTCTGATAGGAATGGTTGGACTCGATGATCTGGTGGGTCTCTTCCAACCTGGTTATTCTATGATTCTATGATTCCAAGCCCCATCCAACCTGGCCTTGAACCCCTCCAGGGATGGGGCAGCCACCCCTGCTCTGGGCAACCTGCACCAGGGCCTCCCCATTAGATGTCTAATCTAAACCTTCCCCCTTCCAATTTAAAGCCGTTCCCCCTCGTCCTATCCCTCCAGGCCCTTGTAAAAAGCCCCTCCCCGGCTCTCCTGGAGCCCCTTTCAGTGCCGGCAGCTGCTCTGAGAGCTCCATGGAGCCTTCTTTTCTCCAGGCTGAACAGCCCCGAGCTGCTTTCCCTGCAGAACAGCAGCGCCGGGACATCCACCCAGAAACACCGAACGAGATAGGTTGGAAGGGACCTTAAAGGCCACACAGAGGGGGGGAGCGAGTGAGCAAGAGGGACGGGGACGGGGTGGACGAGGCGGAGGGGAGAGGAGGGGGGGCAGAACGGAGGGAAGGGAGGGTATACCGGAGGGCAGTGGCTAATCATCGCCCCCCTCACCCCTGCAGTTGAAGCCGGCCGGGTTGTGGTAATCGAGCGCCGAGAGCTTGCGGCGGAACATGGCGGCGCCGCCTCCGCGCCGACAGCCGGAAGCCGAGCGCACCGGAAGGAGCGGCCCCACACCGGAAGGAGCGGTCTGACCCCGCCCCCACCGCATGTCCTGCGCGTCCATTGGCCGAGCGGCAGCGGCCTCGGCCAATCAGAGAGCGGGAACGCCCCAGGGGGCGGGAATTGATGACGCGGCGGAGGGGAAGGGGCGGGGCCTGGGCAGGAAGAGGACCAATAGCGGAGCGAGGGGCGGGGCCAAGAGCGGGAGGGGCGGGGCCTGTGGGGCGGCTGGGAGAGCGGGGGGGAGCTGGGGAGCACTGGGCTGTACTGGGAGCTCAGGGCTGTACTGGGGAGCACTGGGCTGTACTGGGAGCGCTGGGCTGTACTGGGGAGCTCAGGGCTGTATTGGGGAGCACTGGGCAACACTGGGCTGTACTGGGGAGCTCAGGGCTGTACTGGGGAGCTCAGGGCTGTACTGCAAGCACTGGCTGTACTGCAAGCACTGGGCTGCACTGGGCTGTACTGGGGAGCACTGGACTATTACTGCAATAAAAAAGCCTTCCAGACCTTGGCATTTATTCAGATGCCAACCTATTTTCTGATACTTGAACAAGTTATAGCAACATGTAAGCACATTTTTTTCTTCTAGTAACTGTTTAATTACATAAACGTAATTAAAGATGTATTAACTTGCTTTAAGAGAAGCTGTAAGGACACTTCTGTGGCATGTGACTGATGTTGTCTGGAAGGCGTATTTTCTGTTTGTAAGCGATGTGCAGTGTCCTGGGGAGTTCACTGTATTTCTGTGTGTATTTCCATCATAGCACACGGAAAGTGGGCTCTACAGGTCTATTCTTTTATCCTCACTACTATTAAAGTTTGCCTTCGGTTCCTAAGAAGCTGATGCTACAGGGAGCAATTCTTGATCAAAGAGGCACGCTTCTCCTCTTGGCTCTTCCCCATCCTTGGTTTCCTTTTGGGGCTCAGAATTGGTGCTTTAAGTTGATATTTTGAAGATGCTCTGGCCTATCTCCAGGCACGAGCGCTCCGGGAGGTGCTTCTGGCTCTAAGGTTAAACAAGGTTTTACAAGCCTTGGGTTCAGGACACAGCTCAGCTCCCTGCACTCACCCGCTCCCCAAACCCGGTGCAGCCGAGCTCGGAGCATCCAGCGACTGATTTTCAGCGTCCCCAGTCAGATCTTGTGGCTGGGACATTTTTTATTGTACAAACAGTTTAGGTTCTTCCCCTAGAGGGTGGTGGAGCACTGAGACAACTCTTCAGGGAAGCAGTCACGGCGCCAAGCCTGGCAATCGTAGAATCGTAGAAACACTAGCTTGGAAAAGACCCGTGAGATCATCGGGTCTACCGTACCTATCCCCAACTAAACCAGACCCTAAGCACTTCATCTACTCTTATTTTAAACACCTCCAAGGAGATAGTTAATATTTAACACCTCTAGTGAGGGGATTGATGCACAGACTATGGCCTGATCAGCAGAAGGCCTTTATTTAGGCTTAATGGCTCATTTGTATATTTTAACTAGTAAGAACACACACCGTTTTCTTTTCAATGATTGGGTTTTGATATTTGTTCCAGCGCCTGGGTCAGGCATATGATTGGCTGAGATTAACTGTTCATGCACCCTGGTGTTTCTTGTTACCTTGTTTGTCCTTCTCTCAGCCAAGGTCTTTTCAAGAACAGCCTCCATTTCCCTGTGTCCTTCTGCCTGCAAAAACCTCCACGCTCTAGAAGCGTTTGGCCAACGTCCTCGGGCACATGGTGTGAACGTTGTCTGTGCAGGGGCAGGAGCTGGACTCAATGAGCCTTGTGGGTCACCTCCAACTCAGGGCATTCTAGGATTCTAAAAGGCAGAAAATCAGTTAACAACCCTCCAGTTCATTAAACAAAACAATTTTTATTGAATTAACAGGATTTACAAGAAATGTTGGGGTTTTTTTTGTCTGCAACAGTGTTTATTGCACTAAAAGGAATCCATAAATAACAATTCAGGACAATCAATGAAAATATCAGAGAGGGTATGTCACACCCCGGACCCACGAGCCACACGCTCCTGTCCAGGGCTGACTGGGGGGAGAAGTGGATTCCTTTATCCGTGTGGCAATCCGGAGGCTAATAACGTCAGTCCCAGGGTGAAAATCAAAAGCAATATTTATTCTGGCTCCGGCAAATCTAAATGCCCCAAGATACTGGGGTGCACAGACGAGACAAGGGGGTGCAACTACCCGAATTACAGAAATGGATCCCCAAAGGAAACCCAGGTCCCTCAGATCTGATCTGACACATGCACCACAAGGTAAGGGGAAGGAAACAGAGAGAGAGAGAGAAGGAGAAGGAAAGAAATCACCAAATTGATGGCAGCAGCAGTTCTCAGGAACACGTGGTGGCAGCCGCAGCTTCTTCCAGGCCGCGCGGTCCAGGCTGGTCTGATCGAAGCAGTCGAGAGCGAGCGTGAGAGCGAGAGCAAACCCCCTGGTTCCTTGCGAGTTCTTTTCCAGGCTCATCTGCCTCCGACCCGTGCCTGTCACGGTGCTCTTGCCACGTTTCTTTTGGGAGGGTCCGGCGGGTGGAGGAAGGGGGCGCGGGGGCAGCCCCCGCCGCTGAATCGCCCCAGCCAGCTCCCACCCCGAGCTCAGCCGCGCAAGGGAGAGCGGGGCCCGCTCCTGCACTGCTTTTCTGCTCAGCCCGGCGCCACGAAACACACCAAGGGGCAGTCTTCAGACAAAAGGTTTAAGGCGAAGAGAGAAGCGTTGTCGGACTTTACAAGGTAACTGTACAAGTAAAAAGTCAGGAAGCTTTAATACAAAACAAAAGCTTGTTAAAAAAAAGCAGTAATTGTTGTCACATCCCTGATTTTTTCACAGCCGGCTGGTAAGCGGCTCAGAGAACGCTCTTACCTGCCCGTGTGACCGGGTCAGTTTAGAAAATTCAGTTTTACCTCAGATAGAAAAACCTGTGACACGTTTCTTTAGAGATCTTGGTCTTTAAGGTACAAGTGTGTGTGTGTGTGTGTCCCTCACCTAATTTTGGTGAAAACTAGTGAATCTACAGGAAATCTAAAGTAGTAACGCATTAAAGTAAAAAATAAGGCAACTCGGACTTGGCTTTGACTGCAGAAATCTGCTTCCAAAGGGGCACGCAGCAGTCCCGGTGTTACCAAAAAGGAACAGTATCGGTGCTCTGTACATTAAAGCTGTGAAGAACCAGCAGGCCCCTCTCAAGAGAGGGATACAACATCCCAAGGGAAACACACGGAAATCTCCCTGCAGATTTTAATTATTGATTTGAACCCAGGATGTTTCATACAGTTGCAGCGATTGCCCTTTAAATAATACAGTCGGCTTCATAATAATGCAGCCGACGGCGAGAAAGAGACCAGAACCAGTCTCTGACCCAACCCCACGCTGGTGTTTGGAATAATAAACCAGTTCTCATAAGGAAAAAAGATTAACAAACGTTTTTCGTCTTTATAAACAACACATAACACAAGTAGAAAAATATTAAAGAGAATAATAACAAAGGTGCAACATCAACAAAAATAAGCTGCCTTTTCAACAAAAGCTTTTTTCTTTTTTTCTCAGAGTTTGAAGTGTGAAAACCTTTTAAAGCTCTCGGTGTCCTCAAAGTCTGGTAAGAAAAGAGTTGTTAGCTTAGAAATTCTTGCCGTGCTGCTGGGCGTACCACTGCTGCCGCTGCTTGCGGTGCTCCAGCTCGGTGAGGAGGGCCTGCCGGTACGCCTCGTACAGCTTCACGATCCGTTCCAGTTCCTTCATGAAGAGCAGCTTCAGCATCCCCTGGTAGGTGTCCAGGTCTGCCAGCTGGAAGAGCTCCCACTTCAGGATGTGGTCGTATCTGTACAGGTAGAAAAGGGGATTATCCGTGAGCGCACTGAGCTTTATCCCTTCTCCCGAGGAGCGGGATTGCTTCCAGCAATCCGGATCACAGAATCATAGAATGGTTCGGGTTGGAAGGGACCCTAAAGATCATCCAGTTCCAACCCCCTGCGAGTAGCAGGGACACCTCCCACTAGATCAGGCTGCACCAGCATGTTTGATGTGAAGAAATAACACAAGACATGTCTCAAAATACACTGGTGAGACATCGCTTACAGCTAAGCTGTGAAATGGCTCGTACACCAAGATAAGCTCCAGCAATACTATAAAGATCCTATGAAGCAAAGATAAACCAGTGCAGAAAATGCATTTTGGAAGCATTACAACATCAATTCCAACAGGTCTTGAAGATTCAGTACTGAAACAGGCTGGGAGAGAGTTGGAGTTGTTCAGCCTGGAGAAGAGAGGCTGCGGGGAGACCTTAGAGCAGCTTCCAGTACTGAAAGGGGCTCCAGGAAAGCTGGGGAGGGGCTTTTTACAAGGGCCTGGAGGGACAGGACGAGGGGGAACGGCTTTAAATTGGAAGGGGGAAGACTGAGATTAGACATTAGGAAGAAATTCTTCATGCTGAGGGTGGGGAAGCGGCTCTGTTTTGATAGCAGCAAGCCTTGCTGTGGTTTCATCACTACTGCATTCCCCTCATTCCCTGCCTTTTCCCAGTGCTTCTAAACACGTACAATGTACTTAGAACTAAACTTTCTTAACTTGGCAATGGGCTACTATGGTTATTAAATGAATAGAAGACACTCATGGAATAAACAAAGTTATTTGATCCGGGGGCAGGGAGTAAATTCACTTGAGTGGAGGCTAAAGCCAAAATATCATTAAATTTATATAAATAAACTACATTAAATACCAAAAACATCTATTCAGAAGGCTGTATGCAGAGACGGAGGCTGCCAGCGGCTGCTGGAGAAGGCTCATCAGGTACTGTGACCTTTGTAAGCACCCAATGACAGAGGTCAAGCAAACACCACCTTTCCACCTCTGCTCCTTTCCTACTCATCGCATACTGAATTTGCTGCAGGATTTCCCCTGGCTCACCCCGCACTGACATATCCTTTCCAACGGTCTTTATTAAAACACATTTTCCAGCAAGGCCAGTCCTTATTAAAGGCTGGTTTAAATTAAGGTGGCAACACAAGCCAGAAAGGAAACAAAGCTCCATCCATAATGGGTTTGCAGGGTTTCTGGGGCCTGCTGCTCTGGTTTTTTTTAAGCATCACAACCGACTGGTGAACCCTTGGTGGTCCTTTAGGAAGCTGCTGCTCACAGCTTCTCAGGAAAACCAGCACATCAGGATTGCTTTCCAGCGTGAGCGTCTGCCAGCCAAAGGAAGTGGTGAATGGAAGAAGAAGCCTAATTAAAGATGAAGCCGTCAACAGTGCCTCCGTGGTGATAGGTCCACACAAAGCCAGGAGATTGCAGGTCTAGGAATGCTCCCCACACAGGCACTGAGTGGAATAGGGCACAGAGCACCAGTACCTGAATTGAAGGCTCAGGCAGGTTTTAGAGGGGCAACCAGTCACAGAGACAGAAATCGAGGGGAGAAAGCATGTTTGGACAGAATTCCTGCAGAGCACAGAGCTTTTCCTCCTGGGTGAGAAAGCAGGAGCTTCCTAGACCAAGCACACAGCCAGAACACCCCATCTCCAGGGCTTTTCCCAGAAACAGCAAGTACTTCATAGAAAACAGGGCACTTTCAACATAAGAACCCTGACTTACTCCTGCTGGGTTAGGGCTGGAAGAAGTTAGTTCTGGGTACAGATCCTTCCTCCAAAGAGGCGAGGAAATAATCTGAATCACCATCTCTCCTATAAGGCAGGCAGTTTTGGTCTCCTCAGCCTGGCACAGTGTGTGAACACCTACCAGACCAGCCTACCTAACCCAGAAGGTGGAGAAGCATTCAATTTGAGAGTCCAAAGGGTTAAATGTAAGCCAGGAGTCCCGATGCAACTGTGCAAAGGTTCCGATAGCGGCACTCACTCTCAAAACAAACCTTGACAGATGCTGGGAGAGAGAGGAAAAGCATGCTGCAAGTATCATAAATACCTTGATACTGGAAGTCACTACCTCGAGTTACAGCTGGACATCAAATCCCCTTCTCTGCCTCATGAGCCAAACACCTTTTATCTGCCTGCTTACAGTCATGTTTGCACCAGAACACAGCAAGATTATTCATACAGGTCTCAACCTCAGCTGTCAGACAACACACTGAAGAGCTAACATGCACTACTGCGTGTTTTTCTCAAACTTTAAGCTGGCTGTTTTGGCAACAGAGGTTTGTTCTCGAAATCACACTGAAAACAGAAGTGATCTTGATTTTAATGACTCTGAAAACTATGTATCAACTGTCCCTTCAGAAGTGCTTGATGTGAGGTGACACTAAGCAAGTGGCTACCACTCTTCCTGAATTTTACTGTACAATATTAGCATTAACTAAATAACAACTTCTTAGCTTAGAGAAGACAAGACTGAAGGGAGACCTTATCACTGTCTACAACTGCCCAAAAGGAGACTGGGTGGAGAGGTGGGTGTTGGTCTCTTCTCCCAAGGGACAGGAGAGAGGATAAGAGGGAAGTTGCACCAAGGCAGGTTCAGATGGGACATGAGAAAAAAATTCTTCACCGAAAGGGTTCTCAGGCCCTGAAACTGAATCACATCCTCAGGTCCACTTATTCATCCAGCAACTCATCAGAACTGCAAGAAGCTCTGTGATAACGGCTTTAACTTGGAAGGGGGAAGATTTAGATTAGACAGTAGGAAGAAATTCTTCATGCTGAGGGCGGGGAGGCCCTGGCCCAGGTTGCCCAGAGCAGTGGTGGCTGCCCCATCGCTGGAGGGGTTCAAGGCCAGGTTGGGTGGGGCTTGGAGCCCCGGATCCAGTGGGAGGTGTCCCTGTCCATGGCAGCGGGTGAAACTGGATGGGCTTTGAGGTCCCTTCCAACCCAAACCATTCTATGATTCTGTGATTTCAAGTCATGTCCAACACAACGCAAACTGGTGCTACAAATGTCTGCTCCAACTTCCTCATGGGCTCAACGGTTCCTTAGCAACCTCAGCAATGGTTCTTTAACAACTATGAGCTAGAGTTCTACTTTCAGTCACCAAAATTCATTAGTGTTCCTTCTAAACTACGCATGCATAGCGTGAAATGCAAAGAAAAAGCTCACTTGACAGGAGCCCTGGCGTAGACCTGGAGCCAGTCGGGAATCTCTGCGGTGTGGTAGGGGTTGGCGGGGACGAGGAGCGGCTGGCTTCTCTCGGCTGCCTGGGGCTGGTAAGTCACCGGGGGAGGCTGGTCGTAACGGGGGACGCTGCGCAGAGGGAGAAAGGCAAAGTCAGAACCCCCAAGCTATACTTAGGCATAGTGGTATCATTAAATTATTAACACTAATACACAAGTTAATGCAGGTAGAGGCGGATGATGCAACCACAGACAGAGCGTTGCCTCAGCAGGCAGCTTTCTGTTGCTATTTTTGCCCTTTGCTCCAACCACAGCTGTAGGCGTTGCTGTTATCTGTTAGCACACCACAAAAGTCACCTTAGCCCTACTCACCCACTGCCTGCTACCTAGTTGCTACAGCAGAGCAAAAAAGATATCTGCTCTTAAAAGATTAAAAAGGCGAGTATCGATTCAGCCAAGTGATCCACCAGTTAATACATCAGAACAAATGTATTCAGGCAGCAGCTCTTAACAGTTCTTCAATTCATAACGAAAGACATCCTTGAATGTTTATCTTTTGTTCCACACATTAAAAAGGTTTCTCTTCCTGGGTAACAGCAAAATAGACTGAGCAGCAGAAATTAACTGGTAGGTTTTATGTATACTAATTATTTTGCCTTTGATTTATGAGTAGCTAAAATGCCAATGTTCATTCTAGACAAGACTTAATTCACATTTCAGATGGTACGTGCTCTTTTTCCAGGCAGTCTCCTGGAACATCAGATCAAGTTCCTTTTCAGTCTACAATTCAGTTCTCTTCTGAGCAACTTTGTTGTCCTGACAGCTGAAGAGAATAGCTGCTTTGTCTGAGAGAGGTAGGAAGAATATCCTGTTCCTGAACTTAAGACAGTAACAGATGAGAGAAAAAAAAAAAAGCCTCTGAGAATTACAACTTTTTCTAAAAATCTTAGTCACGAACCAGGAAGCTTACTTCTAAAAATAAAAAGGTTTTGGCACGTCATGATGAGACAGAACCAGTTCCACTTTCTTAACTGGCTTCGGAATAAAACAATCACAGAAGAGAAGGTGATGCCTTACCTGGGAGCACAAGGATGTTTGTATTGAGCTCTTTTATTGACATGATCCACATAGTACACTCCAAATTCCGCAGACTCCACTCTCTCCCAGCCCGGAGGCAGCCCCTCGCGCTCCAGCGGATGGCTCCAGTGGGTGGTGTTAGTGTTATGGTCTATATAGTATTTCCTTCCTCTAATAGTCCAGTCCACCGACCAGCCAGGAGGAAGAGGTAAATCTTCGCAACTATGATTTGTTAAGTTTCCTAGAGATGTCGCAGCAACTCTGCCAATGCCTAGGAAAAGGGAAAGTGATGTTTACCTAAGGTGGGAATACTCCAACCCAGCATTATGTATGCAGTCATACCCCCACCTGCATCACTAAACTCTGAACGCCACTTGTGTCAGTAAAACAGCACCATCGAGTCACAATAGCTAATTCCCTTTCAAGCCTCATTCGTTTTGCTCTCCCCCACTGCCAGATTCACTAACAGTTTCATTCAGAGACAGTGAAAGCGTCCTTGCTTTTTCAGTATAGGCTTATGGAGTGGGATGAAGCTGTTACTGGTTTGATTTACTGAGCAGAGAGACCTGATCTAAGACTACAGATATTAGCGCTTTACATAATTGACAGTTTCTGTTATTACAGCTGCATCAAAACTGCTCACCTAGCAAAAAAACACCGCTATTTCTTTTTCTAGTTACAGTCAGAAATAACAATGACCTAGCAAGATCACTAAATACCAAAGCATTTCAGGTTAACCAGCCCAGAACAGTAACAGGAGCGGGCAAGGCAAGGGAGGAGGGGTAAGCAAGGTTAACAACCAGCTGCGCCGCTGTCGTCACCAACGTCTGTGCCCTCATGGCCAAAGAGGGTCATCAGCAATAGGAGAAAACCAGGATCCACACAGGATTCTGCACAAAACCCTCTGCTGAACACAGTCACCCTGCACACAATGAAGCTGATGTGGCCACGGCTTCTTTGCTACAACTCCCCACGCCTGCTAGAGGAGCTGGTTCACGTGCAGTGCCAGTGGGACAGTCAGGCCTTCGGAATGCAACCCACACAGGATTTGGAGACTTGCTCGCAGAGACTCTAAACCCTCCTGCTCCCCTAGGCCAGCAGGCTGTATATCTGGTTCTCTACATCCTGCTCCTCTCCAAAACTGAGCCCTGCACTCCGTAACACTCACAAGCACGTGAAATTAAGCCACCTTCAGCTTCTGTGGTGATTTAGGATGCACCAGGAGAAGGGATTGTTCAGGAAGGAAACTGAGCCCAGGTTAGATGAGGTCTGGATAGGACAACTGACAGGAATCAGCAGTTACCTTCCCACTCCTGCCCTGGAAGCACAGCACATTCAGGTTTATCACTGAATAGCCGACTCCAGAGACTGTTCAGCAGCATTTAAAAATACACAATTTGTTGTAATGGACAGATTTTACATGACAAAAATTAGCAAGCTGGATGCTGAGAGATGTGCTGAAGGAACATCACTCCAATTCCATCCTCTCCTTCCTTCTCTAGACTATGGATACTTTGGAAGCCATTTGAAATAAAAGCTGGAAGAGAAAACTAAAGAAAACCCTCCAAACTCAAAAATATCCCACCCACAAACCCCAAGTGACATAATCAAGAACTCTGCAGGTCTCTCCACTCCTTGGAAGCCTACTGGACCTGCTGGCCCAAATTCAACTCTCTTTAAAACCCTTCTAAGGGGTTACCTGCAGTTACCCACAATTCTACAGTTAAACAGCCCAGGCTTTAAAGAAATTCCAATCACTTTACAACCCCACAATCAAACGTCTCTACTCACTGACAGTATTCATCAGAGTCCCTGTGTGCCCGTTTCCCACAGACACAAGAAGGGGCTTGGGGGTCTCTTTTCCCACTTGCTCTTAACTCAGACGGTGACTCCAGCAGAAGCACCACTGCCTCAGGAACACACCCACCCCACTCCTTCTGGTTTTCAGACATAACATTTGTGTGATTACTCTTCCAGAGAAAGGCAGGGCCCATCTCATCTGAAACACGCTATTAAAGAAATTTCAGGTGCGGTCACTAACTCAGACAGCGGTAAGGCTGAAGTTGCCCCCAAATTGTTCTGTTTCTCAGGCAATTCCACACTCTTGCCTGCTGATGGAGGCAACATTCCTTTTTAGCAGTTCAGACGTGCTACCCAGGGGATGCAACCTATTAGGAGCATTAGTTTGCAGATAAAATGACCGAAACCTGGATGGGCTGCTGTTAAAATACAGGATAGCAGTCATCAACAGCAAAAGAACGGGAAGCCTCCAAAGCAGCTGTATCAATAACAAATAAACCTAAAACAACTTCCCAGACTTCGTCCTGAGTGCTGTTCTTCCAAACTTCTGTGCCCATCTAAAAATCCCTCTCCAGCCTCGAGCTTATAAAGGGAGGTTGATGGCTGTGTTGGGTCACAGCTCCCCTCTCTCCTTAGGGTTAAACAACCCAGAGAGAAACATCCTCGAGGCTGCCTGACCTTTAGCAGCGCTGGGGCAGGGAAACTATTTCCAACCCTAGCTACAGTCAAGTCCCTGGTTCCGTCTGCATTCCAGTGATCAAACTGAGGCATTTTAGCTTCTTGAGAATACTGCGCTCTGGGTAAACAAACGCAGTTTTCTCCAAGTACTTCATGTAAGCATGAACAGTGACAACTACTATCAAATGTGAACATGCAAACCCGGCTGAGAGAAAAAGAGGTTTCACAAAGGCAGAAGTATGTTTTTCTGTTTACTGTTTAAACCAGCACACATCGGTATTTTTGTTACTGCTCTTCCTACTGAAACTCTAGCATGATTCCAGCAGCAATTACACTTATATTTATTCCATGGGGTCCAGGTTAGCCCTCTCTAACATTTGGAAGCTGGTACTAAAAATTGCACAAGCCACACTCTGCTCCAGTTCTCTTGACACAGAGCCTGCATCTCTTCACACAAAAGCCCGGGATAGACTCAAGTAAACCAAAATCTGACTCAGAAGAGAAACCCCCTAGAAGTGGGAAAGGCAATGCTCGCAGTCCCATGTCTGCAGGCCATTTAACTCTGGCTACATGGCTTCTCCCAGCAACAGCTTATTGTGTTCTCACTTCCAACATGCAGAGAGCAAAGCCAATACCAGACCACAAACATATCCTGCGTTCCCTTTGCAGTTTGGACTCCATATACAAAGAAACTGAGCCAGACCATTACAGTAAACTTCAATAGCTATATCAGCTACCAGATTTTAACAGTGTTCCAAGCCTCTAAAACTAGGAAGCTCTGATTATGAAATCCAAGGCCAGAGTTCTAAACAGATGGTGGCAAATACTTCAAGTTGCAGACTAGCACATATAGTCTTAACAAGCATTTTTCCTTAAAAGAAAATATTGCAATATTCTCATAACCTCTGAGGTCGGGCTGAGAGAGTTGGGGTTGTTCAGCCTGGAGAAGAGAAGGCTCTGGGGAGACCTCAGGGGCTCCAGGCAAGCTGGAGAGGGCCTTTTGACAAGGGCCTGGAGTGACAGGATGATGGGGAATGGCTTTAAATGGAAGAGGGGGGAAAATTTAGATGAGACGTTAGGAAGAAATTCTTCACGCTGAGGGTGGGGAGGCCCTGGCCCAGGTTGCCCAGAGCAGTGGCAGCTGCCCCATTTGCCTGCTTAGGAACATCTTCATGTGCAAAGTCATGCAAAGAACCTCAGCATTTTGAGAAAAGAAAGTGCAAAGAACAGCAACCACTTATTACCAGCATTAATAAGATTTAAAATACTCAGTTTTAATTAAGACTGGGTACAACATTCAGTCTTATTCAACATCATCATCAACAGTGTCCTAATACCAGAATCAGAACTCTGACAGCACATTCCAGTGCACTGTAGAATTTAATTCCTTCACTTAAGATTCTCTTAAAAACATGTGTTAAGCCAGTAATGTCGCAAATGTGAAAAACATGTAGTATCTTCTTCAAACAAGGAGGTTCTGTTTGGTTTGTTCCACTTACACAGGAGAAAAAGAAGTTGTACAATATGTGCTAGTGCTTTCACCGTCCAGTGAAGGGGTTTTACGGTAAAGGCACATGGCCTGGAAGGAAGCCTGAGTTCTTAAGTTAGGACGAAAGGCTTCCAGGTCAACCAAGGGCCGTGCTTCAGTCTGCCTGGCAGAACATACAGGAGAAAGATCATCTCACTGGAGCATGAAAGGAAAAGAGCAAAACTGAAGAAGGAGTATCTAACACGAATTGAGACAATGCTGATGTAGGCAGGGAAGCTTCAGGTCCCACCAACTCCCCACAGCTACCTTCAACCACATTTCAAAGTGTTGAAGAGCAAATCCAGGCAAAGAAAATGCATTCATATTTGCCTTTAATTACATAAATTGTGCCAAGAGCATTTTCTTCACGGTGCCAAGATCTTCTCTCTTCCCCTCATCAAACCAGGATGAAGAAGAGGAAAAGAAGATGAATGATCAGTTTAATTTAAGGGCGTAAGTAACAATAAAATAACAAAAAGAGGTTTCTCCTGCTTGGACAGGCCCGTGGGTTCTAGGCCTTCCTAACCCATTCTGAAGCAGCTGAGGGTGCTTCCTGAGCACAAGCACCTCATTTGTCAGAGGGAAAGGGGCTTTCCAAGTAAGAACAAACTCACAAATGACAGGAAGCACCGTGAAAGCTTCAAAAAACGACGCTACAAAAATTACTGCAGTCAGCGCAAAAGAAAAGACAGAAGTTAAAAAATAAATGAAGCGTTCGCACCTAAAAAGAAAAGCCCTGCTACTTTAGCTCTAAATAGGTGATATTTAATAATTTGTGTTTTGCTGTTTTATTAAACATGAACATCAGTTTGGAGTTTTTAAGGGGTACAAAACTTCCCATCCCTGGAGGGGTTCAAGGCCAGGTTGGATGGGGCTTGGAGCCCCTGATCCAGTGGGAGGTGTCCCTGCCCATGGCAGGGGGTGGGACTGGATGGGCTTTGAGGTCCCTTCCAACCCAAACCATTCTATGATTCCAATTTAACACAAGATGAACCTACTCTCACCAAAGCACACTGGATTCTCTGTTTACAGGATTAATAGCTTTTCTCCTCTGACATCCCAGTGTACAATCCACCATTAGAAAGTCCCTTCAACACTGTGGTTTTTAATCTCAGCAATTTGCATAGACACAGAAGAATTTTTTAGCTTACCGCTCACACAGGTACAAATAACTCTGAGGTCTTGGTTACAAGTTAGTTCCAATCTATACTGTAGATAAAACTTCAACCACAGACCTCCCCAAACTTTTAACCTAGAAAAGAGGAAAGAGATGTCGAGGAAAGACAGGAAAAGTCTCTTAGAATTAAGTTTGAAATGGACACTAACAAAATAACTTCAAGAAACGCCACAGAGGTAGCAAACATGCAAAATTAGGAAATAACTCAACTGAAGAAAGTTCTCAGAAAACCAGCAGCACTAGAGTGGTAATTAAAAATAAATCTAATGAAAATGAGAAAAGAAGGACACAGAGTTGAAGCACGGCAAGAGAAAAAACATGACGTCAAGGAGAAATGCCTATGATGAACAGATCAATGCTGGCAACATCAGATGTTGGAAAATCAGTGGCTTGCTTAAATACTTGGCTGAACATTTGACTATGAAGATCCCAATGAGAACACGTTTTTAGGTTATCTCCAGATTATAAAGACGAGAATCTTTGTTTTGAGTGAAAGCCAAAACCCACACGCACCTCTTCACTTCCAGATTGCTCAGCTGTAACCAATGCCAAACCATCACCCCCCAGCAGCAAACACACCTCGTGTCCATCCATCCACCGACCCACCACAACAGAACGGACAGAGGGGCCCTTCTAGGGAGGGCGGGGGAGGAGGGAATAGGAAGAATGAAACCGTAGGTATCGGGCAATTCGGTCCTTGATCATCTTGGTGAGCAGTTTAGATAAGGTGAAATGTTTAGAAACAACAACGGAGATGTGTCAGGAGAAAGTACTTTAGACAAAGACAATGAAAGTAAAAGGCCTGTGTCAGTATCCTCGGAATATAGGAAAAAGGAACTAGAAATTACAGAAAGATGAGTGCGGCTCAATGAAAACGCTGAAGGTTTGAAGGCAATGGATGGTTCAAATTAAAAGAAGCTTAATGGTGAGATGAAAGAAGAAAGAACATCTAACATTTTCTTACTTTTGGCCAGAATTTTTTTACTGAGGAAAAGAGCAATTCCTGAAAGGCCGTATAGAAATTAAGGACATAGGTCAGTGTTCTTACTGCAGTAAAACTGAAAGAGGAATTTCAGAGCTCATATTCCACACTGAGAGGAAACGGGAAACACTGGCAGACAGAAGGCACACCTTTTTTGTCTCTCCCTGCGGCTGAATACTCACCCGTTACAAAATACATGCAGAATTTGTTCGAGCTATTAAAGGTGAGAGTGAATGACAAAGACAAATCAAATAACCAGCAGCTTCTTTCTGATTTCTAGGGGCTAAGGGGGCACGTAGACAAACAGGGCAAAAAAGGTCTTTTTAGGAAGAAATCCATGTTGCTACAAGTGAGAAATTCATGACTGTAAAGCCCTACTTCTAGCTTGCTTTAAAATATGCTGAATTAAACCCCACTTTCGAATTGACAGCTGGAGCTCTATTGCTTCTGTAGACTGTTCCAGTGCCCTGGGGCAGTGGTACCAGTTTTGAACTCCTCCTCCTCACACACAGTCTCACACTGCAGGAAATGTAATGTAAACTGATGGATGGGTTAATGGAATCCTCTCCACCCTACCTAACCAAGCACACGCTGGTTATTTGGATCAGACGCACATTTAATGACAGCAGCTGACAACAACTGACAGCGATGGAGGGCTCTGATGCAAAATTGAGGCCGATCAGGTGCCTTAGAGTTTAACAGAACAAACAAGGTGTGAGCAGCTAGTTGTAAACTTTGGTATTTCAGTATTTACTATCTGACTGCAGACACGCCAGCAGCGTTTCCCTTGCCAAAAGCCCACAAAGCACTGCCAGGCTGGGGTTCCATACAGGGGCAGCAGCCCCAAAGGCTGAGGTTATTCCTAGCAGATTTACTTTTCTAGACAGGAAATTTATTTTACTAGAGACTATTTTCTATTTTACGGAGCATCTCTGCTCTGAGGACAGACAGAGAGAGAGTTGGGATTGTTCAGCCTGGATAAGAGAAGGCTCTGGGGAGATCCTAGCTTTTTTTTATTCCACCAACAGACTCACAACAGCACACAGCACTAAATTACTCCTCAGCATCATCACAGATCTCATCACACGGTTTAAAAAGCAGCACTTAATAGATTCTTCTTTCTTATGCTATTCTTCCATTAGGAAAAAAAGACAAATTCCAGTGAATTTGAGGAGGAAACAGGGATGCCAGAAACAATAATACAAGCTCTGAGACAAAAAAAAAAAAGCCCAAGGAGCATGAAGTCAACTTTAGCACTAACTACATGTCAATTTGCTAATTACTCAAAGCACTCACTCCTCCCTTTGACAATTTATCATAAATTATTTTAATTATTGAGGTCAAATTAACACAATAAAATTAAATAATAACACAATGAGTGTTAGAACATAATAATAAAATAAAAGGGCAATGTTATTAGAGCTGTTGGTTATTCCAGACATCAGGAAAACAGTAATACCCCCTAATGAATAGAATTCTTTTCTAGGTAGCAACTGAATAAACTTTGCCTTGAGGAGCTGCATATGCTTGGCATTAAAAAAGAGACTTGCCTGACCTTACTCCATTTATTTAACAAATCAATCGTGGTTTAAGTGTACTTTTTTCTTCCTTTCTAGACATATAAAATAAAACTCTTAAAGAAGTGTGAACACGAAGCGTACTCACATTACAAAAACGCCGTTGAAAAGAAGCTCTGTCCGACACAGCCTAACCCTAAAAACACGACCCTGATCATCAGGACCCGTCTCTGCACGCGAAGTCTTATCAAACACACACTATTAAACGCCAGTAATTAACGCTTACCTGACGTGTGCCTGCCAGGGTTCTGGGAGAGCCGCTGGAAAAGGTCGCTGTTGTGTTCATAATACCGGTAGTCCTCATGCACACGATCGTTTAACTGACGTCTCCTCTGGGCATCATAAAAATGGTCGTAAAAATAACAACGGGCACCAGCATCTCCGTTTTCTAACACAGGATTGGCTTCTGTTACAAAGGACTGGGAAGAAGAGCCGTATTCTCTAGGAACATCTGCTAAATTCCTCACAAGGTAGGAAGGTGCAGACAGTCTGTTGCTTTCCCGTCTCATGATTTCATGAGGTGGCCTCTGCACTGGAGTTCGAAGGAAACTCTGGTTTCTGGAAACAATTCCATCTCTGCCAGAAGCGTACACAGAAGTAGTCGAGTCAGGAGGACAGATATCAGTTCGTCTTGGAATGGTTGGACCATGACGGATAAATGAAGGCATCAGATCTGATACAGGGCATGAAAGAGAAATAAGAACTTGGGCTTTTCTTACACAGAAAGCATCTGGCTTGATTTACACCACAGAATGGCGGAAACTCAAATGCTAGAACCCCTTTAAGGCATCACACATCCAAGTATGCAATGTTAAAGCTGCAGTCCATGCTGGTGCAACAAATCAATCGCACCCTCAGCCAGCAACAAACTAGGACCAAAAGAGCACAATTTTCTCAGTGCAGCTGCATTTACAACAAACAGACAGAAAGCCAAACCCAAAACAAATCAAAACCACACAAACAAACAAACAAAAAAACCCAAACCCACCCATGCTGCGCTGTGGCTACAACAGCCAGGTTTCATCTCTTTCTGCCTCCTAGTAGAAAGGCACAATAAAACCCAAGTTCCTGCTCTCCCCCTCCATCAGCACAGCTGCCTTTATGGACTCAAAACAACCCTTACGGACTCAAAACAACCCAAGACCTCCACGCTCGCAGGAATCCAGGGCAGAATCAGCAACAGGATTCATAACTTCTCTGCTCATCACAGCAGTTCAGCCAGCAAAATGTTCTCGTTCTGCCCATCTTCTCAAACCATCGTGGAGATATTTCAGTTCCTCCTTCACCTACAAAGGTTTCACACACCAGCAGGGATTCCCCGCCACTTCACAGCCTCCCTCCCATCAGTGCTGTTACTCCTCTCCCTACTACAACTTCCAATGTGATATGAATAAGTAGTTGCCCTCCAGGTGAGCCAATACAAGGACTTGCATTCAGGAGGGGGTTATGCCTGTTATTAATTACTTTTATTAATATATTCTTACAATCCACTGCTTCCCAGAAGCTGCAATCGATAGACTTATAATAATCACCACAAAGCAGTCATGGAACAACTGATCATCACATCACAGCAAACAGTATCAATCACAGAATTGTTCAGGACAGAAGGGACCTCAAAGCCCATCCAGTCCCACCCCTGCCATGGGCAGGGACACCTCCCACTGCATCAGGGGCTCCAAGCCCCATCCAGCCTGGCCTTGAACCCCTCCAGGGATGGGGCAGCCACCCCTGCTCTGGGCAACCTGGGCCAGGGCCTCCCCACCCTCACAGCAAAACATTTCTTCCTAAAATCCAACCTCAATCTCCCCTCTTTCAGCTTAAAACTGTTCCTCTTTGTCCTATCCCTGCCCTCCCTGATCCAGAGCCCCTCCCCAGCTTTCCTGGAGCCCCTTTCAGTACTGAAAGTTGCTTCTAGGGTCTCCACCACGTAGCCTTCTTTCCTCCAGGCTGAAGAAGCACAACACTCTAAGACACACTGACAGCTTGGTTGTTTTTCTTTTCTCTTCTTTTCTTCCTAAACACTAAGTTAACGTAGCTGGACTGTGAAGTGATTTTCCTGTTGGCTGGAGAACCAGCTCTTCATGTAGCAGAGCCGAGTGCCCACTCCAGCCAGCAAATCAATTGTTGGTAGTTGTGATCTCCAAGCTGATGCTGCAATTACACTGCAATTCATTTCAGTCTTGGGCTGTTTTCACCTACCAAAAGCTACCTAAGTGCCCTTTCCATGTGTCTGTGCGGGTACAGTCCAAGCAAAACAAAGGCTGTGGCACCTGTGTCAAGTCAGCCACAGGCAAATCTGTGCATCCAGGGTACAGGGCATGACCTCACCAGGCTGATTCACATCCAAGATCTGGAATGCTTGCTTCCGCAGGGATTTTATGCAACTGTCTCATACAGTTATCTCCTTTTCAAAGCACACACCTCTCGGCAGCACATGCTGCCCTGAGCAGGAAAACAACCACCCAATCCTGGAAAGGGAACCACAGAATTACAGAATAACAGAATGGGTTGGGAGGGACCTTAAAGCCCATTCAGTTCCACCCCCATGCCAGAGGCAGGGACACCTCCCACTGGATCAAGGTGCTCAAAGCCCCATCCAACCTGGCCAAGAACACCTCCAGGGATTAGGACTTTCCTGGAGAACCTGTGCCACTGCCTCACCACCCTCAAAATACTTCTTCCTAAGATCTTATCTCAATCTCCCCTCTTTCCACTTAAAACCCTTCCCTATGATCCTACCCCTGCACTCCCTGATCCAGAGCCCCTGTCCATCTTTCCTGGAACCCCTTTCAGTGCTGGAAGCTGCTCTACGGTCTCTCTACAGCCTTCTCCAGGCTGAGCAACCCCAACTCCTCATGCGAAAACAGTTCTCTCTAATATCTCACCTAAATGTTCCCTCTCTCAGATTAAAACTAGGAGGTGGTGACCTGTCCTGCTTCTTCTTGCCTGGAGACAAATCTTCATCCCTACCTACCGGAAGCAAGCAAACACCGCTGATAAAATGAAACCATTCTAGGTTTCGTCACCCAGCACCCCAAGAGCTCCAACGCTGGCTTTTAAATCACATCTCCCTGTCAGACCTCACTGCCTTGCCAACTTTGCCCTCCCTCACCCATTCCCACAACTCACAGAATTGCTTGGTTGGAAAAAACCTTTGAGACCATGAAGCCCAACTGTACCTGTTCACTATTAAACCAGAGGCCGAAGCAGCTCATCTACCTGTCTTTTAAACACCTCCAGGGATGGGGACTCCACCACCTTCCTGGGCAGCCTCTGCCAGTACCCGAGAACCCTTTCTGTGAATAAGTTTTTCCTCGTGGTCGATCTGAACTTGCTCTGGTGCAGCTTGAGACCATTCACTCTTCTTCTATCACCTGGCACTTGGGACAACAGATCAGCACCTACCTCACCACAACCTCCTTTTGAGGCTGCAGAGAGCGACGAGGTCTCCTCTCAGCCTCCTCTTCCCCAGATTAAACAACCCCAAGTCCCTCACCTGCCTCTCACAGCCCTTTTTCTCCAGCCCCTTCCCCAGCTCTGTTCCCTTCTCTGGACACGCTCCAGCCCCTCACTGTCCTTCTTGGAGTGAGGGGCCCAAAACTGAATCGAGCAGCGAGTCCAGAGGGGCGATCCCTCCCCTGCTCGTGCTGGCCATCCCATAGCTGATCCAAGCCAGGATGCTGCTGGCCTTCTTGGCCACCTGGGCTCCACCTGGGCTACCAACCAGCCCTCCGGGTCCTTCCCAGCCGCTCTGTGTCCGCCCCCAGGGCCTGCAGGCCCGTCCCCCCTCCGACACTCACTGCGCAGCAGGGGGCTCGTCTCCTTCTTCACGTACTTGCCCTGCACCTCGCCGGGCTTGGACAGCTCGGTCCGCGTCTTCTTCCGCGACAGCATCCCCCCCCCTCCTCCCGGGCCGCCGCTGCCGCCGCCTCATGCCCGGCCCGGCCCCCCTCAGGCGCCCAGGCGGCGGCTGCTCCGCGCCCTCATGGCGGCCGGCGCCGCGGGGGATGCCGGGAACGAGGCGGAGAGAAGGGGCGGGGCCTAGAGGGAAGGGGCGTGGAAACAGCGGGCCCTTATCGCGCCGCGAGGGATGCTGGGTGTGAGGTCGCAAGGGGTGGGGCCAAGGGAAGAGGCGGGGAAACGACAGCGCCCCCCCTTATAGGGCCGCGGGGGCTGCTGGGAGGAGGGGGCGGGGCCAGAAGGGAAGGGGCGGGGCATGGGATACGGGCCCGTGGGGAGGGGCGGGGGCTGGAGCAGGGTGGGCGGGGCCTGTGGAGGGGGCGGGGGCTTTGGAAACGAGGCAGGGGTAAGGGGCGTGGCCTATATAAGGTGTTGTCTATAGAAGGGGCGTGGCCTGTAGAAGGGGCGTGGCCTGTAGAAGGGGTGAGGCCTATAGAAGGGGAGGCCTATAGAAGGGGCGTGGCCTATAGAAGGGGCATGGCCTATAGAAGGGGAGGCTTGTAGAAGGGGCGTGGCCTATAGAAGCAGAAGGGGCGTGGCCTGTAGAAGGGGCGTGGTCTGTGAGGAAGGGGCGGGGCCTGGAGGGAGGGTACTGGGGGCTGGGGAGGGGTAGGAGGGGGTACAAGCGGGGAGATGGAGGGGTACAAGGAGGGAGATGGAGGTGACCCTCCTCAAGTCTGCAGGTGCAGTTGCCACACCAGAAGGAGGGGATGTCATCCAGCAGGACCAGGACAGGCTGGAGCCGCAGGGCTGTGAGAACATCAGGAGGTTCAACAGGGCCGAGGGCAAAGTCCTGCACCTGGGTCGGGGCAATCCCCGACTTCAGTACATGATGGAGGATGATGTGATTAAGAGCAGCCCTGAGGAGAAGGGCTTGGGGTGCTGGGGGGGGAAAAGCTTGACATGAGCCGGCAACGTGCACTCGCAGCCCACAAACCAACCGTGTTGTGGGCTGCACCCAAAGAACATGGCCAGGAGAGAGGGAGGGGATCCAGCCCCTCTGCTCTGCTCTGTGAGACCTCATCTGGAGCCCTGTGTCCAGTTCTGGAATCCCCAGCATAAGAAGGAGATGGAACTGTTGGAATGGGTCCAGAGGAGGCCACATGGATGATCCAGGTGCTGGAGCACCTTCTATATGAGGCCAGGCTGAGAGAGCTGGGGGTGTTCAGCCTGGAGAAGGAAGGCTGCAGGTAGATCTTAGAGCAGCTTCCAGCGCTGAAAGGGGATCTAGGAAAGCTGGGGAGGGACCTTTTCCAAGGGTCTGGAGTGACAGGATGTAGATTGGACATTAGGAAGAAATTCTTAACCATGAGGATGGTGAGTCAGTTGCCCAGAGCAAGGGTGGCTGCCCCATCCCTGGAGGGGTTCAAGGCCAGGTTGGATGGGGCTTGGAGCCCCTGATCCAGTGGGAGGTGTCCCTGCCCAGGGCAGGGGGTGGATCTGGATGGGCTTTGAGGTCTCTTCCAACGCTGGTGGGACTGGATGGGCCTTTTTCATTCCACGAAAAAAAAAGAAGACACAAGTATGGATCATACAGTATTTTTGTCTTTTTTTTTTTTTACATTCATTATAAATAATGTGTGAGTTGGTTCCTCTTTGAGTTTTACACGATGCTGTATATTACACCAGAACAAAACAAACTCGATAGAAAAAAAAAAACCATATACACGTTTTCATTTATACAGAAGGAATACGTCATGACAGCATCTGACACCGAACAGCAGACTTAACAGGTAAAAGTGATGGAAAACCTGAGAGACAGTGATGTCATTTGCTGAAAGTAAACAAAAGAATTTTACTCTTGACAGATTCAGACTGTTCCCTGCTCTACCTGATACATAATCCAGCTACAATCAGATATGTTACATTCCTCTTTTTTTTTCAGTCTGAAGTCAAAGAACAGTTTTCCTTGTGTTTAAAGTAGTAATTGGCGACTGTGCTGCACTGTAGACTTTTAAATCATTCTAAATTCAAGAGTAGCACTTAAATAATGTGAATGTAGTACACATCAATTTAACTCAGGATCTCTCCTCTTCCATAACTCCCAACCCTGGATATCTGTTATATGCCTTTATTTTCACAGTGATTCATAAAACAAGGGTGGAAAACATTTAAAACAAGATAGAGTAGTGAATATCATAATAGGTGAGACCTGTTGTATGAAGGAGGCTTAGAAATCCAGTGACTTTCGCCTGGTACAATACCACTAAATGCTTTGGTATCTTTAAAACACCTAAACTGCACAGGAGACACAGTCATGCACAAAGGACACCTAACGGTTGATAACATACACATTTATATGCTCAATTTTAGTAGCCTGGGCTGCTTCTGAGCCAACACGGTGAAGCACTAAGCCCCAAGGTTTGTAAGCAGCGCTACCCTTCCCTGCCTCCGTTTCGGAAGGGATTGTCCTGAATTGTCCTGAAGCAGCAAAAACCAGTACAGTACAGAAAGGCTCTGGAATATATAATTACAGAAGGCACTTCTGAGAATTCATTCCCGCGAGTATTTCACTGAAATTGGAGTTTGGGCTACTAAGTATTTACCAAACATTCTCCTCCTCCCCCTCCTCTCTCCTGCCGTTAGGTTAGTTTGTTGAAGCGAAAGAAAAGCAGAGGAAGGTAGGATAAGGTGAGAAAAGAAGTCAAGCCCCTTTTTCTCTGTTTCTCCTTTTGATTCCAGCATAGAATCCTAGAATGGTATGAGGTGGAAGGGATCGTAAAGATCATCCAGTTCCACCTTCCTTTTGGTACCGTGCTCTAGAAGCATCTGAACGTTTGGTTTATAAAAACCTGGTAAATACCAGGAGATTAAAATAATTGGGTAAGTAGCTTAGCCTCTAGAACTGAGTAATGTGACATTGATTCCACAGTGATTTCACTGCAGTACATTCTGTCTGCTCAGCAATCAGGCTTTTGTCGCACTTGGAGCATTAGAAGTAATTGATGGTGGGACGCGATGATCTTAAAGGTCTTTTCTGACCGAAACCATTCTGTGATTCTGTAAACCTAGGTCAGGATACAAAGCAGTGTTGTAATCACTAGCTATTTCCCAATACAGTTGTGATCACCTGAACCCCATTTACGTGGTTTCCTAGAAGTACTTTGAACCTTTCCTAGTTTCCATAGCAGGGTTTAAGGTGCTAACACGCAGCCCTGGTACCCATGCACAGGGCTTTATTATAACTGATGCTTTGATTAATATTGATACATTGATTCGTGTAGAAAGAAAGAAGCTCTCACTACTTAAAATTTTAAAAGCTCTGATTTATATCAATGCAATTTGTCAATTTGACACATTTGAAATTCATGGAAAAATGTTTGCAACCTCTGAACTACGCGATATGTAAATCCCTGAATTGGAGATAACCTGGAAAACACCCAGTGCAGGTATTTGGAACAGCACAGCAGTGAAATAATTTATAAGGATTTTGGGACAGTCTAATGTGTTCTTCGTACACGGTTGTGTTTCCATTTCTACTGTACTGGCTGCATAAAGCAATGGAGGAGGAGGAGGAGGGGGGGGAGGAGAGAAGGTCAGACCCTGTTTGTCCAGTTTAGTCCCTCAGCTCCCCAAACTGGTCAGGATGGAGGCAGCTCGAGGCAGCTGGAGGCAGCATCCCCCGCAGCCGCATGCTGATCAGGACCCAGTGCAAGTCATTTTCCACAGGTTATTCCACAGCCTGCAGGCAGGATTATCCTGGGTTCTGGGGAACTTCTGGCTCGTTACAAATGCTGTCGGAATTGTCACCTTGCTAGCGGTCTCAGAGACAAGGCAGCTCTCCCTCTGCATTCCCAATTCATGCATCTTTAAAGAGGTCCAGTTTCAAGAACTACCAGTATGGCCCCTTTCACCAGTTTCATTTCCCCTGTTTAAGCGTTTTCCTGCTCCGATGGAGGCCGGGCATCCCTAGGGCGCTTGACTATTTGCAATAATAGGTTAGGTACAAGCATTTGAGCGTGCGAGCTCTTATTCAGCTGCTTCTGTGCAGGTGCATCTCAGCCTTGAAGGTGTTTCCAGAGAAGGTGCCTTCCCCTGGCCTCCCCGGCTGATCGAAGGCATCACCTATCGCTACAAACCTCGATGCTCTTGGGCCACCACGACCGCAGCCCTTCTGCGTGTTGGTCTAGAAGTACTAAGGTAACACTCATCCAGTAGAGTTGGTTTATCCTGCTTCCCCTAATGCACGCTTATCTTTATTTATTGACATTAATCTCCACGTCTATCACGCTGAAGGAAGCTAATTTAGGTTCTTATTCCCTGAGTTCTTCGTATTCACGTTAAATATGTTTCTCCACAATTAATTACAAACTTAGTGGGACCTACAACAGACGGGGCTCTCCGAGTGATTGCTTGGGTCAAACCAACCAGTGCATTCATGGCAAAGGCTTGAGAGTCCTAACAGGAGGATTTCACCGAAGAAATCATTCAAATCCCTCTCTTCATTCTTCTGCCAGTTGTTTAATCAACACACTCTGCTGCTTTACTGAATGTAAAAAGGACATAAACAAAACTGCATCCTCGCTTCTGTTTAACAACTCTTCCTTTCTTTCCTGTAATAAGGATTCAAACTTGTTTCCAGATAGAAAAAAAAATTAACACCTCAACAATTTTTACCTTGTCTGGCAGCACAGCTTTAAACAAACCCCAAAAAGTTAGTAGTCTTTATTTGCCAGTTGGGAAAGGTCTTCAGCTGAAACCCCGTTAAGCTTAGTTGGAGGCAGTAGTCTACTCAGATATCTTTAAGAAAACTTACTTTTTTCTGAGCTCTGCAGAAAACGACGATGAAGAACAAGCCAGAAACCTAATATTGGAGCATATTGCTTTACAGAAATCAGTTTGCAAGACACAGATCCCATCAGGAAAGTCTTGCTTGCCGTAGCAATTACACCAACAGTGTTTTAGACTGACCTACCAGGTTTGGCCCATGATGTATTCCAGGAAGCCAAATATATTTTAAAGTCAGTAGTGTAAGTTTTCATTAGACCTTGGCTTCGACCTAGACAGGAATACTTGATTCAGTACAGCAAATTCAGAATTTATACTTTAAATTAAAACCAAAGTATCAAAATAAATTAACTGAGAAAAACATATATATGTTTTTACACAGTGAAAATTACTTTTAGGCAAAACTTAGCAGAAAAACAATCTGGGAGTAAACAAAAGTTCTCTTTTGGCAGTCTCCAGTTTGGGATTTAGCTCTGTCCTCTCCTGGGAGGCATCTGTTAACTAAAATAGAATGATCCAAAAAGGCAACGCAGTGAAAAGCTGAAATATTACATTTTAAAACATTTTAAAGTGCAGGGGGCTGTGGCATACGTCATGGCTTTGCTATGACCTGATCTCGGATGCTGAAGTAAATGATGGGGATGCCAGGTTCTTTACTATCCTATTGAGGTTGGCAATTTTTTCCTCCAGTAAATAGTTTTTCCTTTCAGCAGTTTTCTGCTGGTGTTCTGCCATCTCCAAAGCCTTCAGCAGCTGTGCATTCTCTACATAGAGGTCCTTCACCATTGCATCTGCTTTAGTGTTCCTGGAAAGCTGAATTGTGAACAGAACATAACTACTCAGCAATTCAAAGCAAAATAAACAAAAATTAGAAGCAAAAACAGTACTGGGAAAGTAGGTGAGTATGATTATTGTAACTCAAATATCAAAGGAAGACAACACACCTATCCCTCTGCTCTGCTCTCGTGAGACCCCCACCTGGAGTCCTGTGTCCAGTTCTGGAATCCCCAACATAAGAAGGAGATGGAGCTGTTGGAACGGGGCCACAGGAGGCCATGGAGATGATCAAAGGGCTGGAGCAGCTCTGCTGAGGCCAGGCTGAGAGAGTTGGGGTTGTTCAGCCTGGAGAAGGCTCCAAGGAGACCTTAGAGCAGCTTCCAGTGCTGAAAGGGGCTCCAGGAAAGCTGGGGAGGGGCTTTTTACAAGGGCCTGGAGTGACAGGACAAGGGGGAATGGCTTTAAATTGGAGGGGGAAAATTTAGTTGAGACATTAGGAAGGAATTCTTCATGCTGAGGGTGATGAGGCCCTGGCCCAGGTTGCCCAGAGCAGGGGTGGCTGCCCCATCCCTGGAGGGGTTCAAGGCCAGGCTGGATGGGGCTTGGAGCCCCTGATCCAGTGGGAGGTGTCCCTGCCCCTGGCAGTGGGGTGGGACTGGATGGGCTTTGAGGTCCCTTCCAACCCAAACTATTCCATGATTCTGTGATTCTATTTTTCCTTGTTAAAAACCTGATTATTTGTGGAGTTTTTATAGACACCGTGAATATTCTGAATGAATGTTCAAATGAACCTTTACAGATAAGCACTGCTTTAATCATTTGTCCTCTAATGATCAGCCCAGTTCACGAGAGGATCCACCAGCCCAGTGATCCCACAGAGATACTTCCTCCAAGGTTTGTACCACCAGCTCCTCCTATAAAATCGTGGAGAGCAGCCTAGCGCTTGCCTTCATGCTTTTGGGACCAGCCCTTTGCCAGGAGACTTTGTTAGCATTAGAGAGGAGATGGTACCTCCAAAGAACACAGGTATTGTTACCCACACCTCCGTGTCCAGAAGCTGCTGTTTCCTACACTGAGAACTCCTGAAGGAGGCAAGAACCCCAAACCTTGTCAAGCAAAGGGTGTGTTGGGGCAGGGGGCGCTGAGGAATCAATAATTATGCATCAATAATATCAATAATTATCCTGTCTGTACTCATCAGGAAATTCTTTTTCCTCCTTTTCTGAAGAACTTTCCCAGTGAGGAGACTTGGCTGAGATTTGATGTTGGTTTCCTGACCTTAAGTGCATTCTTGAACCGAACGAGCAGAGCTTTGAGGAAATTAATGAGCGGAGGATTCAATCCCCTACTGGGAGTTTTAGGAAGCGTCGAGCAAAAATGCTGCATTTAGTTCAGAAACATCACAAGAAAAAGGAAAGCACCTTTAACCTTATTGTAAGCAAGGACAGCTTGGCAGCTTTTGCCCACTTAGGTGTTCCCAGAAGCAATGGGGCCAGTTTGAGGAAGGCAGTAAGAATGCTTACTTGTTCTTTCAGCTGATTTACTTTATCTTGGAGAAGCCTCTTCACAAGCCTGAGTTTCTGTTCCACGTCCATCATACGTTCTTCCATCATTCTTAGAAGCTGCTCATGACCCCCCTGGAAAGCAACATTTACGTGAGAATCGGTTAACAAAAATCAGTTTACATTCACCAGCCTCCTTGTTTTCAGTTTATACTTAAGAAAACGGCCGACACTCCACACGTGAGCCTATTTAAAAGAGTCCACTAAATTAATAAACCATTCATGGAAGCAAAATGTTATGGCAACTCTTCCAGGACGCTTAGAGACATAGAATTGTTTGGTTGGAAAAGATCTTGGAGATCATCGAGTCCAACCATACCTGACCACTACTGAACCAGATCCCTGAGCACCTCGCTCACAGCAATGAATTTGTTTTCCAAGTCTAAGTTACGCTTGAGACTACTGGATCTAAGTAAAAATGATATAAAATTCTGTCTTGGCTGTGACAGTCCGATCTGGCTAATTTCCTTTTCTTGTCCTTAGCTGCTGCCATATTTCTTTTGAATGCAGGAAGCAAAATATCAATCAAAATCTTAACTATTTTATAAAAAAATTAAGGCAAAGTCATCAAAACACCTTAGTTTGACAGCGTGACTCTCCCACATCAAAGATGCCTTGAAATCGAGCAGCGATATTCTAGAGAAGCAGGACGCTATCATCTCAAACTTGATTTTTTACTTATCTTTTAGGTTAGGTTTTGATAATCAAATATTCCAAATGCTTCTTCTCTTTTTCTTCAGTGAGGTGATAGACAGTCTAACTAGAAGCATAACAACTCGGTGCCATCAGAGTGCCTGTTAGGCCAATGGCTGAGGAAATTTTTCCCAAATAGATCAGAAGCACCTCAAATCCTGGTTTTAGTTTTGGGCTCCTGACTCCGAAAAGGACATTGAGGGTCCGAGCGTGTCCAGAGAAAGGAATAGAGCTGAGGAAGGGGCTGGAGAACAAGCCTTACAAAGAGCGGCTGAGAGACCTGGGGTTGTTTAGTCTGGAGGAGAGGAGACTGCGAGGAGAACTCATCACTCTGCATCTACTTGAAAGGAGGTTGTGGTGAGGTGGGTGCTGGTCTCCTCTCCCTGGTAGCCAGTGAGAGGAGAAGGGGAAACGGCCTCAAGATGCCAGGGGAGATTTAGGTTGGGTATTAGGAAAAATTTCTTTACTGAAAGTGTTCTCAGACGCTGGCAGAGGCTGCCCAGGGAGGTGGTGGAGTCCCCATCCCTGGAGATGGTAAAAAGACAATATGGATGTTGTACTTGGGACACGGTCTGGCAGCAGACTTAGCAGGGCTGGATCGACGGTTGAACTCAATTATCTTAAAGGTCTTTTCCAAGTGAAACCATTCTGTGAGCTACAAGCAAGCTTGACTGTAACAGGGAATTGTAGACACTGACTGCAGGGAATGGGATTCATTCTAAGGCTTGCTTGTTAGCCTAGTTCTTAGAAGTCATCTTAGAAGATTGACTTTGAGGAAGCATGAACGTTCTCCTCCAAACACCATCCCTCCAACACCAAAGTGCCCTCACACACACGGAGGAGAAGAAATGAAAAACTGAGGGAGGACCATTCCAGGTAGGTAGTTGCTCATCTAAACCACTGTGGAAAGATTCCCCTGAGGGGATTGATTGAAATCCACTCAACATTTATTTGCTGTAACACCAGAAACTCCTTAAGTATGGGGTTATATGATCACTTAGCTCAGGGAAAAAACACGTGAGTCATCAGAAAGATTCACAGTGTTGCTGGGCTGGCTCTTTTTCTGGATTAAAAAGTATTACTAAGCAGAACTCACAGCAGACTTTCTGGCCAAGTTATCTTGAGCTGTCTTTGATAATTTCATTAGAATTCAAACCCAGAGCTGACTATTACACTTCCTAGTGGTTGCAGGAGCCTTGGGTAATGTGAAAACTAGGAATTAGAGTGGTCTCGGTCCTCCTGACCCCCCTTTTTTTAGCTTAAAGCTGATTTGAGAATATTCTAACTTCATATTATTTCACATTTAATAGGGAAGGCAGCTCAAGCATTAGCTTCAAGGTCATTAGAAAGATAGGAGCAAAAACATCCTTGGAAGCAAACAGATGAAATGGTTCATTCCTCCCACCTAGAAAAATCATGGGCCTGAAAAAAGTGTTTTGCTGACCTCTGAAAGTGATAAAAACCTAGTTTACTGTTACCCAAGAAAGAAGTGTGTTCATTTTCCCTTTTCTTGCACTGCCATTTTTACTTTGTGGCCACAACTGTATCCCACATGTACTGTGCAAATTCTTTTCTTAAACGTGCAGTTACATTTGCTAACGAGAAGCTGAGTTTCTGTACATCCCCTCTTTTAAATCCTTCCCACAAGTCCTGCCACGACAATCCTCAGCACCAGAAACAAATATTCAGTTTAAAATTCATTAAGTCTTGTTCACAAAGCTGAAACTATCACTACTATTAAGACAAAGAGACATTAAGTTTAAAAAAGATTTTATTTTTCATTTACATCAAAAATGTCATCTTCCCCTGTTAAAAAGTTTATACATCTCATACAAAAAAATGCAGTATAAATACCCCAGATTTTCTTCAAATCTCATATAAAATTAGTACCATTTGAGAAAAATAGTGTCTCTTCCCCACTGAACAGCTCCACATTTTAAATAACATAAATAAAAAAATATTTGTAACAAATTAAAATGCTTATGAACTTTAACAAATAAATAGGAAATAACACTGCGGAGACTTTTTTTTTTCTTTTTAACTTGTTTAAAAAGAGCACAAAATAATCTGATCCTCAAGTTTCTCAGCTTATGCCAGTTCGTGTGTTTTTGTGTGTTTATCATGGTAAGGAATGAGATCGCAAGCAGCCAAGCTGTCAGAGGTGCCCGATCCTCCGGTAGGAATCTGCATGCACTGCTCGCTGCTCCGGTAGCAAGGCCTAGAGAAAGAAGGCAAGTGGGATACTTCACCCTGATATCCAGATTTATTTACGTTTTTTTTTTTTTTCTTTTATGCACATTTTCTTAGTTAAAGCAAACCCACCAATACAAGCGAAGCAAGCAGCGCAAGACAAACAAAACCAAACGCAAAACATGCAGAGTATCAGACGTCGTAATTCTCTAAATCATAGAATCATTGTGTTGGAAAAGATCTCAGGTGTCATAAAATGGTTTAGGTTGGGAAGGACCTCAAAGAACATCTAATTCCAACCCCCTTCTGTGGGCAGGGACACCTCCCACAGGATCAGGGGCTCCAAGCCCCATCCAACCTGGCCTTGAACCCCTCCAGGGATGGGGCAGCCACCCCTGCTCTGGGCAACCTGGGCCAGGGCTTCACCACTCATTGTGAAGAATTTCTTCCTTATGCCTCACCTAAATCTTCCCCAATCCAGCTTAAAGTCATTAAAGCCAAGAAAGGGAAATCTGAGCAACTCTAAGTTCTTTGAGCAAAAATATTGCTTAGCAGAGGCTTTAAGAGAAAAGATTGGGTCGTTCACAGGCTCCCAAATCCAGTTATTGAGCAAGGAACAAGTGCTGCTCTGCAGCAGGTAAGAATCACAGCATTAAATACAGCAGAAACAGTCCTGTGGAATTCAGAAGGGTCCAGACAGGTCAACACAGCACAAAAAGGCTCAGGAGTTTTAATTCAGTAAAATCCAAACATATCAGAGGAGTCGGGAGGGGGAATATTGCTCAAGACTGACTATAAAATGAAAGGGAACAGACCAACATAGCAATGATCAAACAGCAGTGAAAGCTGCAAAGCACAAGGAACATAAAATAACCAAAGTGGAGTGGGATAAATTTAGATTCCTTATCACGCAGAAGGACTCTGGATCTCAGAAAGCTGCAGAGAGCAAAGCAGCAGCAGCGAAACTAGGGGATTAAACTGAACATGGACGTAACCTGATGTCGTACTCACTGATGAAAAGATGATGAAGAGGGATTAGGATGCAACTTTTCAAGATGCTAAAGGGAACATTAAAATGGACATAAGCTAGACTAAATGTTAAACCTAGAAATCAGGATGATGAAGGAAAACCAACAGTGAGAGTTAAAGCGAGAAGCATTTACAGGAATGGCAGTGTTGAGATGGCCTAAAACAAGTTTGAGCCCATCTGGAGTCCTGTGCCCAGTTCTGGAACCCCCAACATGAGAAGGAGATGGAAATGTTCAGATGGGTTCAGTGGAGAGCTATGAAGATGATGCAAACGCTGGAGCAGCTCTGCTGCGAGGCCAGGCTGAGAGAGTTGGGGTTGTTCAGCCTGGAGGAAAGAAGGCTCCTGGGAGACCTTAGAGCAGCTTCCAGTGCTGAAAGGGGCTCCAGGAAAGCTGGGGAGGGGCTCTTGATCAGGGAGGGCAGGGAGAGGATGAGGGGGAATGGTTTTAAGCTGGAAGAGGAGAGATGGAGATGAGATCTCAGGGAGAAATGTTTTGCTTTGAGGGTGAGGAGTCCCTGTCCCAGGTTGCCCAGAGCAGGGGTGGCTGCCCCATCCCTGGAGGGGTTCAAGGCCAGGTTGGATGGGGCTTGGAGCCCCTGATCCAGTGGGAGGTGTCCCTGCCAATGGCAGGGGGTGGGACTGGATGAGCTTTGAGGTCCCTTCCAACCCAAACCATTCTATGATTTCACGGTATTGATTGTAAGGTGCTCTCCCTTTCTCTCCCTGCACTCACCAGGGGCCGTAGTCCTTGCTCACACACAATGGAACGCAGAGTGTGCACTTTAATTCTGAAATCAATAAAAGCCATATTACAGCAGCAGCATCTGCAAATGAGCGTGCCGGGTATTACACTAGGAGTGATGACTTTGTCGTTTTGCCTTTGAAAGCCCAAGAAACAATTTGCAATCTAGTCACATCCTGGAACTTGTAGTGCTACAAATAAATCACTTCTAAATTTCCTGTTAAAGCTTTTATTCTGGGCAGCTTCATGAATTTAAAACTACTTCCAGAGAGGCTTTGTGAGTACTTGCTATCAAAGCACTAATGCGCTTAGTCATTTGAAGTTTTTTTCCTTTTTTATCTTGAAGTGAATGGATATTCTTTTTAACATCTCATGCTGCTTTTTTCATGCGCTTTATAGATAACTTGCTAAAATAATTGCTAAACACATGCATTCTACAACAATAAGCAAGGCCAAACCTCGAATCATAGAATGGGTTGGGTTGGAAGGGACCTCAAAGCCCATCCAGTCCCACCCCTGCCATGGGCAGGGACACCTCCCACTGGATCAGGGGCTCCAAGCCCCATCCAACCCGGCCTGGAACACCTCCAGGGATGGGGCAGCCACCCCTGCTCTGGGCAACCTGGGCCAGGGCCTCCTCACCTTAATTGTTCAGAATTTCTTCCTAAGATCTCATCTAAATCTTCTTCTCTCCAATTTAAAGCCATTCCCCCTCATCCTGTCACTCCAGGCCTTTGTCAAACACCCCTCCCCAGCTTTCCTGGAGCCCCTTTCAGTGCTGGAAGCTGCTCTAAGGTCTCCCAGGAGCCTTCTTTCCTCCAGGTTGAACAACCCCAACTCTCTCAGCCTGGCCTCACAGAGGAGCTCCAGCCCTTGGATCATCTCCATGGCCTCCTCTGGCCCCGTTCCAACAGTTCCATCTCCTTCTTAAGTGGGAGTAGCTTGACTTTCCTCAGAAATGCCAACTTTGAAGTTTCTGTATAACCATAACAGTGTTCTCCAAACAGTGCCTTGCCTTCTATCCAAACAACGAAGATAAATTAATCCTTTTCATGCGGTCAGCCTGTTTGTGTGATGCTCTGCTGCAGGTGACACAGAACTCCACGTGACAGCAACAGCCCCAGTGAGTATTTTGTGTGTGATGGGTATGTGCTTATGCAATAGGTGGTGCAATCCATTTTTTAAAACAATGGATATTCAGTAAAGAAAAAAACCCAAAACCTACAAAAACTTACTGCCTGTTGATCAGAAGGAGAAAAGCCAGCTGAAGGTGAAGAGGAGTGTTTATTTCAAGGAGTGTAAGAAGAATTCAGAATTAAGCTATTGCTCAAGCTAAATAAGAAAGGTTTGGTTTGTAAATATCTTTGATGAATGAATATTCATTTCATTTTTTGAACTGGCATAAACAGAGAATGGATCTCATCCGAACTGAAAGAACAAGGAAACTAACCAGGTATCCTTCTACGATCGTAACCTGCAGAGTAAGGAGAGCTTTACCTGTGGCATGTTTGTTTCGGAGGCTCTGCTTTCAAGTTCTTCCTGAAGACGTTGACTCCTCCTCTCTGCCTGTAGCAGCTGGTGTTGGAGCTGCAGGAACTGTTCCTTGGGCACCACAGCACAGCCTTGCTGCTGGAGCTCCCGGGAGTGCGGTGTCTGGCTAAGCATCACGCTGGCGCTGGAGTGGAGCTTCTGGAGGACAAAGGAAACCGGCCATGAGGAGAAAGCAGCGCTCAGGTTCATACAAGGCACCTTTCAGCCATGCACTAGGCATCAAGCGAGTCTTGTACACAAAAGAAACAAGCCTGAACGCAGTAATAAAAGCTAAATAAGCTAAATTTGATAGGAATGGTTGGACTCGATGATCCGGTGGGTCTCTTCCAACCTGGTTATTCTATGATTCTATGATTCTAAATAGACACCTTTTTTCTTGCCAATGGAAAAAGATGCATCTACGTGCAGCTCATAGAATCACTAGGTTGGAAAAGACCTCTTGGATCATCGAGTCCAACCATTAAGTTCTGAAGTCTAAAGGAACTTGAGCTTTGATTGAAAATTTCAGACCCGATTTATAAATTCACTGTATTTCTAACAGAATCCTAGCAAAATTAAATGGGCTTGTGTTGAGCTTTGACTTCACAGCCCTTTTTAATTTAACCCTGGTCTCAGCAGCTCTGCTAAAAACAGGATCTGCTTACAAACAAAAGGGCTAGCACGAGGCAGGCTGAAGTTGTCCACCAGTGCTGATTATTTCTAGTCTCTAATCTAGGATGGAGAGATAACACTGAATTTTCAGTGTAATCTGATGACTTAAGTAACTTGAAGCCAGCTGCTCTATTCCATTCTAAATTCAGTACTTAGAATCGCACCTATCCTTCCTCATGCTCATGAAGAACTGTGGAGCTCAACACACTTAATTGTCATTTCAAGACAACGCCACAAGCCGAGTTTGAGAGAGACCTGAGGGTCTGAACTGTGGAAGCAAAAGTTTACTCAGAGAGACCCCTGAGACATGGGTGCACACAGTGATCTGAAGTTGTTTAATTCCAAATTTAAGTCGTTTTCACCAAAAAAAGGTTACCTAAGACATCCACAACTCTATGTAAAGGTAGTAATATACCAGAGTTCGTACCTACTGGCTGTCCTTTGTGAAGTTAAAACTACTGGAGAAAGTCTTTTAGTTGGTAAAACTAAGCCAGCCATGCAGGACAAAAGGATTTAGGCTGGACATTAGGAAAAAATTCTTCACAGAAAGGGTCATTGGTCCCTGGCAGAGGCTGCCCAGGGAGGGGGTTGAGTGACCTTCCCTGGAGGGGTTTAAGGGACGGGTGGACGAGGTGCTGAGGGACATGGGTTAGTGATTGATAGGAATGGTTGGACTCAATGATCTGGTGGGTCTCTTCCAACCTGGTTATTCTATGATTCTATGATTTCATTCCTAACAAACCTTGCTACAGCAAAAAGGGCACCTCGGAACAGACTTGTCCCAACTGGTTTAGCTTCCCCACTTCATTTAATGAAGTGCTGCTCCCAAGCAATGTTGTGATGTAGTTACTGGCTAAAGGTGGCTGGAGAAGAGGTATTTCTGGCATGACCTTACGAGCACTGCAGCCACGAGAGCCCAAGGCAGATAAACTGGCCCAGCATGAGATGAATTTTGGGACAACAGCAAGAGCTGAGACAGTCACATAGAACAGTTCAGCATTTTTCTGGACTAAACTAAAATCCAGGTAAGACCAAGCTGACGGTTTTAATAGTTTAGAATACTAAAAAGAGACCAGGAGTGCACAGCAAACCCCCAATGTTTCAGGCAAGCTGCTTGACTTCACATAAGATTAATACTTTCTTCCAATAAAGCTCAGTTGAGCACAGCATAAAATTCTCACCTTCTCTCAAAACCATTCCTCTGTTCCCTTCAGAAAAGGCATATTAGATTATGTTAGTGGTTTTAAATTTCCCTTCAGAAGAGTTAGAACTGAGGCCTCAATTAGTAATCGTATTCTAGTTATCGAGTTCATCTATAATACAAGCAACTAAGTGGTTGTCATTCGGGTGCAGCTCTTTGGGCTGCGTTAGCTCCTGTACATCTCTGCTGGCCCAGGTAAACAGAAAATAGGCTTTTAAGGATTTTAAAATAAAGCTATTTGTATTTTTTAAGCTATCGGGATGTTATCTTGAATCAATTTGTCTGTAAAGGAGCTATTATTTTACTGACAACATAAACAGTAAAAATAACGAGCTTTTCATGGAATTTCTTTAGGGTTTCCTGTAGTTTGTGAAGCACACAGGGATCTAATGAAAGAGCTGAAGAAACAGTGTTAACAACATCTTAAAATAAATGCCAATTGTGTGGCTAACGGGAACAATATAGTCTTGCTGTTTTCATCTGTACAAGAAAGAGGGATAAATAATGGATGTGCTAAACTATTAGGGATGACACTGAGTGCGATCACGTATCGGTTAATACTAAGGAAACATTTGACAGCCTGGTGACAAAGCATGCAGGTACCAGAGATAAACACAAAAACACATTCAAGCCTCACAGTCAATGCGTTAGAAGGAAAAGGTGGAGCCACTTTTCATTTTCGTACAATCAGTTTAATTCTTTTGAAGGCAACTGATTATTTTTACAAAGGCTTGTAGCGACAGGGCGAGGGGCAATGGGGATAAACTGGGGAGGGGCAGAGTTAGACTAGATATACGGAGGAATTTCTTCAGGATGAGTGTGGTGAGACACTGCCCCAGGTTGCCCAGAGCAGTGGTGGCTGCTCCATTGCTGGAGGGGTTCAAGGCCAGGTTGGATGGGGCTTGAAGCCCCTGATCCAGTGGGAGGTGTCCCTGCCCAGGGCAGGGGTGGGACTGGATGGGCTCTAAGGTCCATTCCAACCCAAACTATTCAATGATTCTACGATTTCTCTCCATTTTCACTGCAATGCCTTAGGAATATGTGGCTTCTTGGCCTACAGAATCAAACTGCGTGATATTTCAACCACAAAGAAATCAATGCAGCTGTCAAAGGCAAAATGTTACATAAAAATGAATAGTGGCTTCTTTATAGATGCAAGGAATAAAAAAAAAAAGAAAATCCATAAAAGAAAGCAACGTTTTCTCCATGCTGTGGTAGGACATTGAAAATTATTGCTCTACCTTCGCACACTATCTCAGAAAGAGAACTGCACCCTTCTCTGCTAGTTCCAACCACTGAGCTCTAGACAGGTTAGCCACGAACAAAAGGAGAACAGGCACAAAAAAGAAGGTTAGAAGTCACAAAGTGCTGAGTGAACGTTATACACACCTGCTGGGAAAACGTTATCAGGAGTAACACAAATCCTGCGTGTCTGGAATACGTATTTTGGGAGAAAACACAATTCCACGCTTGGTGTTTATACTAAAAGGTTTAACAGCGTTTGGAATTTCCCCAAAGCTTAATCAAGACTATAAATAAAAGCGCACGGCATATAAACAATCTGTCAGTAACTTATCAAAATCTTATCTTTTCTAATCAAGCCTCCACAAATTTACAGCTAATTACACAGTACATTGAGCACAACATGTTTCCCACTTGTTTACTCGATGAAAAACATGAAATCTATGAACAAATATTGTTGTAAAAACCTCCTCTAGGAGATGCTTTGATTTACCAAAGTCAAATTTGTGTGGGTTTTGTGGGGTTTTTTTAATATTCTGTTTTTAACTCAAATTCAGAGCATCGACTTTAGGCAAGGCTGCCAAGAGACAACTCGGAGGTGTCGCCTGACCTGAGGGGATCCACCAACTTAACAGTTAACCTTGCCTGTTTCTGTAACCAAGGACACCTAAGAATTAAGGCATTTCCATAACATCCAGCATGATCCCTCTCCAGCAGTTCTGAACAGACATCCACATTTACAGAAGAATCTGAGCTGAAGCTTCTCTCATGCCTTTAAATTGACAGAAAGTTAATTGTTATTCTATTACCATTTTAGATAAGATAGTAAGGCTTAAATTAATCAAATTACTCCCATCGTAAATAAGAGCAGGTTTCTACATTAAGAGCAGCATTGCACCAACATTAGTTAGGAAACTTGGTTACATGTTTTAGGAAAGAAGAGGAAAGCGTGTGCCTCATGCACAGAAACAAATTTTTTTACTATTTGATTTTACATCTGAAGCCTTACATGAATTGCAATAACCCACAAGATGCTTCAAAGAAGCACGTTTGTCCCACTGACATCTTGATCACAAAAGAGATTAGGCATGAGAGAAGATTAATTCTTCTAGTTTCAATTAGTTTCCTCTGTTCCTACACACCTAGAAGCTGTTTGAAAATAAATTCATAGAGATAATTATAAAGCCCCACACTATGCAGTAAACACCAATCAAGAAGTACCTCCATTAACTGGTCGTCCAGTTTGACCTGCTTTTTCCTTAGCCCTTCATTTTCTGAGCTGGTTTCCAGTTCACGTTCCAGAGAGTTCATCTGGCTGATCTATTAAAGACACGAAGTTTCTTTAGAAAGATAGTTTCTTATTTTATCTGGTTGGGGGTTTTCCTTGGGGTTTTGTGGTTTTGGTTTGGTTTTTTTTCCAAGATGCAAATCATGAATCACTGCACATCAAGACAATTCAAGATTGTAAAACCTAAGCGTTTGGAGGAGCACAATGCTTCACTAAATGTGACATCTAGTTCTGGAATCTGCAACATAAGAAGGAGATGGAGCTGTTGGAACGGGTCCAGAGGAGGCTACAAGGATGATGGGAGCCGGAGCAGCTCCCATACGAGGACAGGCTGAGAGAGCTGGGGTTGTTCAGCCTGGAGAACAGAAGGCTCCAAGGAGACCTAAGAGTGACCTTCCAGCACCTCAAGGGGCTACAAGAAAGCTGGGGAGGGACTTTTTGCAAAGGGTTGGAGCAATAGGATGAGAGCAAATGGGTATAAACTGGAGAGGGGCAGGTTTAGACTAGGCATAAGGAGGAATTTCTTCATCATGAGAGTGGGGAGGCCCTGGCCCAGGTAGGTTGTGGCTGCCCCATCCCTGGAGGAGTTCAAGGCCAGGTTGGATGGGACCTTGGGTAACCTGATCCAGTGGGAGGTGTTCCTGCCCATGGCAGGGGGCGGAACTGGAAGATCTTTAAGGTCCCTTCCAACCCAAACCATTCTACGATTCTATGATCTAAGGCAACATTACATGGCACCTCCAAGCCAAGTTTCAAAGAGTCTTCAAGGTCACTGATTTTTAATGTAAAAGCAGACACATATTCACCATCTAAAACTGACCTTCCTGTTTGCAGATGACAACTCCTTCTGAAGCTGTTCACACTCTCTCTTCAAGCTTAATTTCTCTTGCTCTATGGCTTTGACGATACCCGACTGGCTTTGATGTTTCTGGTGCTTTAAGGAAAGGATAGTAGATTCCAGCTGTCGGATCTAAAGAGAGCAGAGATAAGAAATGTGGAAAGACATCCCAGATACTTCAAAAATCAAATTGCAACTGTTTAATCTAAAATACAGACTACCAATCGATTTTGGATTCATAACAGATTCTAGTGTATTTTTGACATTTTAGCTGTGAGCAACAAAAGGTCTTTTGCTTCCTCCTCCCCATAATCTGCCTGATACTATGAGCCAAGAAACTGAATGAAGAACGCTAGGAATTTAAGGACTTTTATGGAGGAAAAAAAACTAAAGGGCATCCTGAAAATCCAGAATAATTGCAAGAATTATCAGGATTTTCTTTTTAAAAAGAAAAGACCCATGGGCAGGGTCACCTCCCACTGCATCAGGGGCTCCAAGCCCCATCCAACCTGGCCTTGAACCCCTCCAGGGATGGGGCAGCCACCCCTGCTCTGGGCAACCTGGGCCAGGGCCCCCCCACCTTCAGTGTGAAGAGTTTCTTCCTAACGCCTCTCCTAAACCTTCCCACTTCCAATTTAAAGCTGTTCCCCCTCATCCTGTCACTCCAGACCTTTATAAAAAGCCTCTTCCCAGCTTTCCTGCAGCCCCTTTCAGCACTGGAAGCTGCTCTAAGGTCTCCCTGGAACCTTCTCTTCCCCAGGCTGAACAACCCCAACTCTCTCAGCCTGGCCTCAGAGCAGAGCTGCTCCAGCTCTCACATCATCTCTGTGGCCTCCTCTGGACCTGTTCCAACAGTTCCATATCTTTTTTATGTTGGGGAGGATCCTGATACTCAGTGCAAATCCAAAGTGAGACTCTTCCATCATGCATTCTTTCCGTAGATGTTTGTATTCAAAACTCATGAGCAACATCCCTGGCCTGCGTTACCCACTGCTAAACATGAATTGTTAAGTTTTGCCTCTGTGGTCTGTGAGGTTGCTGAGGTTACCTTCTCCCTGGAGTGAGTCAGGTCTGTCTTCGTGCTCTGCACTTCCCTCCGCAGCCTCTCGCTCTCCTGCCTGAGCAGCTGCTGCTCCTGGTTCCTCAGCTGGTCCAGTTCATCCCCGTGCAGTCGCCCCTGGGGGTCCTGCAGCCCTGAGGAAGGCACAGCCAGTTCTAGAACCCGGTTCTTAAGACAGACAGAATTGCAGGGTTAGGCCTTAAACAAAGAAGCAGACATTTTCTCTATTCAGGTGGGTTTCAAACAGGCTTTCAGTAACTGCAGACTCTAAAGTTGCAGGATTCCCATCTTCCTCCCACCCTACACGCTGTTTTCCACCAAGAAACCAAACATGCTAATCACAGGGCGAACCCAACGTGCTTCCCTTTGCTTAATTCACAGATAATCACCGTGCACCAGAATGGTGCACAGGGTTCAGCAACACAAAAAAGCAATTTGTGCTCCATTTCACAGCCTCATCAGGCAAATAATAGAACTCAGTATTATATATTATTCAGTAATAGCTGTAATTTAGCTCCTGTTGTACAATTCTGAAACAGCCTCTTTTCCATGTGGACATTAAATATTCCTTAATTACATGGCAAACAAGCCAAATTAGTAACTGAATTCACAACGCTAATCCCAAGGCTGCTGTCTACAACCCCCTTCAGTTACAGTTCAGTTCAGAGGAGCTGATATAATCCTGTGCCTTTCACAAACGGGTTTGACTGAAAGTTAGATCCCCTCACCAATTAGTAGTTTGACTGTTTATAATTTTAATATGTAGATTCATACGCTCTTTCTTTTTTCCCAAAAAAGATTTCTTCCAGGAAAGAACAAACACTTGGGAGATGGATTCATTGCCTGTCCTCACGTTCAAAACTTTAAATATTACTTCTATAGAACTTACTTTAATCTGCACACTATATATAATCCAACAGCACTAATTATCATAGAATCAGAATGGTTTGGGTTGGAAGGGACCTCAAAGCCCATCCAGTCCCACCCCTGCCATGGGCAGGGACACCTCCCACTGGATCAGGGGCTCCAAGCCCCATCCAACCTGGCCTTGAACCCCTCCAGGGATGGGGCAGCCACCCCTGCTCTGGGCAAGGGATCAGTGGTTGCATAACCAAGATTCTACTCTCTCAAGCTGGGGGATGACGTGATTGAGAGCAGCTCTGAGGAGAAGGACTTGGGCTGGAGCACCTCCCATACGAGGACAGGCTGAGAGAGTTGGGCTTGTTCAGCCTGGAGAAGAGAAGGCTCTGAGGAGATCGTATAGTGACCTTCTAGTACCTGAAGGGGCTACGAGAAAGCTGGGGAGGGACTGTTCATAAAGGCTTGTGGTGACAGGACGAGGTGGAACGCGTATAAACTGGAAAGGGGCGGATTTAGACTGGACATTAGCAAGAATTTCTTCACCATGAGAGCAGTGAAACACTGGCCCAGGTTGCCCAGAGCAGGGGTGGCTGCCCCATCCCTGGAGGGGCTCAAGACCAGGTTGGATGGGACCTTGGGTAACCTGATCCAGTGGGAGGTGTCCCTGCCCATGGCAGGGGGTGGAACTAGATGATCTTTAAGGTCCCTTCCAACCCAAACTATTCTATGATTCTTCTAATGGACCAGCCAAGCTAAAGAGATAACGTGACGAGAGCAGCAGGCAGCAGCTGGCATGCGTAAACCCTGGCGTGCAAAGCTGACTGAGGCACCCAAAGCCCATTACCTTTTCATTGGCGTTCTGCAGTTGCTTGTGTAAAGACACCACTTCTTGTTTAAGAGTTTCCTTCTCCTGTTGCGTCAACCGTAAGTCTGATTTCAGTCGGGACATTTGAAGGTTGGTGTTTTGCAGCGTTTCATCCAGACTCAGAACCTGTAACAAAGCAGGGACACAGCTTGGCATTTGCAAGACCAAGATTTCTTGTAACCTTGGTCTGCTAGGATGCGTGTGCACCGATATCACACTTGTTTAGGGTCTCTGACAGAAGGGGTGAGGAAATTATAACGCTGACAGCCCCTTTCAAAAAGGATTTTCTGACTTTCAGTTCCAAATTAGTAGCTGCCCACTTTGAATACAGCCACAATTCACAGATAAATCTTCCACCCCTGAATATTTATTATGATATGCTGGGAAGAGAAGATTTCTCTGGAATTATTTATTCTTCCTGGCAGGCTACAGTCAACAAGAAACCACAAGCACAATTAGCCAGGCAGATAGCCATCCGCTCCCATCCCATCCCTGGCGAGAGCTGAGCCACTGCCACAAGGGGATGGAGCAGCAGAGTCTGCAGTATTTAAGGAATGACTGAGCAGAATGAATTGGCTATAGATGCAAAACAACACAGATTATTCTTGGGAATAAAAAAGTCCCTCCTTGCATTTAATGAGCTTCCTCTTGTCCTTTAAGGAAAGCCCCTCAAAGCAGCCTTCTCGGCTCCATGACATCTTTGCACACATTAGAGAAGAGCTGTTTTTTATGAAAAAAAGCACTACCAGAGATTTAAAAAATGATTCTGGTCTGGGAGTGTAACAGAAGTCACCATTCTACCTTTTCTTGTGCAACAGCGAGCTGTGTTTTCAGTGCCTGACTCTGCTGCTCCCAGGACTTCTGTTCCTGCTTCAAGCTGCCAAGCGCGTTCTCCAAGCAACTCGCTTTAGCTACCTGGAATAAGATTACATCAGTAAGCCTGACTCGTTCAGGATTTTCATTAACTCCATTTGATTCTGAGAGTGAAGCTAGAGGGAGTTCCAGCTACGCAAAGAAAGCTCAGGAGAGCAAAAAAAACCCCACAGCTCCCAGCCTGAATCTCCACACAAGGGGATCATTATTTGTAGTGGGCATACTGGTTACGCTGCTCAAATTCAGGGTTACAGTTACAATAAAAGTGCGAGAACAGTCTTCCTAGTCCTGCTGCAACATTTATATCCAGGCCTCTGGTTCTTTGCAATGTTTGGAATTTTCTACATAATCAAATTACAGCAAAGCTTTGCCCCAGCACTAAAGCTTTCTCTTTTAGAGCAGCCAGGAAGAAAAGGCAGTGGCAATTAAGCCTTTATATGGCTTGAAGGTAAGGGAAAAAACAGAATCCAAAGTGGATTTACAGGCAAGGGTGACACGGATGATAATATAAGAATTTAACAGCATGTAGGTAGTGATGTGATTCAGGGAGGGGGTTGAGTCCCCTTCCCTGGAGGGGTTTAAGGGATGGGTGGACGAGGTGCTGAGGGGAATGGTTTAGTGTTTGATAGGAATGGTTGGACTCGATGATCCAGTGGGTCTCTTCCAACCTGGTTATTCTATGATTCTACGTGCAGTTGCAGTTCTTTCTTACCTTATCAATACACCTGTTTAATTCCTCACTCAGGGCTTCTTTTTCCTTCTGCAGCTTTTCATTTTTAGTAATTAAATTTGAAACTTCGTTTTGGAGGTCAGAGAGATCAGGACATCTGGGCAGCTGTGGAAAAGAAACCCCTCAGAGTTGCATTTCTGTGCTGTTTCAGAATTTGGCACGCAAGTATTACACAGAATCATATTATCACAAAATGGTTTGGGTTGGAAGGGACCTCAAAGCCCATCCAGTCCCACCCCTGCCATGGGCAGGGACACCTCCCACTGGATCAGGGGCTCCAAGCCCCATCCAACCTGGCCTTGAACCCCTCCAGGGATGGGGCAGCCACCCCTGCTCTGGGAAACCTGTTCCAGGGCCTCCCGACTCATGGTGAAGAAATTCCTCCTTATGTCCAGTCTAACTCTGCCCCTCTCCAGTTTATCCCCATTGCCCCTCGTCCTATCACTACGAGCCTTTGTAAACAGAGCACAAAGGTTTCTCTTCTCCTGTGGGCGAAGCATCCACTCCAGATAGAGCAGAAGAGCCGGGAGTGCAGTTTGGTACAAATGACCCTGTGAGTATTGTTTGTATGACCCAGAGCATCCTTCCCGCAGCAGCAGTGCGAGGGATTCCCACTTGACCTGTGAGCCCTTGAACCACAGAATAGAATCACAGAATAACCAGTTTGGAAGAGACCCACCGGATCATCGAGTCCAACCGTTCCTGTCAATCACTAACCCATGTCCCTTAGCACCTCGTCCACCTGTCCCTTAAACCCCTCCAGGGAAGGGGACTCAACCCCCTCCCTGGGCAGCCTTGGATTTGCTTTAGGGCTGGTCCTTCTCTGCCTCTTTTGTGAAAGGTGCAAACACCATACTGCTGACTTCTGATCCTATTCCCATTTGACTCAGTGCTTTAGCTCAGCCTCTGCCTTCTCTTGTGCTGCTCTGTCTTCGCTCACTCAATCTTTTGGCTTTAATTACACTCAAGCCACAATCCACTCTTTACTGAAGAGGCCTCATCTGCTTTTGCTTTTTAAGACCATTATCTATCGTAAGCATTGGCTGCATTAAATGAGTGCTTCACAATGCAAAGAAAATTACTTTGTGGAGCCCTAATCAGGAGAGCTAACTCATTTGTAGCCTTCATTATCTATGTTTATTAACATATATTTACAGCAAATTGAACCACGCTGGTACAGGCGATAACCAAGCCTTACAGGAAATTATCCTCAGACGCTGTGAGACATCGATGTCTCACAGTCTTTCCTACAGGAAAGCTAAGGAGGGACTTTTTGCAAGGGCATGGAGTGATAGGACAAGGGGAAAGGGCTTTAAATTGGAAGGGAGAAGATTTAGATGAGACATTAGGAAGAAATTCTTCACAATGAGAGAGGGGAGGTCCTGGCCCAGGTTGCCCAGAGCAGGGGTGGCTGCCCCATCCCTGGAGGGGTTCAAGGCCAGGTTGGATGGGGCTTGGAGCCCCTGATCCAGTGGGAGGTGTCCCTGCCCAGGGCAGGGGTGGGACTGGATGGGCTTTGAGGTCCCTTCCAACCCAAACCATGCCATGATTCTATGAAGCCTCCAGATGGGTTTAGCAATAGATATTCTCTCTGAGGACACATGCTGGAATAGATCAGTCCCTAAACAGAGCTATATGGGTATCACCAGCGATACAGGATAATGTCCCCCTGCCTATCCCACCTGCACAAACTAGACAAGCCCTGTCTGTTCCTTGATTAGAGCTTTAAATCTTTGTCTTCGTTGTCAAAGCCCGTCTTTGTAGATCCACTACTCTAGAAAACCCTTTGGCAAAACTGAGTGAAACCAACATTACTTAAATAATTGTACATTCTACCCACAGACTATTTATACTCCCCTGCTGTTATGGCCTTTCTTCAAAGAAAGTATTTCCAACTCAGAAAAGAGAGCAGGGCACATCAAGAGGCACATTAGGAAAAAATTTTTCCCGGAAAGGGTCATTGGTCCCTGGCAGAGGCTGCCCAGGGAGGGGGTTGAGTCACCTTCCCTGGAGGGGTTTAAGGGACAGGTGGATGGCGAGGTGCTGAGGGACATGGGTTAGAGTTTGATAGGAATGGTTGGACTCGATGATCCGGTGGGTCTCTTCCAACCTGGTGATTCTATGATTCTGTGATAAATAGGATGCCAGACCTGTTTCGTCTTCTCGAGTTCCTGCTTGAGGATGTGGTTCTCCTGCTCCAGAAGATGAGCTTGAACCTTCATTTTTGACAGCTCCATCTCCAAGGAAGACACCATATTTGACGACTGCAAAAAGGAAAAGGTTCCTATTCAACTTGGGGGGCATGCAGAGTAACAAAGGTTAACCAGAGGATGCTGTGGCCAGTGATGTGGGTTAGAGCTGGGGTGGCACTGAACTGAACAGACAAGCGTGCTGGAAAATGCAGGTAAGTATTTAATATCACTGAGCTCCATTTTCAAGATTAAGCTGCACATTTCTCCCTCCCCAGTTTAGCTGCTGCCATGCTTTCCTTCCACCCCCACTGCCACAGGCACGTACGTTTGCACCAAGTACCTAGGGAAGCTCATGAGCAGCTCAAGAAAGATGCCAATTCTGTAGCATCCATGCATTCCTAGAGGAATTGTTTCATGTAATCCCATACCTTTACTTTAGTGTTTTCCAGTTCCTCTTTCAGCACCAGCCTCTCCTTTTCCCATTCTTCCAGGGTACACTTTCCCACTTCCCTTTCCTTTTGCTTGAGCACCCTTGCCAGCTGTTGATTAAGGTCTTGTACATCTGCTTGGTTTTTGGAGTTCCTCTGGCTAAGCTCTGTATTTTCAGAGTTCAGCTGCTGGTTTCTGGTCTTCAGATCTGCTACCTGAATGGGGACAGCAGTGACAGTTATGCCTGCTTTTACTGGGGATGAGGCTTTAATCCCCTTCATAGAAAGGAAATACTTTAAAGAACTGATGAGTGTCACTCCAATTAAAGAGCGACTCTGAACAATGGGGCACAGCTCTTCACTGTACTCTCTGACCCCAGTAGCACTGCTCTTGATTTCTCTATAGCTGTTTAACTTGCTCCATTCATTAATTTCAGGCCAAATCTTGATAGAAATGGTTGGACCTGATGATCCAGTGGGTCCTTTCATAGAATCACAGAATAACCGGCTTGGAAGAGACCCACCGGATCATCGAGTCCAACCATTCCTATCAAACACTAAACCATGTACCTCAGCACCTCGTCCACCCGTGCCTTAAACCCCTCCAGGGAAGGTGACTCAACCCCCTCCCTGGGCAGCCTCTGCCAGGGACCAATGACCCTTTTCATGAAAATTTTTTTCCTAATTAAAGCAGTTACGGTTATCAGTCATCCTGCATCCCACCAATCCCCCCTCCCTTTGCCGTGCTGATGCATATTGTGAGGGTTAAGCTGGTGAGCTAGTAGGTTATTTTGAGCAAGTAGAACTTTACTGAGCTATACTAAGAAGGACATGAAAATAAGAGCTGCTTAAACCTTCTGCTTTGCCTAGTATAACAAACCACCCTTAAAAGCAGAGGCCTCATGGAGCAAAGGGTCACAGCTGGCAGCATTCCTAGACTCAGCTAGCTGGGAAATAAGTAGAGGCTGAGTCATATAACCTCTGTTTCCCATGGGTTGCTGCAGAGCATTACCCACAAAGACTACAAAAGAGAGATTTTAACTTCATATTTCTGTTAAATAAGCTTTCCAAGTTGACTATGGAAACAGCCCTCATGCTTGCAAGGTAGATGTTACAGTGGAGTTGCAGTCGCCTTCTGATAAGGTCACAAAAGCCTTGTATCAATCCCAAAGAGTTAATGAGAACAGTTTCCAAAAAGTTTAAACATATATAATGGTCATTTTCTACAGCCTTTGTGACCAGGAACAGCTCTAAGAGTGATGCTTTCTGCAGCCAAGGTTATGGGCTCAGACTGCATACCTGCTTTTTCAGGTTGTCAACCATCTTCTGGACGGCCACTTTCTCCTTTCTCACAGCCTCTATCTTTTGCCTAAGGGAAAAATGAAAGCTCATTAACATTCGGATCAATTGTTAACATACCTGCCTGCAAGAACAGGCTGGGTTTTGACATCAGAAACGGTAATTCTGGATATTTATTGCTTAGCAGCACTGTTTTCCAAAGGCTTGGCAAGTGCTCAGGTCTTCAGGACGTCCCATGCAGTTCTTTTCTAGAAAGGAAGAATACTCCCAGGATCACGGATGGTTCTCTCCTTGGAGAAGACCAAATCACTGAAATATCCCGTCATGCTGTACCTCTTCCTGCCTCCTCTAAGGCTACGACAGCCCAATGAGCTCTGCCTTTTCTGAAGCAAAGATTGCACCAGGTCAGTCCTGTGTTGCTTTGTGCTATGGGGCCATCAGAACTCAGCTTTGGCTCAAGAAGGGACAGGACGAGATGGGGCAGGGAAAAAGGATGAGGAACACACCATAAACCAGCGGGATTTCCAAAGGCACCATGAAATAAGCCTACAAGACTTGAGCTATCTAGCACACGAAGGAGCTTTGAGAGAAGGGATGTAACCATCGTGTCTGCACCGCAGCGAGAGCCCCGAGGCATGTACGCGGCTCATGCTCCACTGAATTCTTACCGCATTTCTTCTCGGGATCCATTTAGCTCCCTCAGTTTCAGGCTGGAAGCGCTACCTTCCTCATTTAAGACAGTCACTTCATTTTTCAGAATAGCGTTTTCCTCTCTGAGCTTCTCAGCTTCACATCTGTGGCAGAGACACAAGACAAATGGAAACTGTTTGCGTATTGCCCAGGCCCACAGGGAAGAAATTACTAAAAGCCATGTAATAATAGCTCAAAACAAAGCTACAGTTGACTTATGTATGAATGGTACATGGATTCTATATTTAATTTAGTAAGAGCGCTTCCCAGATCATGGAAAAAGGGGCTTTTTGTGCATGTTTTTTACAGCTGAAGTTAATTAAAATGTAAGACACCTAGTAAAAGTTTCCTACTAATATCGTACTGTACCTTTCAGTCTTTAAGTTACAAATAACATAGAATCCTTAGGTTGGAAAAGACCTTAGAGATCAACTCCAACCGTACCTGTCCACTACTACATCATGGCCCCAAGCACCTCATCTACCTGTTTTTTAAACCCCTCCAGGGATGGGGACTCCACCACCTCCCTGGGCAGCCTCTGCCAGGGCTTGAGAACCCTTCCAGTAAAGAAATTTTTCCTGATGTCCACTCTAAACTTCCCCTGATGCAGCCTAAGGCCATTCCCTCTTGTCCTGTCACTTGGGGGAAGAGGCCAACACCCACCTCTCTGCAAAGTCCTTTCAGGGAGTTGTAGAGAGCAATGAGGTCTCCCCTCAGCCTCCTCTTCTCCAGGCTAAACACCCCCAGCTCCCAAACACACAAATGTACAAATACACCGCAATACAAAGACTTCTAGGAGAGCAAGCTGCTTCCCCAGCTATTTCCAGGCTCACGTGCTGGGAATGGCAGTGTTGGAAAGTGCCTTTTCTGTCCTGAGGCAACTGTAAGGAAGGAACTTCACCATGGTGTAATACCCAAAAAACCCATTTCCTAAAGGAAGCTGGTGCTGAACAATAATCAAGCCCCTTGTAGCCACTTTATGGCCCCCCAAAAATTTCCTTGCTGAAAAGCAGCAGTTAAAAACAAGTAGGCAACCTGTTATGTTCTACGTTATAATGGTATTTACCATTTCACACATCTGATGGATTCCTAACCCTAAGTGCTCCTGCCAGGGAAAAAATGCAAGCATATTTCTCAAGTATTAAATATTGAGAAAAATAAAAGCACTTTTAGCATTGCATGTAACATTCAGTACTGGAAGGGAGCGAACCGAGCGAAGAGGTGATATTAGTAAAGCTACAAGCGTTCTGAAAGCGCTACCATAGCATTATGGACATAAAAACATCGAGGTTTCTGATGAACTACACGCTGCAAAGGTGACCGCGTCCACAGACAGAACAGCTCCTGGTCAGGCAGGTCGCTCCTCGTGTTAAGTCACAGTCAGAGAGGAGTAAGTCACACACATTCATTTCAGCCGTCGTTATCCATGACTAATCAGCCTGCTTGCTAGGAGTTAGCGTCCGAGGCAGCGTTTTCTAATGAGAGTTAAACTACAGTGGTTAATGCAGGAGCCGCGCGGCAGGCAGGCGGCTGGGAAGCCCGGAGTGGGACGCTAGGTTAGTGTCTAACCGGCACGTCTCCCACAGAGTTACGTTACCTCAGAAGATCGACCTTTTGCTGCAGCTCAGTGCACGTGCTCTGCAAGCCGAGCGTCGCTGCAGTCCTCTCCTCTCTCTCCTCCTGGAAACGCGCGGCGTTTGGGTCACCCAGAGCGGCGGTTTTCTCCTTCGGCTTCCCGGGGGACTCTTGCAGCTCCCTCTCTTCCAACATCTCTTCCACCGTGCTGTCACTATGCTCGTGTTTATCTTGCTGACCTGTACACGCGGTGGCACATTCTTCCAGCTTCCCAAGCCGGCATCGCAGTCTTAACTTGTCGCTGTTTGCGCTTACATTTCCTTGTGCCTCTTGTTCTTGGACATCCTCCAATTCTTTAATTTTTTGGAGGAGCTGTGTGTTTTCCTCTCTGAGCTTAACACTTCCCAGTTGACTTTCTCCTATCTTGCCATGAAGGCTCCTCAGCTTACGCAGGTTGTCTTCTAGCACTTTATTTTTTTCAACTAACTTAATCATTTCTGATTTCAGATCCTCATTTTCCGCCTGAATTTCTTCCTGCAGCGACAGAAGTTTAGCCTGTGCTGTTGATCTGTCTTCTAACTCCTCAACTCGTTTCCAAAGCTGAGCTATGACCCTTTTCAGCTCACCATTTGTCGACCCAGGAGCAGGTTCACTCACCTCTTCAGCCTTCTCAAGCTCAACCTGCAGCTTCAAAGCACCCGCAGCGACCCCTTTGTTTCGGGGAGTCACTCTGTGATTTAGCGGATGATTCTTCTGCTGTTTAATACCATTGCGTAGCATTTTTGGTCTGGGTGTTCTTCCAAGAGCTTTCTCGAGATCTCTCTTTCTTTGCAGCAGAGCTGCCTGAGAAAGCAGCTCTTGATTCTTGTCACAATCCCGATTGCCGTTGGCTTCCAGCGCTGCTTTACTGCCTTGCATCCGACACGCCGGCACCCTGGGGGCACGACCGCCTGCTCCGGCTTTAACACACGCGTTCTCCACGTCTGAATCAACCTCTGTCATGTCTTCAAGGTCTGTAGCATCAGCCTCCGAAAGCGGCAGCGCATTTGGATCCGTTTCCTTGTCTACATCTTCACAGTCCCTGGGCAACCCTTCCAGAATGGGATCTATTCCATCTGACAGCTGGGACGGTGCTGAGCCGGGGTCGGAGCAGCCCGGGCTGGGAGGTTGCTCCGCAGCTCGCAACCTGTGCTGCAGCCGGATGATCTCGGCAGCCATCCTGACATTCTCCTTCACAGCTTGCTCGTGCACTTTCTGCAGACTTAAGAGGACATCTTTATCATCTCCCAGAGGCCCTGAGCCAGAGAAAGCAGTGATTTTGCTCTTTGCTTTTGCATACTCATTTTCCAGGACCCTGTAATGATTTTGTAGCGCGGAAAAACTACGGGCCTCCCACTGCAGTTTCTGTATTTTCTCTTGAAGGTTTGAGATTTCCAAACTCATCTCAGCCTTTTCCGCTTCTGCCCTTACACAGATCTCTTTGTTTAAACCCTCCAAAGCAAGAAGTTTGGAATTGAGGAGTTCTTTCTCTCGCTTATACTCACTGTCAAGCCTCTCCAGCTTCTGCCTAACCAGGTTCCCATTTTCCTCCACCACAGACAGACTCTCTTCTTTCTTCTTGAGCTGTTTTGCATGGTCGTTTTGGAGCTGTGTTATTTGATCACTCAGCTTTTTCTCTTGCTTCTCAGCAGCACTTCTCAGGTCTCGTAGCTCCTTCTGAAGCTGCTCTCTCTCACACACAAGCTTGTTCACCTCCTCCTTGAAGTTTTTCTCCAGGAGGTCCTTCTCCTGGCTCAGGGCAGAAGAAACAGCCTTTTCCTTTGCCAGACTTTCCTTCAGTGCCTCATGAGCTTCAGTGACCTCCTGAGCGATTTCATCCTTTTCAAATTCCCACTGAGATTTCTCCTCTTTTTGTTGCTCGGCAAGTTCACGCAACTCTCGCTGGTAACGGCCTTCCAGATTTTGGATTCTTTCTTCATATTTACTCACGAGTGTTTGTGTGTCGACAGAAAACTGAGTTTCTGCATGAGATGCTCTTCTGTTATAGTCACTTTCCATTTTTTTCCTAAACATGGTTAACATAATATATTACTAAATTCAGGGCTAACTCGGCAAGAGATTCAAATGGTTTTTTAGGCTGAATAAAACAAGCCAAAAACCTACTTTTTCACTGACTTCTACATGAAGTACTATTTGATGGGTGTTCCTGAGAGCCAAAGTTAAATTTGAAGCAGTTTGTTGGAACTTGAAGAATAAAAATCTAATTCCCTTTGAAAGGTATGGCTATTAAAAGTCCACAGAAAAGATTTCATGTTCAATATCACAGAATCATAGAATGGTTTGGGGTGGAAGAGACCTCAAAGCCCATCCAGTTCCACCGCTGCCATGGGCAGGGACACCTCCCACTGGATCAGGGGCTCCAAGCCTCATCCAAGCTGGCTTTGAACTTTGAGGTTTCCGAACTCATCTCGGCCTTCTCCAATTCTGCTCTTACACAAATGCCTTGCTTTAAACTCTCTCTGTTTTTGTTTAAACTCTCAAAACTGGTCTTGAATATACGCTCTTCTATTCTTGGGCTCAGGTTTGTTGGGGCAGACATTCCCACCCCAACCTCTCTCTGTCACCCCAGGACAATTTCAGTTTCTTTTGGCACTCGATCCTGGCTAAAAGCATTCACCAACCATCCCTTTACTTCTTCTGAAAAGAAGTCTGAAAACCCAAATGCTTTAAAAGTATAAAGTGCAGGCTTTTAAAGCACAAGGATCCTAAACGGAGCTCAAATTAATCACGTCTGGTTATGCTTTAACATTATTGTTGCCTCTGGGTGAGCTAAAAATCAGTACAAACATCTGCTTGAGAAAGGTCAGAAATAAAACCACCTCTGGATAGCAGCCTGGTGTTCTGGCACCGAGCAGGTAACAGCACTGTAAGCTGGAACTGAGCATCAGGAGTCACTTCTGCACTAGCTCCACCTTGGTCACCATGCCAAGACATCAAGGTCAGCATGCGCCACCCTGTCCCTGCCGCAGTGACACTCACCTTTCCTCCTCCAGGTCCTGCTTGTGCTTCCTCAGCAGTTCTTGCTGGAGCTCTTCCTTCTCCAGGGCGTGCACCTCTGCCATCCTTTTCAGCTGCTCATGAAAGCCACGTTCCAGCTCTCCTTTCTCCTCCTGAAGCGTCTGCACTAAAACTCTCATCTTCTCCTCCACCCAGACACCATTTTGAATCAGTTCTTCCCGTTCTCGACTAAACTTCTCATTTACCTGCTCCAGTCTGGCTCTAACATCATCTTCGTGCTCCTGCCTCAATAGTTCTTGCAGACTGGCTTTTTCCTCTTCAAAATGCATTTGTAATTTGGTTTTCTCATCATTATATTTACACTCAAGCTTTTCCTGCTGTTCTCTGAGCACTGCTGCCTCTCCTTGCAGCTCTGCAATTTGATTTTTAAGGAGAGTTATTTGCTTTTCCATGGCATGAATCTCTTCAGTGTACTTCTTCCTCATGTCCTCTTGCTCTTTCTCACAGTGGATTTTTGTCTCATCTAGCTGCTTTTCGTAACGGCTCACCTACAAAAAGGAAAACAGACTGGTTTGATTTCTACATCATCTGATACAGAGATGGTTTCTCTGCGTTTCTGTATTCTATATTTCCATATATTCTTCATCACAACAGTTTCACTGTCCCTGTGTTATGCCATACAAGAAATGAATAAATGTAGCTCTATACCAACTATAATTTTAGAACATTTGCTCTGACAGATGCAGTGGAACCTGACAGGACTTCAGCTTCTGGTCCTGGAGCACCTTCCATATGAGGCCAGGCTGAGAGAGTTGGGGTTGTTCAGCCTGGAGAAGAGAAGGCTCAGAAGGGAGAACTTAGAGCAGCTTCCAGCGCTGAGAGGGGCTCCAGGAAAGCTGGGGAGGGGCTTTTGACAAAGGCCTGGAGTGACAGGATGAGGGGGAACGGCTTTAAATTGGAAAGAGGAAGATTTAGGAAAGGCATTAGGAAGAATTTCTTCACACTGAGGATGGGGAGGCCCTGGCCCAGGTTGCCCAGAGCAGGGGTGGCTGCCCCATCCCTGGAGGGGTTCAAGGCCAGGCTGGATGGGGCTTGGAGCCCCTGATCCAGTGGGAGGCTGGAATCAGAGGGGGTTGGAATAAGATTATTTTTAAGGTCCCTTCCAGCTCAAACCATTCTATGATTCCGAGCCAACTCTGGCCACCTCTACCACACAGCAAACCTCACCCGCTGAGCAGGGCAGGTCTCACCTCAAAACATCGCAGCTCCAAGACTGGAGGCTGACAGGAGGGGTCGTGCTGTGCCAGCTCACCCTTGCGCTGTAGACAGGCCCCAGAGTGTAGCTGCCCCAGCCTTGTAAGCCCAACTGGACCCCAGCTGTGTCCGCGGAGAACCAGTGGAGATGATAGAATGGTTTGGATTGGAAGGGACCTTAAAGATCACCTGGTTCCAATCCCCCAGCCATGAGAAGTGCCCAGGCACAGCCTCTAGCAATGCAGACTCCTTCCAGCATCCTCTCAAACCCACAATTATCCCCTGCCAGCAGAAATGAAGTGGCTAATTGCGATGCAGCAGGCTTGCAAGACAAGAGCAGCAATACAGCCTGGGAAAGGCTCACTGCTCTCCCAGTAGCAGGGGGCAGCATGAGGATCTACTGCAGCTTTTCACTCAGCGACACGCAGGAGGAGCAGGGAAGGTAGGGGCTGAGACTCACAGACCAGGAATAAAGCGTCCTAGACCATTGCACTTGTATGAGGAGGCTGGAAAAGTTGTGAAAGTTTGTTTTAATTTAAAAGAGCTTACTGTGTCTTCAAACTCCTGTTTGAGGTGATGTAGGTCCCTGTGATGTTGCTCCTTCATTTGTTCAATAGCCATTTCTGCCTCTATGCTCATGTTTAGTGGGTTGCAATCTTCTGAACCAAGTCCTTTAAAAATAATAATTATATAAGTGTTCTCAAAGCCCAAAGAGATACATTCTGAACAGAATTATTTCATCGATTTAGACTTGTTTAGGCAGCTTATTTACAGCTCTCAAGTCCCCATCACACAGAGACAAGAAACAGCAAATATAAATTCTAGCTTTGAATACAATACAGTGGCTCGATTCCACTTAACATTAAATAACAAAACAGAGGTGGTGAGGGGTGATGCTTGAGTCTGAGCGGCTGTTTGGGAAAGCCTTTAAGATGTTATCATAAATAGCTCCAGCAGAGCAGTTGGTCACCCAGGAGATGTGTTACCTTGGTCAGGCTCAATACCGCCATTGCCGTGGCTTTTCATATCGATGTCGAACTCTTCGGACAGGGAGTTTTTCAGCGAAGGCCTGAGCATTTTGCCTTGGGCACGGTACTCCTGCAGCTCATCTATCTGGTCTTGCAGCTCCTGAGACGGGGGGAGAAAGAAGCCTGAGTGAAAGCAGATACGGCAGCTCAGCATCCACTTCCACGGTGTAGGAGGGAATTAAGAGTAGGTAAAGACTTGATAATCCTGCTGTCGCACCACGGTCAGTCACCCTCCTACTGGCAAAACAATGCCCTTCTCCAAGGTCCAACCTGTGCAAGTGACAGATGTGAGTCACAGAATCATAGAATCTCTTGGTGGGAAAAGACCTTTGAGATCATTGAATCCAACCGTACCTGTCCACTACTAAACCAGATCCCTGAGCACCTCATCTACCTGGCTTTTAAACCCCTCCAGGGATGGGGACTCCACCACCTTCCCGTTCAGTGAAGAAATGTTTCCTGATGTCCAATCTAACCCTCCCCAGACACTACTTGATGCCATTTCCTCTCGTCCCATCACCTCTCACTCGGGTGAAGGGACCAACACCCACCTCACCACAACCTCCTTTCAGGTAGTTGCAGACAGTGATGAGGTCTCCCCTCAGCCTCCTCTTCTCCAGAATAAACAACCCCAGGTCCCTCAGCTGCCTCTCATAACCCTTGTTCTCCAGCCCCCTCCCCAGCTGTGTTTCCTTCCCTAGACACGCTCCAGCCCCTCAATGTCCTTCTTGGAGTGAAGGACCCAAAACATACCCCAGGATTCGAGGTGTGATCTCACAGCACCAAGTCCAGGGGGACGATCCCTTCCCTGCTCCCGCTGGCCACCCCATGGCTGATCCAAGCCAAGATGCCATTGGCCACCTGGGTCACTGCTGGCTCACATTCAGGCGCTGTCAACCAACACCCTCAGTTTCTTCTCCTCCAAGCCTGGAGCTGCACAGGGTTGTTGTGTCCCAAGTGCAGGACTGGGCACTTGGCCTTGTTGAACCCCATCCTGTTGGTCTCAGCCCATCAATCCAGCCTGTCCAGGTCCCTCTGTAGAGCCTCCCTACCCTCCAGCAGGTCAACACTTCCTCCCGTATTTCCTACTAAAAGAGCAGAAGCTTCTTCAGACCAAGAGCCTGTATACATTCTGCCTCTGAAATATATTGTGCTCCAGGACCTCTCTCTTTATTCCTTCTTCCTTTGATCTTTTCTAAACAGCAGCTTAGGAACATTTTCAAACAGTTGAGAAACACCTCCTCAAACATCATCTACTTGAAAAATCAAACCAGAAGCAAAGAATCAAATTAGGAAAGAGATACCCTCATTACTGAATTTACCATCTGGCACTTCTGCCCGCTTGCCAGAGGAATATCCCGAGCGCTCGTGCCAAGTGCCATGCGCTCAGCTCAACGAGTGGTGTTTATTGAGGATAATGAACCCCTGAGTGTGTAAATACACGATTCTGCAGATTTCCGTGGTTCAGAAAGCGAAACTTGAGGACCAATTTATATCTGGCAGTACTCAAAAAAAACTGCGCATTCAAGCAACTTACCAAGAAGCATCCTTTCAGCAAACACTTCCAGGAAAGCTTCCCAAGAGAGATATCGTGGGGATCCAGACTAGACGACCCTTTGGCCAAGGGAGCCCTTTATGGACTGAAAATGGTCATGCAGACCAGATGAGCTGAATAGTCATCAGAAAGCAGGTATGGAAATAGATACAGACCCACTTTAAAGAATTACTTCAGGCAAGCTCTGAGGAGGCAGATGGCAATCTTTACATTGCCAGTTCTATTTTAAGACAACACTACTGGTTTGGAAACCACCAGGACTCAGATATCTCCTATTTCTGCTGTTAGTTCCTGCAGTTCTGAATGTGAGTGAAGCCAAAGTTTGTTTCCTAAGCCAAACAAACACTTGTACCCAACTGCACAAGGCGTTGAGCCCAATGTGTGGCTGGAGAACACAAGTGGCTCCATAGACCCGATCTCAATCTGAGGATCCATCTCATCCTCTTAGCTCAGCCGATTGCCTCTGTGGCAAGAGCTTTTGACCCCCTAAAGAACTTGGATTAACATTAAAAAAACCCCATTATGCAGGAAATAAAACAGCGGCGTTCTATTGTTGCACTGGGCTGCTCTTTGAAGCAAGGGTATTCTTGGTGAACACAGGCAGACCGTGCCGACTCTCGAGCCCACAGTCCCTGGGCTCCACTTACTCTGCACTTCTGCTCGTACTCGCTTCTCATCTGCGCCAGCCTCTCCTCCTGCAGGAAAAACTCTGCGCTGCTGGGATCCAGGTCACCAAACTGAAACGGCACAAATGGGATCCGGTTACTCTTCCATCCAGCAGCCCTGCAGCCTGCACTCTCTCCCCTCTGGTTTTATTTTGAGCACTGAAACTGCTGGCAGGGGACAATGAGCAACCTCCCAACAAACACAAGCTGCTATCTCGCCAGAGCTCTCACTTTGATCTCAGATCACAGCTTTCCAGCTCAGCTTATGCACATCTCGGTTGAATAAACAATCCCGGCTTTAAAGAAGTCTGGAAAACAGATGCTGGGTGAGAATCCCAACACATGAGCTTTTGTCTGCAGACGCACACACAGAGAAATGCCTTTGGAGAAAGTGATATTCTGATGATTGCCTCGATTATCATAGAATCATAGAATAGTTTGGTTGGAAGGGACCTTAAAGATCGTCTAATTCCATCCATGGGCAGGGACACCTCCCGCTGGATCAGGGGCTCCAAGCCCCATCCAACCTGGCCTTGAACCCCTCCAGGGATGGGGCAGCCACCTCTGCTCTGGGCAACCTGGTCCAGGGCCTCCCCACCCTCAGTGTGAAGAGTCCAGCGTTCAGCAGAGAGGCCACAGAACATCCAACACCTCATGTATCAGAAAGGACCTGCACGTTGGGTCTGTTCAAAACTGCGCGCTGGGGGATGGAAAGCCCTGCGGATCTGCAGGATGATTGCTTCCCTGTAAGGCACCCTGCTGCTAATTAGTACAAAACTACAGCTAAGGTGGAGTATCTTTCATTTCCTTAACTGGAAGTCAGTCAGGTGGCCCGTGCCAGCAAGGCAGCCGTGCGCAGGGACACTAAGAGCCTCTGGCTAGTGGTTAAATTGGCCGCTTGAGTGCAGTAACCGAAAAGCAATTTAGTTCTGGAAGCATACCGGGAAGGGGAGGATTTACCTTCTCAGCCAGGACGTTTTCCAAGTTCCTCTGCAGTTTGCTTGCCAAACTTTCATACTCGGCCAGTTTTTCTCCTGTTTCCAGCAGCTCGCTCTCCAGGCGGCTGTTTTCCTGGAGCAAACAAAACCCCGCGACAGCCTCAGCATTTGGAGAAGGAAAACATTAGCACGTGGTGGCTCATGAGAAAAGAGTAACCAGCCACTCAGTTGAGAGCATAACACTGCTGCAAGCTCCAGCCAAATACAGGGGCTGTGAATTCATTACCTACAAACGTACAACTCCCCCAGAGCAAAACTGCTTTAGAGATTTCATAGAACCAATTGGTTGGAAAAGACCTTTGAGATGGAGTCCAGCTGCACCTGTCCACTACTAAACCAGATCCTTGAGCACCTCATCTGCCCACCTTTCAAACACCTCCAGGGATGGGGACTCCACCACCTCCCCAGGAGGCTTTTCTTTAAGCAATACTTTAAACTTCATTAGGATGTTTCACCTCCTGCCTGGCAGTTGAAGAGCCAGCAAGGCAGACAGCCCATCCCAGAGCTGTACACATTGTGCATGATCATAGAATCATGGAATGGTTTGGGTTGGAAGGGACCTCAAAGCCCATCCAGTCCCACCCTTGCCATGGGCAGGGACACCTCCCACTGGATCAGGGACTCCAAGCCCCATCCAGCCTGGCCTTGAACCCCTCCAGGGATGGGGCAGCCACCCCCGCTCTGGGCAACCTGGGCCAGGGCCTCCCCACCCTCACAGCAGAACATTTCTTCCTAGAATCTCATCCCAATCTCCCCTCTTTCAGCTGAAAACCATTCCCCTCATCCTATCCCTGCACTCACAACGGCAGCAGAGATTTGAAATGCAGCCTTAGAAATCCAAGGAGTGACCTATCAAGGTGACCCAAAAAACCAATTCTCAGATCCTCCTCTCTTTCTTACCACCAAAATTACCTTCAACACGTACTGCAACACATCCTCTCAACAAGGACTACGTTGCAATCATTGCTCCCTGCTTCAGGACATCCTTGCCTTCAAGAGGAAAACCCTGGCTGCATTTAGTCCCTGTTACCTTCAGGGAGAGGGCCAGGTGGTCCCGGATGTAGTTCTCATCAGTTTTCAGCTTTTCTATCTCCTGCTCCAGCTCCAGCCGTTGTTTGTTAGCCTGCTGCAGGATTTGCTCCCGCTCTTTCTGGAGCTCGTTCTTTAAAGCTGCAATTCGTTCCTTATACTCTTCATCCAGCTTCCTATGAAGGCATTGAAGGCAAGAAATGCTTGTAAGAAGGTGACAGCAGGTAACACCATGCCTGAAGCTTGGTGGCGATCAGCAGTGACCCCAAAGAAGAGGGGAGGGATGAACCAGGATGCTGTACCTGAGGTTGTACTCGTTACGGCGCTCAATCGCAGTGTGGTGGTCATCCACTTCAGAAGCCATCAGGGATTTCAGCTTCTCAGCTTTTTCCAGGTCCGATCGCAGCTTTTCTTTCTCTCTGGCCACTTGGTCCACCCGCTCCCTAGAGGAAGCACCGTGTCCTGGGTCAGGTTCCCCCTCCTGGCTCCCCGAAAGAATTCTAGAGTGACTTGGTTGGAAGGGATCTTAAAGCTCATCCACAGCTCCTGTGGGCAACCTGGGCCAGGGCCTTATCACCCTCAGAGTAAAACATTTCTTCCTAAGATCTCCTCTCTATCTCCACTCTTTCAGCTGAAAACTGTTCCCCCTCCATCCTCTCCCTGCCCTCCTTGACTAAAATCCCCTCCCCAGCTTTCCTGGAGCCCCTTTCAGTGCTGGAAGCTGCTCTAAGATCTCCTCAGAGCCTTCTCTTCTCCAGGCTGAACAACCTCAACTCTCTCAGACTGTCTTCGTAGCAGAGCTGCTCCAGCCCTCAGATCCTTACACTACATCTAATCTGGTTTTGATCACAAGTTTGTAAGATCTGCCTCACGGAGCAGCTTTCCCGATGGGAACTTGACAACCAACCTCTCCACTGAGTCAACATAAAAAGCTATTTAGATGTGTAGATCCAAAGGAACAGTGGGAAGCCTCATCTGGGGAGGTTTCATACAAGCAAAGCGAGCAGCTTGCAAGCAACAAGCAGGAAACCGACAGGTAAAAGGACACGTGCAGTCAATGACCAGCAAAAGTCATCGATGGCGATGGATGCAGGGACTGATAAACATCCAAACTATTCAAAGCTTTGCAGTACAAACAAAACATCACTAAGCTGGAGCTCGTGTACAGGGCAGATGGATGCGAGTTACACAATGGGAATGGACCCAAAACTGCGGGCGTGGTGCTTAGAGCTCTCCCAAGTGGGGCAGACAAGATGATCCATTGATGCGTGGGAAGAAATATTTGAGCTTCAGTAGCACATGTATATAATTTGTAAATTAATAAATACACATACAGGGAAACATCGCCCATCTCCTCCACTCCCTCGCTGGAGAGGCCTGAATGGCAAGTCCAGTGCAAATCAAACTGTGTTGACTTTCAAATGATAAAAGTGGGGGTACACAGTGTTTTTGTACCTATAATGTGGCAAAAACCTACATCACACTATTGCAAGAAATCATTTAGGATTCAAGGTGCTGCTTATCAAGCTGCACCAGCCTCTGCCTTAAGTTTTATAGAATCATTATGTTGGAAAAGACCTTTGACATCACCAATTCCAACCATATCTGTCCACTAAATCCTATCCCTAAGCACTTAATTTCCCGGTCCTTTAAACCCCTCCAGGGATGGGGACTCCCCCACCTCCCTGAGCAGCCGTTCCAGGGCCTGAGAACCCTTTCTGTGAAGAAATTTTTCCTAATGTCCAATCTAAACTTCCCCTGATGCACTCCATGGCTTTCAATGATGGCTGTAGACCATTTCCAGAATGCAGAGCAGGCCTGGAAACAGCCTGCTGCTGCAATTTTTGTTCTTTTAAAGTATATTTTTCTGCGACACTTCGAACATTTTAACTGTTTGAAATGAAAGTGGAAAGTTTGACCAAGCTGGCACAGCATTAAGCCTTCCAGCAACACAGTAGCTGATGCTCCTTGGAGGGATGCTGTCAACCACCCTTTCTCAGCTGCTACATCAGCTCCTTCTTGGCCAAATGGGGAGGGCAGTGAGGGAGCAGCAGAGCTGGCGAGCCTGGTGACTTACAGTAAGTGCCTGATCTCTGTTTTGAAGCTCGCCAGGGCTGCCTGGTGGATTCCGTTCTTGTTTATTAAAAGCTCATTTTCCAGCGCCAGCGTCAGCTCTGTCAGGTTCACCTTCCCATCCAAGCTGAAATCCAAAGCCTGCAAAACCAACACATCGTTAGAGCCAAACGAGCTTTCCTGCCCTGCAGGGGCCTGGAACATTCGTACGTGAAGTGACAGAATAAAATGAGAAGGCTCAGAGAAGATCCTTGCTTGCTGATTAATCTGTCACAAACGCCTTTGGGGCAACAAACCAGACATCTCCGCCACCTCCCTACGTTAAAGAGCTGCTGGCAGCTGTGGAGATGGAAAGTGTGCTGGCTGGGCTGCAAGACCAACAGGAAATTAAGCCCATGCCTGATTAAAAGTATTAATTCTCTAGGGCACCCAACTACACCGGCCTTTTTCCATATTCTAATGCCGCAAGAAAGCGGCTGGAGACGTTCATGTTAAAGACGACCAGCTCTTGCAATAGAGACATCACAGAGGAAGCCTGGTAGGAGGTATTTGATAGCAAAGATCCCACCTCTTTGAAAATAAATTGTCAGCAACTGCTTGTAATTTCCTTCAACCTAACTCCACAGGAGCACAAGGCGGGATGTGGCAGGGCTGGAACTCTGCAAACCCCGGAGAAACCAGCACGGTGGTACCGGTAAGGAAACAAGGGAGCAGTGAAAGCAAGAAGCAGGAGAGAAGGTGAAGGTCTACCACGCCAGTCTGGGGAGAGCAGAACCAGGTTATCAAGCTACAAGTGAGCTTTAAAGCCTAAGCAATGAGTTTATTACTAGGTGGATGTTCAATATTCACGTGGACATTAGTGCCAAGGGAAATCTGCCATCATCGCTGCTGGGAACGCAGCGATGGTCTCGGAAGAGACATGTGAAATGATCTTCTCCACCCCCAGCTTCTAGTAAGACAGGGTTTATTTCAGGTATCTGAATTGAAACCCACATTACCCTTTTACTCTGTATAACAAAGCACTAATTACCGGGCAGGCTTTCAAGTGCTGCCCTCCACCTCAGTACAAGCAATAATTCAAGTCAGCCCCATGCTAAAAGGTTTGCGAGTGCAACTCTCTTCAGTGCTGTTAAAGGGATTTAATTGCATCCTACAAATCTAGGTGACCTCTTGGAGCTAAGCTGGAAGTCACGTTACATTGTTATCATTACCTTGTAGCTCTCTGGGATGCAGCATCATTTCAATATAGGAAATTATTAGACGTTTCCCAGAATTTCTTATTGGTAGCACTGGGAATTTTAAATGGAGGGAAAAATATAATCCAGCATGGGGAGAAATAAAAGCAAAAGAGGGGAGGTGGAGCTGCTGGTTACCTTCAGGATCTCCTGGCTGTTCTCTATGCCTTCCTGGTGCCAGCAGTCGAGGACTCCCTCCACGCAGCCGTAGCCCATCCCATCGTCCAGGCTGGAGAAGAGGCAGAAGCCAACGGTGCTGGGCATGGCCGAGGGGGTGGTCGTGCGCCTCCCGCTCTCGTCGAAGGACTGCGGAGAGGGGAGAGGGTGCGGCAGGGCACGGGCAGAGCCGGCATCTGGCCACCTCGTGATGGGAAGAGCTTATAAATGTAATTTTGCTAACAGTACTCCGGGGATTAAGGATGAAATCTGCTTTTTCTCACTGCCAAGCAAATAGCTGCCGCTGACCTCAGGGCACCACAGCACGACCAGGCACTTCAGTCTTAAAATAAATTCAAGGAGGAACAATCCCAGAACTGCCCTCGATGCTCCAAAAGTGTTTTCCACAGTCTGTTTCTGGTTTCAAGTGTCACCTCATCTCAAAAGGCTGCAAGGAGCACGTGCACAGGTATTTTTGCTCTAGCCCTCAGCTTCCAGGCAGAGATGGGCAGCAGATTTCAAACTCCAATTTTGGGGTTTTTGAGAGAAAAGATGCAGGTCCTGCACGCTCACTTGGCCTACCCAAGCCAGGGCTTTGCCCTGCAACCAGCTTAGACTATTTACCTACTGCACTTCACAGCCTGCAGGAGCCTCTTTTATAGAATTATCGAATTGCTTGGCTAGAAGAGACCTTGGAGATCGAGTCTGTACCTGTCCACTACTAAACCAGATCCCTGAACACCTCAGCTCTCCAGCTTTTAAACCCCTCCAGGGATGGGGACTCCACCACCTCCCTGGGCAGCCTCTGCCAGGGCCTGAGAACCCTTTCTGGGAAGAAATATTTCCTGATGTCCAGTCTAAGCCTGCCCTGGCGCAGCTTGAGGCCATTGCCTGTGGTCCTGTCCCCTGTCACTTGGGAGAAGAGACCAACACCCACCTCACCACAACCTCCTCTCAGGTAGCTGCAGACAGTGATGAGGTCTCCCCTCAGCCTCCCTTCTCCAGGCTAAACAACCCCAGGTCCCTCAGCCGCCCCTCATAATCCTTGTTCTCCAGCCCCTTCCCTTCTCTGGAAAGGTGGGATTTCTCTGCCTAGGTGGGATTTGTCCCAAACTTCTCCCCCTTCTCCTGCTTTTACCCCAGGATCCCCCTGGCTTTCTCACCTGCATGGAGAGGTGTCGTTTCAGCTGCCTGTACGGAGTCGATGCTGAAGGTGTCAGTGGCTTTCCGTTTCTAAACAAGCTATAGAAGAAATCCTCTATGCTCATGGTGCCATCCTGCTCCAGGCTATGAAGCACCTCTTCGAGCACCTGGGGATATTGCCAAAACCACCATAGTCACAATTTGGCAGAGCAGAAAACATTCCATTCCTTAAGTATCTACAAAAAAGAGCAAAGCGAGACCTGGTACACGGCCCTGACACGACACCGGGATCACAGCCTTCATCCAGAGAACTGCAGAGCCACGTACCCCACAGAAACCCTGCCTGGAAAAGGGTGGAAGCTCCTGGTTGACTTGAAGCCTCCACCTTAAGGTCATCGAATCGCAGAACTGTTTGTCTTGGAAAAGGCCTCTCAGCTCATCCCGTCCAACCATCAGCCCAACCACACGGTGCCTACAAAACCATGTCCTCAAGTGCCACAGACACGCGGTTTGAACCCCTCCAGAGATGGAGACTCCACCACTGCCCTAGGCAGCCTCTGCCAGGGCTTCACCACTCTGTTAGTAACTGAATTTTTCCTAATATCCAATCTAAACCTCCCCTGATGCAGCTTGAGGCCATTTCCTCTCAGCTCAACACTTGTTACCTGGGAGAAGAGCCCAGCATCCACCTCACCAGACCCTCTTTTTCAGGGAGCTGCAGAGAGCGATGAGGTCTCCCCTCAGCCTCCTCTTCTCCAGGTTAAACAACCCCAGATCCCTCAGCCACCCTCAGAACCCCTGGTCTCCAGCCCCTTCCCCAGCGCTGTTCCCTCCTCTGGATGCGCTCCAGCCCCTCAGTGTCCTTCTTGAATGAGGGCACAAGCCCTCTTGCAATACAACACAAAAAAAAAAACCTAATTTCATTCTGCTCTTGAGCTAGGGTGACCTCAGGAATTCAGTACAAGGTAACGAGACAGATGCCAAACCCCCAGCAGCAAAAAGTGACCAGGAAAAAAACCACAGTAAGACACTGCAAGGTTATAATGAATCTCTTTAACGCCTCAGGGCAGTCTGCTCTCTGAAAAGCACGACCAACCTGATTAGGATCAGAGATGCTAAGAGCAGTCCCTTACTATTAGTCTTCTTTTTTTTTTAATTTTTTTTTCCCTCCCCATTTTCTGCCTTGTTTTAATATCCTGAAGATGTTTTGTTGAAAATGCCGCAAAGGTGGACCTGCTCAGAAACGCTTTAGGAAGGGAATGATTAAAAACCATCTTATTTTAAGATGCGAAACAGCAGGTTTTTAATAAAACTGAAACCTAAATTGACAAGAGGCTTTTTGCTAAGGAAATATTTTTTTTTCAGGGACTCTTCCTGGAGGACAGAAATTGCTGAAGGGCTTTGTGAAGTCAAAAGCAATCGGCTATGAATATTTTAACCCCTATTTATTTGTCTAGCTGGAAGATTTCTGGCATTAAGGAGGCACGCGTGGAATCTAGGAGATGTTTTCAACTCTAGTTTGTTCAGTGATTGCATGAGAAGACACGCACGGCATGGTGTCCGAAAGGCTGGCAGCTGCCTTCCACCAGAGCAACCTCTGATGGGTCAACACCACGAACTTGCTGGAAAGCCACGAGGCCTTTCAAGATCATAGAATCGTAGAATAGTTTGGGTTGGAAGGGACCTTAAAGCCCATCCAGTTCCACCTCCCACTGGATCAGGGGCTCCAAGCCCCATCCAACCTGGCCTTGAACCCCTCCAGGGATGGGGCAGCCACCACTGCTCTGGGTGACCTGTTCCAGGGCCTCCCCACCCTCAGCATGAAGAAATTACTCCCTATGTCCAGTCTAAACCTGCCCCTCTCCAGTGCCATCACCCCTAGTTCTATCACTCCAAGCCTTTGTGAACAGTCCCTCCCCAGCTTTCTTGAGCCCCTTCAGGTACTGGAAGGTCGCTATAAGGTCTCCTTGGAGCCTTCTCTTCTCCAGGCTGAACAACCCCAACTCTCTCAGCCTGTCCTCATAGCAGAGGTTCTCCAGCGCACGGATCATCCTTGTAGCCTCCTCTGGACTCATCCCAAGAGTTCCATCTCCTTATGTTGAGGACTCCAGAACTGGACACAATCCCCCAGAAGAGGTCTCACGAGTAGCAACCTGTTCACCAGCACTCATGCTTTAGGCTTGGGGTCAACCACAGGACAGGTTTTTGAGAGCCACACTAAAACCCATGTGCAAGCAGGTCCACACGTGCCACTCACCTCCCCGGATGCCGTTTGGAGCCCGTACTGCTCACAAATGGAGATGAGTTTTTTGCGGTTCAGGTGGCCATCCCTGGTGATGCCGAGGTGCTCGCAGACCTCCTGCAGTTTCTCCTCTATCCATTCTGGAGTGGGCAGAGATGCTCCGGTGGAGGCGTTCAGGTCATCTGGATTCCAAAAGCGCAGCTGCCCTGAAAATGGAGGAAACTGCTCTAGTTTCTCCCATCCACTGCAAACGAGTGACCACCAGAAGACCTGGGGGGTTTGCATATCACGGTGCAGAAGCTCCTAGAGTGGACAGAGCCTCCCTCCTTGCTCACTAAACCCCATGGGACTACTAGAATCATAGAATGGGTTGGGTTGGAAGGGACTTCAAAGCCCATTCAGTTCCAACACCTCCCACTGGATCAGGTTGCTCAAAGCCTCATCCAACCTGGCCTTGGACACCTCCAGGCATGGGGCAGCCACCCCTGCTCTGGTCAACAACTGAAAACTTCAGTGATTGCCTGGCTCCATAAATGTTATTCCCCAGGTGAAGCTGACTAAACTCCCATACCCTTTGAGTGCAAACTGGAGCGTATGTTTGATATAAGTACTTTGAGGGAAAGAATAAAAACTCAATAGCTTCCAGCTGAACGCATTTCCTCCACCTCCAGCAAAGCCTGGAGCACAGTCTCACCCAGCTGGAAACACTTGCTAGTCAAAACAGAGTTTGCTCGCTGCAAGGCTTGCACCTGCTGCCTCACTCTCAGGCTCCAGAAGTGACTTTTGGAGCAAAAATGTGGTCCCTTTGCATTGTGTAGGGAATAGAAAGCAGCCAAAACACAGAAGAGGTGTTGAAGCAATTAAAAGCTGCGTAGTTAAGTTATAAACATATCCAGTTGTGCTAAGGGTTAGTGCCAGAGCCTGCCAGTGACAGGAGGAGGACTCTGAGGAGCGTGCCGTCACGCTGACGCCATGGGGTCCCCTTTGAGCACCCCTGCCTTAACCAACGGTACAAAATCTTTGGCCACATCCCAGAATGTGTCCCACTGATGTCCCCGTTCAGGCATAGAATCATGGAATGGTTTGGGTTGGAAAGGACCTCAAAGCCCATCCAGTTCCACCCCTGCCATGGGCTGGGACACCTCCCACTGGATCAGGGGCTCCAAGCCCCATCCAGCCTGGCCTTGAACCCCTCCAGGGATGGGGCAGCCTGGGCCAGGGCCTCCCCACCCTCAGCGTGAAGAATTTCATCCTCATTTCTAGTCTCAGTCTTCCCCTTTCCGATTTATCGCCATTCCCCAAGCCCCACCAGCTGTGTCCAAGGAGAAGGCAGGACGGAGAGCCTCTCTGCACCCCAGGGATCGCCCCACTCTCTCTTACAGGACAATTACAGAGCTTTTAATGACTGGTCCCTGCTGACATCTAGTGCCTACCATGCTCCACTACAACCAGCAGCCCCCCACGCAGGAGTGGGGACCAGGACCGTCCCCGGCTGCTGCTCTGAGAATGCTGGGGAGACCAGGAGCCCCCACAGCAGGACAACCTTTGCACCAGGCAGGAGGAAGAAAAGAGGGAAGAGAGAATGCAGCAGAAAACTGTGGCCTCCAAGGAGCCCTGCTTCAGCTCTCATTCCCAGCTTGGAGCTTGCTCGCCCCCCATGTGCCTCGCCAAGCTCTGCGCCACCCCGGGCTGGGGCTGCTCAGCGTGCCAGCTGGGCTGAGATTGCCTCGAAGCGATTCATCTTCAAAGCTGAAACGAGAATAAACACACGCAAGCGCTGCTGCTTGCTCTTACCCTCGGCCTCGTACTCCTCGCTGTCTCGCGTCTTCCAGTGCTGGAGAGAAAACAAAAGGTTTGCGAGTTATTAGTATTGCAAGACATCACCCGTATGAAAGCGACTCCGCGACCAGCATCAAACGTGCTACAGGGCTGCAGTAATGCTGCCAGGCTTTCATCTCCCCGCTCCCTGCGGGCTGGGCTGGAATTCCACAGCTTTTTGATGCTGCCTGTTTCTGGCACGCCAGGTGCTTCAGGAGGGACCCACGGGAGGAGGCAGCTCAGAGACCGGCAGCTTGATGGGCAGGGAGGGATTTGCCCCCCAAGCAAACCATGCTGCTTGTCTTACAGGTGTTGAGGATGCAGGGAAGATCATGAGCTGCATATAAGCAACGTCCGAATTACATAGAATCATGGAAGGGATTGGGTTGGAAGGGACCTCAAAGCCCATCCAGTCCCACCCCCTACCATGGGGGTGCTGCCAACAAGCTCTTTGCTGGGTTAGCTAGAGAAAAAGCATCCTCTTTGCTGCTGTTAAGCCATCCCTCTTCCTCTGTGGTGACAGCAGCTCAGGCAGCACCAGGAACAGAGCAGAGGAATGTTGTTTAGAATGATTTCCCCAAGTACTACACGTTGGCTCATCTCTACCAGCCTTGTTCCAGCCAAGGGTATTTATCAACACGCGATGCTCAGTGCTATTAACTTCTGGTTTAGCAACAGCATCAGCAGATGTTCCTTCTCCGCCGTTACAAGCGGATACTTCGGCATGCACGTGACAGATGGATTTGAAGTCAAAGTCACCCAGGACACAAAGAGGCTCTAAATCATCATATAAAAGTTCAATACGTCTCATTCAGATTACAGCTGAAAGCCATTAATCTACAACGTTACCATAGAAACTGGATTAGGTCACTTTTTTTAGCTTCACTGCTTTCCTGTTTCAGCTCCTGGACCAGGCAAGGGCTGTTCACCGCCAGACCCCTCCGTGTCCAGAGAAGGAACTAGGGGCAGCTTCGGAAGGAGAGTGGGGCTTAACCTTTGCTTTCCCAGGCAGAAATCAGCCTGGTAAAAGCAGGAGGTCACAGGCAGGGCTGGAACCTGCAGCACTGCTGGGTGTTCAGGACAAGAATATCATAGAATAGTTTGGGTTGGAAGGGACTTTAAAGATCATCCAGTTCCAACCCCTCTGCCATGGGCAGGGACATCGCACCAGACCAGGCTGCCCAAGCCCCATCCAAGCTGGGCTTCAACCCCTCCAGGGATGGGGCAGCCACCCCTCCTCTGGGCAACCTGGGCCAGTGTCTCACCGCTCTCATCTTGAAGAAATTCCTCCTTATGTCCAGTCTAAATCTGCCCCTCTCCAGTTTATACCCATCGCCCTTCGTTCTATCACTAGAAGCCTTTACAAACAGCTCCTCCTCAGCTTTCCAGCCCTCAGGCGCTGGAAGGTCGCTATAAGATCTCCTCCGAGCCTCAGGCTGAACAACCCCAACTCTCAGCCTGTCCTCGTATGGGAGCTGCTCCAGCCCTTGGATCATCCTTATAGCCTCCTCTGGACCCATCCCAACAGCTCCATCTCCTCCTTATGTTGAGAATTCCAGAACTGGACACTATACTCCAGACAAGGTCACAGAGGAGAGGAGCAGAGGGGCAGGATCCCCTCCCTCCCTGCTGGCCACGCTGCTTTTCATGCAGCCCAGGACACAGTTGGTTTCTGGGCTGTGAGCGCACCATGCTGGCTCACGTCGAGCTTCTCAATCAGCGATATATGTACCACTGCACCAGAAGGCTGTGGATTTGGACCCAAACAAGTGCTGTCCTGCTAGTACCACCACTCATGTGGCAGATCCCTTGTTTGCCTGAGAATCCATCAGGATAAGCACACAAAAAGTGGGAGCTGAGGCAACAGGTACTGCTGAGTTACCCCCTGCAAAGGCAGAAAGCAGATTCCAAAAATACATGAGCCGACACCACCCCAGCCCACAAGTGCCTGTACACGTGCAACAGGCAGCTTGGAGCTGGGAGAAGGTCTCTTTGGTTGCCTGGTGCCCTCCGTGCCCAACTCTTTCTGCACAAGAAACATTCACAAAGAGTCAGATCTAAACCATTTAACACTTCCACCAGGGAGGGCAGGGATAAGGTGAGAAGGAATGGTTTTCAGCTGGAAGAAGGAGATTGAGATGAGATCTTAGGAAGAAATGTTTTGCCGTGAGGGTGGGGAGGCCCTGGCCAAGTTGCCCAGAGCAGTGGTGGCTGCCCCATCCCTGGAGGGGTTCAAGGCCAGGTTGGATGGGGCTTGGAGCCCCTGATCCAGTGGGAGGTGTCCCTGCCCATGGCAGGGGGTGGGACTGGATGGGCTTTGAGGTCCCTTCCAATGCAAATCATTCCATGATTCCATGCACACCAGCACATCTCACTTCAAGGACTTGCCTACCACCCAAGAACCTCAAACCGCAGCAGACGGTAACTCCATAAACACCAACAAACCTGAAGAGGCTGGATTCTCCGCTGTCACAGGGGAGCTGTCGGCTCGAAACCCACTGCCACCGACCCCGGGGAGCTCGTGCAACCTCCCTCCCCTTGCCCAGGCCCCGCTGGGAAGGACTCGGGGGTCCTTTTGTGCGGCGAGGGCTCGGGGTCACCCACCACCGGCAAGAGGACAAAGAGGGGCTGGGGCAGACGCAGGGGGGGAACGGCGCATCCCGATGTCAGGCCCAGCATTGTCTGCCGTCCCCGGTGCAGCTACAGCTGGACGCGGGTCACACACATCGGCGGGCCCAGGAATGCATTATCCCACGGGCAGACGCGTGCTTGGCCGGGCGGAGGGGCAGATGGCCGCGGCTTTCAATGCTCGCTGCCCTCCAGCTCGGGCGAGCATCTGCAGCCGGGGCCGCTCGCTCGCCGTGGCCTCTCCCCATAATAAGGCAGCAGCCTCTTCCCCCCCTGCCATCTGCTTCAGCGAGACAGACCTTTGTTCTCCGCCAGAATATATTGCTAATTAAAATGACGAGCAGGAGTGCGCGCTGAGCCTGCTCTGCCTCGCACAGGGAGCCTTCGCACCGAAGCTGATGGCCCCGTTGGTACCTCCCTGCGAGCTGGCTCAGAGACCCCTGCAAGACAGGGAACCTTCACACCCTGCTTTGCTCTCAGCTGCAGAGCACCTCAGTCTGAAATGCACCTTTAGGGGCAGCAAGCACCATCACAGCCTCAAGGACTGGTTTGAGTTGGAAGGGACCCCAAAACCCATACAGTCCCACCCCTGCCCTGGGCAGGGACACCTCCTGCTGGATCAGGGCCTCCAAGCCCCATCCAGCCTGGCCTTGAACCCCTCCAGGGATGGGGCAGCCACCACTGCTCGGGGCAACCTGGGCCAGGGCCTCCTCATCCTCATGGCAAAACATTTCTCCCTAAGATCTCACCTCAATCTCCCTTCTTGCAGATGAAAAACATTCCCTCTCATCCTCTCCCTGCCCTCCCTGATCCAGAGCCCCTCCCCAGCTTTCCTGGAGCCCCTTTCAGCACTGGAAGCTGCTCTAAGGTCTCCCCACAGCCTTCTCTTCTCCAGGCTGAACAACCCCACCTCTCTCAGCCTGGCCTCACAGCAGAGCTGCTCCAGCCCTTGGATTATCTCCGTGGTCTCCTCTGGACTCACTCCAACAGACCCACATCCTTCCTGTGCTGAGAGCTCCAGAACACAAGGACTCAAGGTGAGGTCTCACCAGAGCAGAGCAGAGGGACAGAATCCCCTCCTTTACCCTCCTGGTCCCACTGCTTTGGCAAGCGATTATTTCCAGTCAAGGAGACCGAAGCCAAAGACTTTCAGCCTGATCCTCTCAGAAGGTTTTGCTCCAAGAGGCCAAGCCACGCTGGAAACCTCTCTACACAGAAGCCAACATGGATGTTTGGGGAGCGAGCGGCTTTGACAGGCACTGAAGGGACAGAGCTGGGACATGACAGCCTGCAAGTAGGTGAGACCTTCCCTGGAGCAGAGCCGGTAGCTGGAGAAGGGGAGATGATAGGTGCCCTGTGCTGAGGTTTGGAAATTTGCATGGCCTTAAGGCTGGCCACGTCCCACCATGTACCCCAGAGTGAGCTGCTGAGAACCCACAAGCCCCAGGGTAGAGCTGCCCATGGCCACCAAACCTGCTCCCCGTCCCAATCCTTCACCACCACTGCCACCATCGCATGGATCATCACCAGGGGTAACGCAAGGCAGAAAGTAAACAACAGCAAGATCACAGCACTTCCCAAGCACGCTTGAACAGTTCTTGGCTGCCATGGGCTTGAAAGCCCAGTAAGACCCATTCCCTGTATCAAGAACAGGTTACACAAGGAGGTGGTGGATGCCTCATCGCTGGAAACATTCAAAGTCAGATTAGATGGGGCTCTGAGCAACCTGATTGAGTTTAAGACATCCCTGCTCCTGCAGAGGGGTTGGACTGGATGGCTTTGAAGTTCCTTCCAACCCAAACCATTCTGTGACTTTAAATTAGGACGAACAAGCTCAAGTGACAGCCAGGGCTGGAGCTGCACAGCTTCTCCCACCACAAGCTTTCATGTTGTGTTCCTAAGCGCTTCCATGGTTGCAGCTCCACTAGCACCACATCCATAAAGCTGCCAGAGCCCGCCGCTTCCCATCACTCATAGAATCATAGAATCACCAGGTTAGAAAAGACCCATCAGATCATCAAGTCCAACCATTCCTATCAAAACCCCACCAACCTAGGAGCATCTCTAGGGACAAACCCACACGGGGCAGAGGGAACCTCAGGATCCCTACACAACCTCCTGCTCACAGCAGGGTCAACGCTGAATTCGGACCTGTCTGCTCATGACTTGGTCCAGCAGCACCTGGAAAGCCACTAGGGATGGAGGTCATGCAGCTTCTCCAGGCAGCCGATCCCATGCACAGAGCAGCCCTCCAGCCTCTTCTCTTGTGTTTACAGAGACGAGGAGGAGAAGGAAGCCTCTCAGACAGAGCCCGAGTTCTTTTAATTGGCACCGGCTGAAAGCAAGCCCCAATTAAGCCACGCTGCCCCAGTTCTCAGGCCAGCAAACACCCTGGGCTGGAGGCAGGCTCGCAGAGAGCCGCCAGCAGCGTGTTCGTACGCGCAGCAGGAGAAGCCTGGGCAAAGCCTGTTGGTAGGGCCAAGCCCCAAGAAGTCAGGAACCTCCACCACCGCCCACTGTTTCAGCCCCAATGCCCTCAAGCAACTCATTCCTATAGGCATTCCGAGAGGATCATCTTCTAGACAAGACAGGAAAGCTCATAATGATGAAAAATGGGGATTTTACAAGTTATTCTGATTTTTTTCTCAGATTAAAAGAGAATTCACCATCCCATCCACCCCAAAGGGTGCAAGGAGAGGTTCCACGGGGAGCCTGATGCAGCCAACACTGAGCAGAGCGTGATTCTATACCAGCTGAATTAATTGACTGACCTTGTTAATAGGCCAGCCTTTTATACCTCCTTACAGACCAAAAGAGAGGAGGAAGAGGAGAGCGGTCTTTTCTATGGAAGGAATCGCTTCCCTGGGGGCCATGGGTCAATTAACATTGATTACAAGGTCAGGGCAGCCCAGGAGATGGATGAGCATCCTTGTGGCAGTGAGTAGAGGTTACCAAGAACACAGTAAAGAAGCTGGCTTGGGTGGAAAAGCTTTGCTTCAAGTTGTTAACAACTTTAGCTTTGAAGGAATAACACTGGAAATGGGGAACCTCTCCCTTCACAGGGTTGGGAACACCCCTCCGCAGGCGGCTGCAGAGTCCCCCCATCTCCAGGAAAGCACAGGCGATGCCAGGAAAGAAGAAAGCAGCAGCATTTCTCCTTCCCACTGGAAAACTCCCACCCCATGCTCCTGAACACACACACTGCTGAATCAACAATGCTTGGCAAACGGGGGCCGGCTGGAAGGAGCCCAGCTCGGGGGAAACGCCGCTGCGGCCGTACACTAACACAAACCCCTCCTCACTGTTTGCTTTTCTGTTCCCGAGAAGCAAGAGGAGGTTCTGGGGTTGGCATCGAGAGCACAAAGAGCCACCAACTTTGATCACAAAACCAGGGGGAAAAGATAAAGATTTTTGAGCAAGTATATTAGACTAGACACAAGGAGGAATTTCTTCACCATGAGGGTGGGGAGGCCCTGGCCCCCGCTGCCCAGAGCAGGGGTGGCTGCCCCATCCCTGGAGGGGTTCAAGGCCAGGTTGGATGGGGCTTGGAGCCCCTGATCCAGTGGGAGGTGTCCCTGCCCAGGGCAGGGGTGGGACTGGATGGGCTTTGAGGTCCCTTCCAACCCAAACTATTTAATATGTGGGGCACAGGGGCTGCCCAGAGCTGTGCAGCTCCCAGGGCAGTCAGCCTTTCCCTTTGGTGCTGGAGCACACAAGCTTTTTGCTGGGAAAATAAAACACAGAGGACTGAGCGGAGAAGCGGGTGGCTCTGGGTTTAGGGCACCATCCCAAGGCAGCTGCCCTATTCCCCATCCCCTCTACCAGAGAGCAGCAGAGCCACAGCCGGCAGTTTGCCAATGACCTAATGGATGAGGACATGCTCCTTCTGCTCACTTAGCTCCCAGCACACACTTCGTTAGCCGCGGAGGCAGCGGTACAGCCCTCATTTAATTGCTGGCCTGTGCTGCAGCCAGCAGTGCCAGAACCCAGCGAACGTCACCGTGCCACCACGGGAACCTGCCTCCAGCCCGGCTTCCCACGGCAGCCTGCCTGCGGAAGGGAGCGTGGGGATCATAGAATCATAGAATCACCAGTTTGGAAGAGACCCACCGGATCATCGAATCCAACCATTCCTATCAAACACTAACCCATTTCCCTCAGCACCTCGTCCACCCATCCCTTAAACCCCTCCAGGGAAGGGGACTCAACCCCCTCCCTGGGATGAAGCAAAGGAGTCGTTCTTGGGGTCTTCCCAAGGACATCCAAACCACCTTAGGATGAGGGGAGCAGTGAAACTGGGGGGGGGTACAGCCCACCCCAGCCATCAGCCCCTTCCCACTCACCTCCTCGCAGCCGCTGGAGGCGATGTGTGGGGAATGCGCTTCCTCACTCAGCGGCTCGATGACGGTCACCTCGGCAAAGTCCCCCACCGACTCCTGGAACTCCGGCAGGGACCGCCGGCCGTAGCGTTTGCCTCCTTTGATGTACTTGGGCTGGGCTTCTAGGGAGGAATCTGTGAAATTCAAGAACAACGTACATCGGTAAAGTGATTTTTGCAGATCCAGCATGCGGAGCTGGTTTGGTTGAAGTGTTTCAAGCAACAAATTGCCACCACCATTCTCCCTGAGCAGCTGCTCCTTCCAGGACCATGACTCTCACTGTGGCATCAGGCCTGATGGGGTGAATTGGGCTCCAAAACAAGAGGCTGTCACAAAGTGGGATCAAGGCTCCATCTCCTTCGCCCTTTTCCAATTCCCAAACCAAGTTTTTTTCAGTCAGCAAGGTGAGGAAGAAATCCCTCAGCCTTGCAAACGCAGCCCCACATGGAAAGTCATTCAAGTCTCTCCTCCTCGCACTGAGCTTCATTACCAGCCATAGAATCACAGAATCACCAGGTTGGAAGAGACCCACCGGATCATCGAGTCCAACCACTCCTATCAAACACTAAACCATGTCCCTTAGCACCATGGGCAGGTTTAATTAGGGACGGTGTTGCACTTAGGCAGGTCAGGTCTCCAGATTATGCAGACACCTGGGTGACCACCACTGCTCTCAGGGGATCGAAATCGCTGCTCGATTCAAAGTTGAAAACAACTGGGCGAGTAGAAAAAAAAAATTGGGCAAGTTTAGAGGCGAACATCTTGCAGGGACTGAGACGAGCAGCTGACCCAGGTGAGGGTGGGGCAAGTCCCAGCGCGTGCTGTGCCGCTAACATCAGTTGCAGGATCTAAATAATCTTTCATCATCTAATGCAGGGGTCTCCACAGCTCCACTCACATTCTCTATCTCCAATTTCCCAACGTCCTGCCTTTGGGGACTGAATTGGAATCAGGGAAGGGTTTGCGTTGGAAGGGACCTCAAAGCCCATCCAGTGCCACCCCCTGCCCTGGGCAGGGACACCTCCCACTGGATCAGGGGCTCCAAGCCCCATCCAGCCTGGCCTTGAACCCCTCCAGGGATGGGGCAGCCACCCCTGCTCTGGGCAGCCTGGTCCAGGACCTCCCCACCCTCACAGGAGAACATTTCATCCTAGGATCTAATTCAAATGATCTGTGAACACTCCCTGATGGGGATCAAAATGAAAAATAAGCAAGCACGTTTTGGGCTACTATCAGCCAGAATCACCCGACATGTGGAGCAAGGGGCAAATTAACCAGAGGACCAAATTAACCAGGGATTCAATTAGAGAAAGGCTCTCTGCTGTGCTTTGTTTCAGTGTTTGTTAACCTTACCATCCAAACCCCACCCCAGGACTTGCTCATTTTGATTTTCTGCCACTTGTGGCGCACGGAGGCAGCGGCAGGAGCAGCAGCTTTTTAAAATTTAATTTACAGGGCGTTCTTGGTACAAAATAAATGCAAGAGTGCAATACTAATAAGGAGCAGGGATGCTGTTCAACCATTGACAAACGGTTCACAGAAAGCCGCGGGTCTCTAAACCCCCTTACCCAACCGCCTCCTTGGATAATATTCCTTTAGATATGGAAGAAGGCTTCAAGCTTGTTAGAGGAAAAATATTCTGCAACTTAGCTATGCAATGAATTATAAAATACACAGGACCAGGAGGCCTTTGATTCCTCCAGCCTGGCGCTCCATCCGTCCATATTGCAGCTCTAGGGAACAAACCCTGGTGCCCGTGTTTGAACAAGGGCATTTTAACAAGATTTGCTGCAGCTGGGACTCACACATGAAAGTTGCGCGATGAAGTGCGCCGATAGAAAAATCGCAGCGAGACAGGCTGATTAAGTAAGAGCCCCAGAACAAAAGCAAACCTTATCACTCCTATTAAAGCCTGCCTGGTGGTGAACAATCTCCACCAAGCAGCTCTCTCTGAAATGCTAATATTTGTGGCTACTCATTCACCCATTTATTTTCTCCCTCACAGGAGAGGGTTGGGGGGCTTTGTTTTTATTGAAAAATGATTTTTTTTTCCCCTCCGCTAAGGCACAAACGCACCTCTGCGCCCATCTGCCTTTGGAAAGATGCTGGGGAAAACCAGCCAGAATTTAGCAATAATAAAGCCGTGGCTAAATTTCCTTCTGGATTTCCCAGAGCGCAGAAGAATCCCATTTCCAACACCCCTGCGACAGCACGTTGAACCCCTTTCTGCAGCTGAAAATCCAGCCGTTCGTGGCAATACCGGTGCTTTCATACCACGCAAGCACTTCAGCAGCAAAGGAGGAATGGAAAGGTCTCCTCGCTATTGTGTTTGAAGCACTTGCAGGCTGGCAGCTGCCTTCTCTCTCCTTTTTGGTCTCAGCACCTGGATGTGCTTGGCTTTCCTTTGCAATTAAAAAACTGCCAAGCCTGAGGAGCTCCCTGGGAGGGAAAGGTGATCTTGAGAGTTTGGGAAGAGTGGAAAGTTTGGTCCTGCCGGGCAAAGCTCCAACTTTGCCGTAGGCTGTGCCTGAGCGCGGCTACCGAGGGAACCCCAGCTCAGGCACCTGAAATCCCATTTCCACAACCAGGGTGCTTTCATTCGCACCGAGCTACAGCTTTTAAACTGCTATGTGCACCTTTGTGCCATCGGCTGCGTGGGACAGAACCAAGCTCTTGTGCTATGGAGCCATGGGCACCACACTGGAGCCATGGGCACCACCCTCCAAGCCCCTCCACCCCTCCGCTTTCCCAACCCAAACCCCCAGTACAGCAGCTGGTGGCCTCCCCGCTCCCATCATTCCAGGTATTTAGGGAATGCTGAGCACAAAGCAGCAACCAGTAAAGTTTTGGCACTCTGGGAGCTTCTTATTTCCAGCCAAAACTGATGAGGAAGGATCGCAGAATCACAGAATTGGTAAGGTTGGAAGAGACATCTAAGATCTCCCAAACTAATTGTCAGCCCAACACCACCGTGCACCTAAACCACGTCCCCAAGAGCCACGGCCACACACTTTTTGAACCCCTCCAGGGATGGAAACTCCACCACTGCCCCGGGCAGCCTCTGCCAGGGCTTCACCACCCTTTCCATAAAGATGTTTTTCCTGATATTCAATCTAAACCTCACGTGGCACAACTCGAGGCCATTCCCTCTAGTCCTATCCTTCTTACTTGGGAGAAGAGCCCAGCACCCACCTCACCACAAGAACGAAGGTGCAGAGAGCGATGAGGTCTCCCCTCAGCCTCCTCTTCTCCATGTCACACACCCCCAGGTCCCTCAGCTGCTCCTCCTAAGACTTGGATGGAAAAAGCTCCTCAACCCACACATGCTCTCAAAGGCCCATAAGGAGACAGGAGGGAGATGTCAAAACCCAACGCTTCACTGAGGCAGATGCCCAGGGGACAGCCCTGTGTGCTGCTTATCCCCAACAGTGTAAAATCCACCCCTGCACTGATCACAGAGGGGAGGCTGCTCTTGCTCCAGCCTGACCTCCGGCATCCCCATCCGCAGCGGGCGAGGTGCTGCCCCTCAGACCCTCGCTATTGTGCGCCTGACAAGCTGCCAAGAAAGAGGGGGGGGGGAAAGAAAAAAAAATAAGAGAAGAAAATAGGTCGAACCCTCCCTGCTTCCTCCAGCCCTCGGCAACGCGTGGGCTTAGCAAAACACACACTCTGGAGCTGGCGCCTAATTAGACGCTGGGGTCTGCTCTGCCCCTGGGCTGGGGTGAGAGCAGCAGCCACTGATAGCACCAGCCTTCTGCCTTCCTGCCCCAACAATTTGAAGCCCCCTATTAAAAAAAAAAAACCAAAAAAAACCCCACCCCTATATCTGCATTTCACAAGAAACCCCCCAATTTAAGCGCCGCAGACAGAAACGATCCCTTCCCCACCCAGCTCCCCTCCATCCATCTCAGCAGTTCAGTGTCTCCATGGTTGGAGATTTACGCTTGATTTTCCGCCTTTCTGTGCTAGATAAGTCGTTTCAAAATCCTGCTCTGCCCTCAGATGCTGGGGAAGAGGATGGGGGGGCTCCCCTTGATGCGAGCAGCATTTTCCTGCACCCAGCATCAAAGCTGCCGAGCGCAGACAAAAGGGGGTTTAGAGCAGGGAGACCCTCGCACCGCGAGGCGGCTCTTGAGAGGTGAAATTAATTTCTTTACTGCTTAAGATTGGGAAGGGAGAGATTCTCTTGGCGGCACCAGCCAGCTTACAGCTGGGCACAGAGCATCGCAGCTCGGTTCTGCTAAATCCTAATCCCCCAAGACACCAGGTACTGTCTAAACCTTTCCGAGTCCCTATTTTACAGTCCAGGCTGGGCAAGCGAGGCAGGGAGGGTGATGGCAGCCCAGAATCAAGGTGTTCTGGCCCACAGGTATCACCCGTGCCTACATCATGGGATGGTCTGGGATGGAAAGGACCTTAAAGCTCATCCCGTCCCACCCCTGCCATGGGCAGGGACACCTCCCACGGGATCAGGGGCTCCAAGCCCCATCCAACCTCGCCTTGAACACCACTCTCCCTAAGATCTCATCTCAATCTCCCCTCTTGCAGCTCAAAAGCATTCCCCTCATCCTCTCCCTGCACTCCCTGATCCAGAGCCCCTCCCCAGCTTTCCTGGAGCCCCTTTCGGTGCTGGAAGCTGCTCTAGGGTCTCCCTGGAGCCTTCTCTTCTCCAGGCTGAACAACCCCACCTTTCTCCTGAAATCCTCCCCACCCTGATGGTGGCACCGGTTTTACCCCTGTCCCCACCTGGTCTGCTTGCAGAGCTGTACCCAGACCTTTACAGCCTCCCCCTCACAGATGGGTTTCCCACCAGAGCATCATCCCCACCAGCTCCTCTTCGGGAGGGCAACTCCATTCATGTGCTGGGAAAAGAAAAAAACCCAACAGACCCTCGTGACCGCAGGGAGGATGGCGTCAAACTGCTTTTTAATTTGCCCCGAGTGTTCCTGTAATCCTGCTCTCCACCCCGGTAAATCCTCCCTGTCCAGGCTTCAACGTGCAGAGCAGACTTTTTATTTGCCATAATGAGGAGTAAAAAAGCCTGATTATTATTTTTTCCCCCTAAACACCCATAAAACTGATTCCCCCACGCTTAAGCTGAAAGAGGGGGGATTGAGATGAGGTCTTAGGAAGAAATGTTTTGCTGTGAGGGTGGGGAGGCCCTGGCCCAGGTTGCCCAGAGCAGGGGTGGCTGCCCCATCCCTGGAGGGGTTCAAGGCCAGGTTGGATGGGGCTTGGAGCCCCTGATGCAGTGGGAGGTGTCCCTGCCCATGGCAGGGGTGGAACTCAATGGGTTTTGAGGTCCCTTCCAACACAAACCATTCCATGATGCTATAAAAAAAAAAATGTGAATCAGTTGCAGCCTGCAAGCCCGAGCACTTCTCTCACCTGCTGCCTCCCCCCAAAAACCAGGGAATCACCCAGCAGCCGCTTCTGCAGGAACTGCTTTTGCATCCCACAGCAATTTTGGTTCCTTGTCCCCAGCCCACGAGTCTCGCTGTGACCCCAGGGGTTGCTCCATCACCCATGAGCCATCCTCCCAGACCCAGGCTGTGCTGCACCCATGGGGACCATCCCTCCCCTTGGCCAGGGAAGCAGGGAAGCAGCTGGTTTGGAAAGTGAAGACACCAACCCTGTGGCTGCTTGCAGACCCAAGGGACCTTCCCATCGCCCAAGCCACCAGATAAAACCACAGCATCAAGGCACGTGGCTGCTTCCTTGTAGAGCAAACTCTGCAGATGCATCAAGCATCCTTCAAATCTGTGCTTTTCCTCCCCCCACCCCCAAATTAAATTTTCATTTAACTGATACGATTTGGAGCTCTTAACTCAATTTTCCCCAAGCCCAGGGCGGGCTCCGACACCGGCATTTCCCCACTCACTGACAGTTTGACACCAACAGCACAAAGCAGCTTGTTCTCCAAATCTCGAGTTTGATCTAAATTAAAAGAAGCAAAGACTTTGGCGTTAAGCAACCTGTCAAAACGCATTAAAAATAAATGCCTGGCAGGTCTGCCAGGCGCAGGCTCCCTACCTGCACCGCACGCCCTTTGATTACCTGCCGTGCAAAACCCAGCTGACAAACGCATCCCCGAGGAGGCCTCTTGGGCTCCAATGCCAGCTGCATTTTTAATTTCCCTTGCGATAACCCCAAATTTTGCCCTTTCTAGAAGATTTATTTATATTTAAATTGAGCTGCAGCTTCCCAGCCATATGATTCCTCAATAAATGCAGTGATGGATTAGTTCTGGTTTGCTGGGGCTGCTTCCCTCTCCATTCCAGCTCTTCTCCGAGGGGCTGTAGGAACTGCTTTTGCATCCTATTTCAGATGTGATCCCTTGTCCTCCTCTCTAAGGGGGTAGAAGGGATCGCAGCCCAGTCGACCCCTCACCAGGCACCACTGACGCTCCCTCCTCGCTCCCGAGCGCTTACGCATCAGCAGGAAAACTGCATTACAGGATGCTGAGCGCAAGAGCTGTCATCACCCATCTCCCTGTAAGCATTAAGTGCTTCGGAAATGAGGGGTGGAAAATAAAATAATCCACTGATTGCATATTTTAGGCATTTTTTGCAGCCTATTTAAGGGGTAATGTTGTCATTTTGCTCGCTGGCCGTGCTCTCGAGTGCGGGATGCTCCAGCTGAGATTGATGCTCCAGGAGAAGAAACCTGGAATTTCCCTCTGCTCCTTTGTTAAGCTGTTTTCTCCTTCGGGAGTTCCACATCCCCGCTGCTCCAAAAGCAGGATTAGGGATTTACATACAGGTGTGACAGCAGGCAGAGCTCAGCCCCCAGCTCCAGCTGGAGCTGCAGGAGCTCAGCCCTCCCCCTGGCCCCACACCTCCCCAGTGCTCCCAGCACCACCAGAACAGGGAGGGGGGGACACAGAGTTGTGACCTATTTCCTGCTGAGGGTCTAAAAAAGCCACATTTTCAAGGCAGGCTGAAACAAAGGGAAGAAAACTGGGCAACAAGGACTCGCAACACCTACTGCTTTCTCTGACCAGCCCCAAACTGGAGAAATGCAGTCACCTCAGAGCAGGTTCCTATGGGACCAAGGTCACTCCACTCACCTTGGACACAAGGCAGCAGAATGGACTTTAAATAAATGAAAAACAGGTAATTGCGTCCAGCAGCCCATCTCCAGGAGCTCTTGCAGAGAGGTTCCCTGCACAAGGACAGGCTGACAGAGTTGGGGTTGTTAAGCCTGGAGAGAAAAGGCTGTGGGGAGACCTTGGAGCAGCTGCCAGCATGGAAAGGGGCTCCAGGAAAGCTGGAGAGGGGCTCTGGATCAGGGAGGGCAGGGATAGGGTGCAGGGGATGGTTTTTCACCTGAAAGAGGAGAGATTGAGATGAGATCTTAGGGAGAAACGATTTCCTGTGAGGATGGGGAGATGCTGGCAGAGGCTGCCTAGGTCAGTCCTGGCTGCCCCATCCCTGGAGGGGTTCAAGGCCAGGTTGGATGGGGCTTGGAGCCCCTGATCCAGTGGGAGGTGTCCCTGCCCATGGCAGGGGTGGGACTGGATGGGCTTTGAGGTCCCTTCCATCCCAAACCTTCACAAAACCAGAGCAGCATCCAAAGCCAGCAGAGGTTTTCGGTGAGGCAGTGCTGTCCCCCAAGACAGACTCCACCTCCAACCCTTGCAGAGAAGCTCACTGGCTGCCGGGGCTGCCGCTGGCTCAGCCTGGAGCAGCTGCTCCCCTGAGCTGGGGCTCATAAACCTTCCTGCCAGACCGAGGTGCCTGTGCTGAGGTCACAGCACCTCGAGGCTTGGCTGGCAGCAAGCCCTGAAGCATTTTAGGGGAGGGCGAGGGGATGCGCCAGCCCCAGCTGGGACAAAGCAGCCACAGCAGCATTAAAGTAGCCCTTTGACTGCCTGCCCGTAACCATGTGCTGCCGCTGGAAAGCTCCTGAAACATCCCTGGCCACCAGAAGCACAGTTGGATAGAGATATCTCAGCCCATTTATCAGCCATGGGACATCTCAAGCATCTGAAGTGGTGCGAGCTGTCTACAGGCAGACATCACGTGCCCCTCAGGACATTTAGATCATGGTAATGGGATATAAATATCTAATAGCTCAGAAAATGCTTTTGTGCAAGGCTCCACAGCAGAATTTAACTCTCTTTCTCCCTAGGCGTAGGCATCCAAGTAGAAGAGCTTATCTCAGCACTTAAAACATACTTTCTCCTCTAAGTTCCTCTGTGAGAGCTACTCAGGTCTGCTTTGCCGAAGAAAATGTAGTATTTTAGCTAATTTTAGTATTTACCTGGTTCTTGGAAGTCTTCTTCATTTGACAGGGTTCTGGATAAGATGAGGATAAGAGCTTCTTTAAACTGATCAAAGTGGACCTGTGGAACAAAAGGAGAAAGGTGGAACTCAACTGGTGCAGGTGATGAAATAAGAGGCCAATAATCCAGCAGGAAGATGGGCAGCAGTGCACAATCCCCGACCCCCACGCTGAGCTGAGGGCTCTGGCAAGAGCTACAGATGGAGAAATGACACGAAGGCACGGCCAGCATCTTTGAGCATGCGAGATGATGATTGCTCTCTCAACCCAAAGCGACTGCTTTAGTGCGTTACTTAGGGTTTTCCATCAAACTAGAAGATAAAATAACACATCCAGGGTACCCACCCTGCCCAGTGAAGAGATACTCAGCTCTGGAAGTGGCTCGCTGCCCTAATTAAGCTTCAGAAAACACTTTCCAAAGTGGACAAAAGTCACACCCTTTCCAGGGCAGCCCTGCCCCAGCTCCCACTCGCTGCAGCTCCGTGTGGAAACACCACGTCTGGAGCGTAGTTATGGGAAAAAAGAAGGAGGGATGAGGGGGTTCCCCCCCTGCTTTCCATCTGTGCCTTCCTGGAAAGCCTCCTGTCTCACCCCCACAAACAGTTGCGAAGGGGCCAGAGCATCCCTGGCAGCCGTGCCGGGGAATGCCAGCAATTCCAGCCGGGGGGGACAGAAACCCAGGGACAGCTGGGGAAGTTATTTGACATGGGTCAGCGGCGAGGCAGAGCTGGCTGCCACGATTTCTTTTGGCTAAATAAATCTTAGGGGAATTTTTAGCATTGAACAAGAGACAGACCTTGCATTTAAAGAACCCACCGGGGTCGCGTTCGCTGCAGAGCAAACCCAGCACGAGTGGCAGAAGCTGCAGTCAGGGAGGGTTTTTTGGGGCAGGCACAAGCAGTAAAGTCTAGATCTGAAGTTTGCCAGCTTGTTCTCGGGGCTGTGCCAGCCAGAAAACGAACAACGTGCTCCCCGGCTGCCGACGACAGAAGAGCTGGGGGTTCAGCAGCACAAATCCCCCCAGTGGTTTTAAACCTGATGCCATTAAACAGTTCCAAATACGTTCACTTGTCAGGGACGCCTTCATCTGAATACTAATTGCTGCCATTCATTTCCGAGGGCTGCAGGACTTCTAAAGGACAGTTTACAGAGAGAGGAGAATTTCCCTGATTAAAAAAAACCTTGACATTTAGACTAAATGAGGATGAATAAAAGATGAGGGCGGAACGAGTCGGTCGCTGGGATGGGCGCTGGGACAGGTTGCAATGGGACCACCCAGCAGCAAGAAAATAGAGTAAAAACCACTTTACATCACTCGTGCAAACACCATGAATAAGAGGGGAGAGTAAAACTGCCTGGGCGAGCACAAAGAGCACCCTAAAACATCATCTGCTCTGCCTAACCTGCTCTAGCCCATAACCTCGTGTTTGCCAAGAAGCACAAACGAAGGCGAGGAAGGACGAGGGGGGCTGAGCCCTCGCGGCTGCAGCTGCGCGGGACAGATGGCTCCAGCACCCAGGCTGCACAGCGATTTTACCATGACCACGACATCCAAAGGAGCCCACGGAAGATTAGGACAGGAGGTTTCCATCCTCCAGCACCGAGAAGAAGGATTTAAAATGCAAATGAGCAGCACAGGGTGCTTGCACAGGCTCAGAGAGGTCTCACAACACCTTCTGAGCAGCAGCACCCAGCTTTGTAGATGTAGCCCAAGCTGGCAAAGGGAGGAATGTTTTTCTTCAGCTCATCCCAACTCCAAATAATCAGGAAAACCCGTGTCTTTCATGGTGCACATCTGACCTGGGATGCTGCATGTCTGTACGCAGAATACTTAGAGAAATACAACTCTTAAAGCCAGAGCGTGCTCAAGTCCAAGCCAGGCAAGGCAGCCTGTGGGCCAGCCAAGCCACCACGTCACAATATCCAAGCTTTAAAGAAAGCAATCATAGAATCATGGAACGGTTTGGGATGGAAGGGACCTCGAAGTCCATCCAGTCCCACCCCCTGCCACGGGCAGGGGCACCTCCCACTGGATCAGGGGCTCCAAGCCCCATCCAACCTGGCCTTGAACCCCTCCAGGGAGGAGAGCACCTACTGCAGGAGCACGGCTCAAAGTACTATCCACTACGGGAAAAGAGCTTCCAACACTCAAGCCAACCCAAAACCTTTACAAACGCAAGGCAGAAAGCAAACAGCGGCGAAACAGCGGCAGGGTATGCAAAGTTTAATGCTCTTTTCAATGTGCTCAACTGAATTTGGGGTATGCCAGCTCAGGCATCTGCTCACAGAAGCTGTAACAGCACCACAAGAATGGATCCAAACCACCCAGCGGACTTCAGGAGGCAACAGCGCGGCTTACGCTCGTGTCCACCCAGGGCCCCGCAACGAGACCAGGGCTCTGCACAGTCCTAGGGACACGTTAAGTCCCCGGTGAGGAGCGTTTTCCCAGAACAAGCAGATCAGAGGCAAACAAGACTCATGTCCCACACGGGCACAGCAAGCCCAGCCCAACGTCACGAGGGAATCGGGGACCAACTGGCTGCTGAGCAACCCGAGCACCTCTGAGAAATCTTCACGCCTGCTTTAAAGCAAGTTTCCTACGAAGCCGTGACTTATTAGCACTAGAAAGAGAGCGTGCATGTGCCAAGCTACCTGCTGCTCCTCACCATTCCTCGCTGCAGTGCAGAGCAGCAGCCTGCAGCCACGCTCTCAGGGGCAAACCAGCATCGGTGACTACTTCCAGCTCCCTCTCCTTGATCTTTGAAGAGCGTCCTATTCCCAAACCTCTGTCCTTGCTTGCAAAATCCTTCCAGCAGCAGCAGCCAGAAGGTTAGAATCACAGGATCATTTGTGCTGGAAGGGATCTCAAAGCCCATCCAGTTACACCCTCGGCCACAGGCAGGGACAGCAAGGTTGCTCCAAGCCCCATCCAACCTGGCCTTGAACCCCTCCAGGGATGGGGCAGCCACCCCTGCTCTGAGCAACCTGGGCACATCGCTACAGATGGCAAAGTCAGGTGGGGAACACAGAGAGATCTTGCAACCAAACCTCCTGCCTGGCACGCACAAAGCCGCTGCGCCTCACAAGGATCAGCAGCACAGCGGGCGCAGAGGGAGCGTACCTGTAAGAGGTCACCAGCCCAAGGGAGCTGACGAGTGAAACCCCACGCCGCGGTGTCCTTGCTGCAGGCTGCTAACACAGTAGTGCTGAGGCAGGGTGAAACCTGAACTCCTCGTCCCTGGCTGAGGACAACCACAAAGGAATTGTCCTTGCACAGGGTCCAGCGGTGCCCAACTCACCCACTGTCCCTGCAAATCATAACTGCAGTCATCACTGGGGCCCATGAGCATCGTCACAGAATCATGGGATGGTTTGGGTTGGAAGAGATCTCAAAGCCCACCCAGGGGCAGGGACACCTCCCACTGGATCAGGGGCTCCAAGGCCCATCCAACCTGGCCTTGAACCCCTCCAGGGATGGGGCAGCCACCCCTGCTCTGGGCAGCCTGGGCCAGGGCCTCCCCACCCTCAGCATGAAGAATTTCTCCCTAGCATCTAACCTAAATCTTCCACCTTCCAATTTAAAGCCATCCCCCCAGTCCTATCCCTCTATGCCCTTGTAAGAAGCCCCTCCCCAGCTTTCCTGGAGCCCCTTTCAGCACTGGAAGCTGCTCTAAGGTCTCTTCAGAGTCTTCTCTTCTCCAGGCTGAACAACCCCTCGTACAGGAGGTGCTCCAGCCCTTGGATCATCTCCTTGGCCTCCTGAGCTCCCTCCAACAGATCCATGTCCTTTCTGTGCTGAAGATAGACACAGCTCTGCACTAACCGCTAATCAACTGGAACTACGTCTTGGTGTCTGGATGAAGAGGGAGCAGCTGCACACATCATCTCGGTCCCATTGTCAAGTGCAAGGTACCCGAGAAAACAGCTTTCCTGAGGAATCCCAGGAATTGCTGGCAACATCGCCTTCACACGCAATCATGTGAGGAAAGCAGCTTTGGGATGGATCGGCTGTGCCGCAAGCCAGGGTGAGATTTACACACCCTTGCCAGAGCCTGGAGATAGCGCACACCCATTAATCCTCGAAGCATCGCACAGAGCAGGGTGGGGGATGCAACGTGTGCAGCCCCTCAACACGATGCCAGCTCATCCCCCAGTCCATCCCAGCCACCCCATCAGCGAGCTCTCATCCCCCAGTCCATCCCAGCAACCCGATCACTGAGCTCTCATCCCCCAGTCCATCCCAGCCACCCCATCAGAGAGCTCTCATCCCCAGGCACAAAAGCCAGTGCCTGGCCCCACCACGTCACCTCTCAGCAGAAAAAACACTGCCCCCTCCCCAGTGCCCTCCCATAAAACCAGCCCTGGAAGTGTGGGTGAACAAAAGCTGCTCCCACCACCGAGAGGGACCGTCTGCGGCACAGAGCCAGCAGGGCAGGTGCAAGAAGCCTGTGCTCGGGGAGCAACATGTTTGCTGCTGTTCTCCCAACAAGCTTCCTCAGAAACCTGGAGGATTCGTAGACTCGCTAGGTAGGAAAAGACCTTTGAGATCAAGTCCAACCCTACCTGCCTACAACTAAACCAAATCCCTAAGCACCTCATCTCCCCGTCTTTTAAACATCTCCAGGGATGGGGATTCCACCACCCCCCTGGGCAGCCTCTGCCAGGACGTGAGAACCCTTTCCATGAAGAGATATTTCCTGATGTCCAATCCGAACCTTCCCTGAGGTTCGAGAGCTACGAAATCAGGCTTGCACTCAGCAGTGGCAATGCCCCACGTCTAACAAGCACAAAAGCTGAGGAGATAGAATCATAGAACCATAGAATAACCAGGTTGGAAGAGACCCACCAGATCATCGAGTCCAACCATTCCTATCCAATACTAAAATGGGGAGAAAACAGAAGAGACAAAGATTATTCTGACATTCAGAATAATCCATCCTCTAGAATGGGTCCAGAGGAGGCCACAGAGATGATCCAAGGGCTGGAGCAGCTCTGCTATGAGGACAGGCTGAGAGAGTTGGGGTTGCTCAGCCTGGAGAAGAGAAGGCTCCGAGGAGACCTTAGAGCAGCTTCCAGCACTGAGAGGAGCTTCAGGAAAGCTGGGGAGGGGCTCTGGATCAGGGAGTGCAGGGACAGGACAACGGGCTTTAAATTGGAAGGAGGGAGATTTAAATTAGACATTAGGAAGAAATTCTTCATGCTGAGGGTGGGGAGGCCCTGGCCCAGGTTGCCCAGAGCAGGGGTGGCTGCCCCATCCCTGGAGGGGTTCCAGGCCAGGTTGGATGGGGCTTGGAGCCCCTGATCCAGTGGGAGGTGTCCCTGCCCATGGCAGGGGTGGGACTGGATGGGCTTTGAGATCCCTTCCAACCCAAACCATCCCATGATTCAAGCCACAGGTTGGAAGTGAGGATGATCGCCAAAGACAAAGGGGGAGTGGGAACAAAATTCTCCTCAGGATGCCTCATGCCCTGGGACAGCTCGCAGGGACGGGCTCTCCTGGCTGGGATGCAGCTCCCATGATCCAGCATTCAGGATGCTTTAGCAGGAGCTTTTTGGTGCCGTTGGGCTGAGCGCTTATTGCATTTAACTTGGTTTTTCACCCACTCATAGGGATGAGCACTGCTGCTTTAGCCCTGGCCAGCTGTCACAACCACATTTTTTTCTACCTTTCTCTCTATCCCACCATCCTGCAAGCAGCAGAGCTGGACAACAGCATCCAGGCTGCAGAAGCTCAAGGCAGCTGAGCAGCACGGGGAGTTTCTGGTGCTCCAAGCAAATGCCACACTGCAAGACCAAAGGTCAGGAACCTCTGGATCCATCCGTGTTCCTGCCCCAGTGCCACTTGGTGTCAGCAGCAGAGCCACAGCCCCAGGGCAGGAGAGGAAGAGGAGGCTTTGTTTCTTAAAGGTATTATTCTGTTCCATGAAAAATTGAAGTTTAACAGGAAATTAGAGGTGGGACAGCTGCTTTGCTCCTGTCTGCGGAGAGCCCTGCCTGCCCTGCTCCCTGTTTTCTGATTTTAATGAGCAGTGATGGGATTTCAGGGTGAATTTGAAGGAAGCATCTGATGCACTCTGAGCAGTGTGCTGGGAAGGAGGTAACACAGGAGTGCAAGGACATCCACACCGAACACGAAGGTCCCCAAGGGCAAGCAGCTCGTGCTCAACACCCTGGCATTTAAAGGAACAGCCACAACTGAGGAATCGCTTTGGAAAGCACGGCATGCTCAGCAGCCACAGCTCCTCTGAGCTGGCAGGATGCTGTGTCCCACAAACGAAAGGGTCATTTGTCCCCAAAACCCCACCCAGGAGGGTCTGCGATGACTCCAGTTGTGTGTGGACACCAGCATCGGGTGACAGGGACAACGGCAGCTCAGCCAGCGACTGCTGGGGTTAAACAATATTCTCCACTTCAGAGAAACGTGCATAACGTGGCCCCACCACTTTAATTACAGCTTAAGTCAACGTAAATCACAGGCTCAAGCCTCGGCCTTATGTCCCCATCGCTGCCCGGGCGCCACAGCGTTGGTGCAAGCTCCCGGCGAGCTGGTTCAGGGAGATGACCCGGCCAAAAGCAGCTCTAGCTGGTGCTGGGGGCCAAGCAGCCACTTGGTGCAAGGACCCACCGCTTGGTCTGGCCTTGGACACTGGGAAAACACACCCTGCATCACGAGCCTAAGCGTAAAGGGGGGGCTTTCCAAGAGCTTCAGGCTGCCGACAGTCAAGGAAGAACCAGCAAGCAGTTTCCTCCCCATTATCACACTGAGACCACCCTGTGCCCACCCCGCTAACAGAACAACAGACCTCGCACGTCTTGTGGCCCCAGAGCCTCAGTGATGTTGGACATCCACAAATTACAGACATTCAGCCCCTTTTCATCACCCGCCCACGGCTCCCCGAGCTCCACGCTGCCCCAGCCTTACCCTGCCCAGGAGGTTGCCTTGCAGAAGGGTTTGCTGCAGCGCCGGGGCCACCTCCTCCAGGTGCAGCATGTGGCACAGGTCGGTGAGCTCCTCCTGTCCCAGGGACCCCGTGCCCGTGCTGTCAAAGCTGTCGAAGAGCTCCTTGAGGCGGGCTTCATACTGGTCCTGCTCAGCTTCATCCATCCCATAGCCTGACACGCTCACCTGCGGGGAATCAGAGAATCATAGAATCACCAAGTTGGAAGAGACCCACAGGATCATCGAGTCCAACCATTCCCATCAATCACTAACCCATGTCCCTCAGCACCTCGTCCACCCGTACCTTAAACCCCTCCAGGGAAGGTGACTCAACCCCCTCCCTGGGCAGCCTCTGCCAGGGACCAATGACCCTTTCTGTGAAATACTTTTTCCTAATGTCCAGCCTAAACCTCCCCTGGTGGAGCTTGAGGCCATTCCCTCTTGTCCTGTCCCCTGTCCCTTGGGAGAAGAGCCCAGCTCCCTCCCCTCCACAACCTCCTTTCAGGTAGTTGTAGAGAGCAATGAGGTCTCCAAGGGGAGAGACGGGGCTGCTGAGCATCGAGTGCAGCCCAGCACACAAAGGAGAAAAACCCAAGGGCTGGTACGGGTACAGCCCATGAAGCTTTTTGCTGCTGGTTTTGTTCACGTTAAGTGAACCGGGTGCTCCACCACCTCTCCAGCCTCTCACATCCCACTGAGGGAAGCCAGAAATCACACAGCCAAAAGACCGAGGGAAAAAATAGATCCTGTGGAGCCAAAGCCTAGGGGTGGGGACAGCCTGGGTGGCTCGGGCAGCCCGGCTGCATGTCCCTACCTGCCAACTCCTACCAGTTCCATGAGTGGCTCATTTAAGCTCAGCCAGAGCAGCTGAGGTGCTGCAGGGGAAAATTGTTCCCTTGAGCTCTGCTGGCTCCCAGGTGCTGCAGGTTCCTTAGCAAGGAGACAAACAACCATCCCAGCAGCAACATCTCACTGGTGGGAGAAAGCAAAGCCTGCTTGCAGTGGGGAGGGCAAGAGATCCCACATGCAAAGCCCAGGTGGTTCCCCCACTTGTCCAAGGGCTTCCAAGTCAACAATTCTTCACCTCTCCCATCCCACCACTAACCACATCGCAGCCCCAGGAACTGTTTGGGGAGGGAAATTTCCTGTCTGAAACGAAGGCTTTGGCTGGCATCTACTTCCCCAGCCTGTCTGCGGGCTCCCTGCCAGCTTGGGAAGCAGCAGCACAGCCTGGCGTGCACGGGCACCACAAGGACGTGCCACCACCTCAGGTGGCGCCTGACACCATCATCGCCAGCGTACACGGAGTGGCACTGCAGGGACCTGGTGTCCCAAAGACACAACCCCGGGGTGCTCAGCCAGCTACAGACCACCCCCCAGGGACCAGTGAGGTCTCATCCCTCTCAGCATCTCAGGGCTCCTGCAGCCACCTGTGTCACCCACAGTGCTCATGCACATCCTAGAACAAGCAGAGCTGCCCCAGCTGCACGGTGCAGCCCAATTTCACCTCCCTGCCCACCACCGCAGCCTCGAGGAACCCACTGATCTTCTAGAACACCGCGAGCCACTGCATCAGCTTGCACAAGCGCTCTGTGGCAGAGGGGCGATTGGAAAAGCACGTCCCACCCACGCGGCTGGATAACTGGGAAGCTTCCAGGGCAGACACTGCAGCAGCTGCATCCTCTATTTCGCCGGCCACCGGAGCAGATGCCAACGCAGAGCAGCGTCGGGCACCTGCTGAAGGCTGCGGAGCTGGTGCCAACCAGCACACGGGGTCCACAGGACAGGACTAGCCCAGCCCTCCTTCCTCCCCTGCTGATCTGGCAGCATCAGCAGACCTCTTCGGTGAGCCCACACTCCTTCTCCATCCCCACATCACTGAGCTCATCCCCCCGGTGTCCCTTGGTTTTCCCTACCCCCTGAGCTGCTTTAGCAAAGTGGGAAAGAGCGAGAGCGCAGATGGGTTTGTGCTCAACCCAGGGTGCAGAGGACGATCCAGCACCTGAAAACTCAGTGCCTGCAAGAAGGCAGCACGCACCAAACTAGCTTCCATTCCTTCACCAGCAGCTTTCCATCCCACCTGCCCCCACGGGGCTCGACAGCAGCTGCCACCGGGTACCGGCACTGGGAGAACCCTGCACACCCCAGTCACCCCCACCAGCAGCCCCCAAACTCACAGCCAAGCCTGCAGCAAAGGTGATTCCGACCCACAGAGCTTCCCAGGCATTTTCAAGCCTCTCACCTTCGGGGTCAACCACCTCCTGCCCTGCAGAGACCTCTCCAGCGCCCAACCCCACTTCCACACCACCAGAACCAGTTCCCCCAGTTAGACAGTGCGGAGAGCTAAATGCCACCTCCCAACGTATCCCCAAGCACCTGCGGTGCTGGAATACTGGGGTCACCCCCATCTCGCTCCCTACCAGCGGCTAGCCCCAAAACCTACCCTAGATGGGCCTGGATGGAGGCCCTGGGGAGCCCACAAGGAAAATAGGATTCCAAAAGGAGAAGGGCACTGGGGGCACAGTCCCTGCCCCGCAGCCCAGGTGGGTTTTCACAAGGGCACAGTGGCCCCGGTGTCCCCAGGGTTGGAGCTCACTGACTCTGCCCCATCTCAGCATGATCCAGCCACCCCTGTGCAGCCCACGGAGGGGATTTCACGCTTTCCAGGATGAAAAGCATGGGGAACAACTAAAGAAGGACGAGGCTCTTCGCCTACCTGCAGTCAGTCGCTAGCGGCGAGCCGCCGGCCGCGAGGAGATGCTGCGTGCATCCTGCACACCCTCCATCTTAGGCAGCTGCTCCGACTCGCAGCCGGCTCCGCAAGGTGACCCAAGATGCCTACTCCCAGCTGAATTATTCAGCAGCGCTTCGAGTGGAAAAAATAACCTAACCCTCCTACCTGATGAGCTCACGAGGCTGCCTGGCATCACCCAGCAGTCAGAATAATGAGGTCAGCGGCATCAGAGCCCCTGCGTGCGGAGCCACCCTCGGCACCCGGGGTCGGCGATGGGACTGGCAGCAGAGAAAGGGCTAAGAGAGGAGGGGGGCAACACAAGAGGCACACAAAGCCTGAATTAAAGCCCAGCCTTTCATCTCCGCTCCAGATGGGCCGGCAGCTGAGATGCAGGAGGGCAGCCTGGAGCCAGCAGGATAACGGGAGCGGGCGAGCGGCAGCTGAGCTGGGGCTCCCGGTCCCTTAGGAGGGGAAAGGGGCCGCTCCCTACACAGGGCATCACTTTGTTCAGATTTATAGCTGGCCTTCTGCGCCGTGTTAAGTCCCCCTAAATGACCAGCTTGAGCAGAAAGGTGCAGCTTCAAGACAACTACCTGGAGACGTAACCACATCAGTTTTTATTTCTCTCTGCCCTACGACAAGTCCTGGGAAGCAAAGCGCTCAGGGATGATGAGAAGAGGAAGTTTTCACTGTGTTTCTTTCCTTCCTTTAGATCCACCCCCTTCTGAGACCCAGATAACCTTTACAGCACACAATAGGGAGGTCCGATAGGACTAAATTCCCAGCCAGATTTAATGCAGACAATATAGGCTTAAACTCTAATTACCGCTTCCCATATTAAAGTGCCTGGAATCAATATCAGCCTCCAAGCTTTAGCTTCCAGCTGCTGAAGCCACAGATCACCTGGTCAATCAATAGCACCATTAAGTAAAAGCACCACATTGGTCATTTGACAGGAATGGTTGGACTTGATGATCCGGTGGGTCTTCTCCAACCTGGTGATTCTGTGATCCTGTGATTTAAGGGATGCTCTGCTTGGATGCCCTTGCGGGCTGCATCACCAACCACTCCTCTCCTGGGCTCTGCTCCCTCCAGCCCAGCCAGCCCTCTGCAGAAGGCAGCGCTGACCTCAAGCACGTCGCTTCCATCAACGGGTGACGAGAAAAATGCTGCTTTCGGCACTACTTTTGATCGCCTCCACACAAACGAGGGCCTGACAATTAGCGGTGTCTAAGCACCCAGTGGAGCACCAGCACTTGGGCCACCTCCAAAACACACGCAACAAGACCCCAAGACATAACTGTCCTGTAGCATCATAGAATCACAGAATCACCAGGTTGAAAAAGACACACTGGATCATCGAGTCCAACCATTCCCATCAATCACTAAACCGTGACCCTCAGCACCTCATCCACCCGTCACCCAGGGAAGGTGACTCAACCCCCGCCCTGGGCAGCCTCTGCCAGTGCCCAATGACCCTTTCCGTGAAAAATCTTTTCCTAACGTTCAACCTAAACCTCCCTGGCAGAGCTTGAGGCCATCCACCCCATGCTGAAGAGCGAGGCCACACATGGGTACCTTGAAAGCCACTTGCCCTTCCCCCTGTGCCTGGGACAACTGTGACGATGCAAACACAGCTGGCAAAACCCACCAGGACCCCTGGTTTTTGATGGCAAGGTTTATGACGAGATGCTCAGCAGCCACGAAAACCAGCCCCTTGAGCCCTTGGCTGGAAAGCTGGAGCTGGGGTTGTCTCCTCTAACTCATTATCTCCTTTCCCTAATGAACCATCTCCTCCACTGCAGCTCCAGAGTCACTGCCTACACCCCAAAGCCCCAACACAGGGTGATTGGAGCTCAGCCCAACCCGCAACGCATCAGTCTCCTCTTGGGGAGCAGCAGCACCACAAAAGGTCCCACCAACAAACTAAAAAGAAGGGGGAAAATGCCACCAGAAAACAATAAGGCACCCAAATATCCGTAAATCTTGGAGGGTCACTACCAGAGTCAACTCTACAGCTGGCGGTTCCTCCTCCCCATTGAGCACGGGTCATAATTTTCACTGGCTGCTTTGCACCTCAATGCCACCTCTCGTTGTGCTCCCCAAAACACAGCCAACCCCTCCAAAGCTGGCAGAGAAAAACAAGAGATGCTGTTAACCAAGCTCCACTCCGGATTAGCCAAGAAGCGATGGCATATAAAGTGCTAGAAATTTATGTAAAGAGCTTCAAAAGCAGTGCAGCGGTTTGAATATTCACACCACCCTGGTATTTGCATTGTAATAGGGCTTTTCAATCAGCAGCCTTCCCCTCAAGAAGCAAAAACAAAGCATCCATCTGTTTTGATTTTGCGAATGGGGCTGGAGTTGCTGCACTAACTCGGGGAGCCCTGGGTGCGATAAAGCTCAAGGTACAGGCACAGAGCTGATTAGTGGAGAAGTAAACAAAGTGAGCCGGTAATTTATCCAGCGATGCCTTGGTAATAAGGGATTCGGTAATTCCCACCGAGCTCAGCCCTGTGCCAGCTCCGATAAAGTCGGACTGTGCTGAATCACGGCGATAACGCGATTCCATCGCCCGCATCCCCGCTCGGCCGAGCGAAGGAGAAGGACGGGAAGGACCAACCCACCCAAACGGGCACCCAATGCACCCAGTGCCACTGGCTGGTGCTCCCAAGCCATGGATTTGCCTCACAGCCTCAGCCCCATCCTTGCACGGATGCGCCAGAGGTGACAGGCCCTCGGTTTGGGAGCAGACAGCAGATGCCGTCTGCCGCCCCGGTGACGGTGACGGCCACCAAAGACAGAACCCTCGCTGTTATTAATTCCTCCCACCACACCCTGCTGCTTCCTCAACTCAGCCTGCAGACAGCTGGTCTAGAACCGGCTCCCACCCCCACGTCTGGAGCATCCCTCCAAGAAAAGGATGCGGGACAGGCTGCCCTTGGCCAGCCTGCTAGACCGGTGCCAAGGCAAGAGGACAGTGGGGGTTTGCACATCCACCCCTGTACAGGCAGCTCTTGGCACCCACCCATGCCTCCAGACCCCCACTGACTACAAGACCTTGTCTCAAGCATCCCCCCTCTCCTCCAGCATCCCCACCTTCCAGCATCACCCTCCCTCTTTCAGTATCCTCAGCCGCCTCTCTCCTCCAGCATCTCCCCCTCTCTCCTCCAGCATCTCCCCCTCTCTCCTCCAGCATCCTCTGTCCTCTTCCAGCTTCCCTCCTTGCTCTGTCCTACTGCATCTCCTCTCCTCTCTTCCAACATCACCCTCCACCTCTCTCCCAGCATATCCCCCCGCTCTTCCAGTGTCCTCCTAACCTCTCTTCCAGCACCTCACCCCACACCTTTCAGTGCTCCAGCATCTCCCCCTCCATTCCAGCATCACACCCCCTCTCTTTTCCAGCATCATTCTTCCCCTTTCAGCGCTTCCCTCTCTATTCCAGCACTCTCCCCAACTCCAGCATCACACGCACCCCTTCCAGCATACCCCTCCCTCCAGCAACTCCCCATCTCTATTCCAGCATCCCCCCGATCTGTTCCAGCAGTCTCCCCCACCTCCCTTCCAGCCCCTCTCCCCCCACCTCCCTTCCAGCCCCTCTCCCCCATCTCCCTTCCAGCCCCTCTCCCCCACCTCCCTTCCAGCCCCTCTCCCCCCATCTCCCTTCCAGCCCCTCTCCCCCACCTCCCTTCCAGCCTCTCTCTCCCCCCACCTCCCTTCCAGCCTCTCTCTCCCCCCACCTCCCTTCCAGCCTCTCTCTCCCCCCACCTCCCTTCCAGCCTCTCTCTCCCCCCACCTCCCTTCCAGCCTCTCTCTCCCCCCACCTCCCTTCCAGCCTCTCTCTCCCCCCACCTCCCTTCCAGCCTCTCTCTCCCCCCACCTCCCTTCCAGCCTCTCTCCCCCCATCTCCCTTCCAGCCTCTCTCCCCCCATCTCCCTTCCAGCCTCTCTCCCCCCATCTCCCTTCCAGCCTCTCTCCCCCCATCTCCCTTCCAGCCTCTCTCCCCCCATCTCCCTTCCAGCCCCTCTCCCCCCATCTCCCTTCCAGCCCCTCTCCCCCCCCCTTCCAGCCCCTCTCCCCCCACCTCCCTTCCAGCCCCTCTCCCCCCACATCCCTTCCAGCCCCTCTCCCCCACCTCCCTTCCAGCCCCTCTCCCCCACCTCCCTTCCAGCCCCTCTCCCCCACCTCCCTTCCAGCCTCTCTCTCCCCCCACCTCCCTTCCAGCCTCTCTCTCCCTCCACCTCCCTTCCAGCCTCTCTCTCCCTCCACCTCCCTTCCAGCCTCTCTCTCCCCCCACCTCCCTTCCAGCCTCTCTCTCCCCCCACCTCCCTTCCAGCCTCTCTCTCCCCCCACCTCCCTTCCAGCCTCTCTCTCCCCCCACCTCCCTTCCAGCCTCTCTCTCCCCCCACCTCCCTTCCAGCCTCTCTCTCCCCCCACCTCCCTTCCAGCCTCTCTCTCCCCCCACCTCCCTTCCAGCCTCTCTCTCCCCCCACCTCCCTTCCAGCCTCTCTCTCCCCCCACCTCCCTTCCAGCCTCTCTCTCCCCCCACCTCCCTTCCAGCCTCTCTCTCCCCCCACCTCCCTTCCAGCCTCTCTCTCCCCCCACCTCCCTTCCAGCCTCTCTCTCCCCCCATCTCCCTTCCAGCCTCTCTCTCCCCCCATCTCCCTTCCAGCCTCTCTCTCCCCCCATCTCCCTTCCAGCCTCTCTCTCCCCCACCTCCCTTCCAGCCTCTCTCTCCCCCCACCTCCCTTCCAGCCTCTCTCTCCCCCCACCTCCCTTCCAGCCTCTCTCTCCCCCCACCTCCCTTCCAGCCTCTCTCTCCCCCCACCTCCCTTCCAGCCTCTCTCTCCCCCCACCTCCCTTCCAGCCTCTCTCTCCCCCCATCTCCCTTCCAGCCTCTCTCTCCCCCCATCTCCCTTCCAGCCTCTCTCTCCCCCCATCTCCCTTCCAGCCTCTCTCCCCCCACCTCCCTTCCAGCCTCTCTCCCCCCACCTCCCTTCCAGCCTCTCTCCCCCCACCTCCCTTCCAGCCTCCCTCCGTCTCCCTTCTCCCTTCCAGCCTCCCTCCCCCATCTCCCTCCCAGCATCACACCCCCGCTTCCAGCACCCCCATCTCCATTAAAGTGTTTCCCTTCCCTTCCAGCATCCCCCTCCTCATCCCTTCCAGCCTTTTCCTACCTCTCCCTTCCAGTCTCTCCTCCCCGCATCTCCCTTCCAGCCCCCCATCCCTTCCCACCCCCCCCCCCCAATCCCCGCACACGCGGCCGGACGCCCCGGGAAGGGGCGGGCAGCGCTCGGCACCGCCCGCAGGGGAGGGACCGGCAGCTCCCGGAGCCCCCAGCCTCCCTGGGGCTTCGTGACCCCCCAATCCCCGTCCCCATCTCCATCCCCGTCCCCCCCATCCCTCACCCGGCGCGGTGCCGCTGCCGGTGCCGGCGGTGGGAGCGGAGCCGAGCGGAGCCGAGCGGAGGGGCCGGGGGAGGCGCTGCGTTCGAATGCGGCCGCGTTTATTGGGCTGCGGCTCGGGGGCGGCCCCGGGGCGGGGGCGAGCGGCCGCCTTTGTGTGGCTGAGCCCCGCTGGCACCGCCCCCAGCCCGGCCGCCGCGGCCCCGGGGACGTCGCGGTGATCCCCGCTGTCCCCACCCCCGGGGCATCGCCGGGGCTCCCTGCCATCCTGCATCCCTGGTGCCATCACTGTGGTACCCGCCACCCCGCATCCCTGGTGGCATCACTGTGGTACCCGCCGTCCTGCATCCCTGGTGCCATCACTGTGGTACCCGCCGTCCTGCATCCCTGGTGCCATCAATGTGGTACCCGCTGTCCTGCATCCCTGGTGCCATCAATGTGGTACCCGCTGTCCTGCATCCCTGGTGCCATCAATGTGGTACCCGCTGTCCTGCATCCCTGGTGCCATCACTGTGGTACCCTCCATCCTGCATCCCTGGTGCCATCACTGTGGTACCCGCCGTCCTGCATCCCTGGTGCCATCAATGTGGTCCCTGCTGTCCCATATCCCTAGTGGCATCACCCCAGCTCCCTGCTGTCCCACATCCCTGGTGGCATCACCCCAGCTCCTTCCTATCTTGCACCCCAGCATGGCATCACTGTGGTCCCCACTGTCCCACATCCTCGGGTGGCATCACTGTGGTCCCTGCTGTCCCAGAACCCAGGATGGCATCACCCCAGGTCTCCACTGTCCACTCCCCAAGGTAACATCACCCCAGCTCCCTACTCTCCCGCACCCCTGGTGGCACCACTGTGGTCCCTATTGTCCTGCACCCCAGGGTGGCATCACTCCAGCTCCCTGCTTTCTCGTGCCCCTGGTGGCACCGCTGTGGTACCCGCTGTCCCGCATCCCAGGGTGCTCTCCTGCACCTCAGGGTTGCGTCACCCCGGCTCCTCACTGTCCTGCAGCCCAGGGTGCCACCACCCCAAGTGCCACTGTCCCACACCCAGCCTGGCCCCACCGCAGTCCCCACTGCCCCAGCTCCGGGGCGCTGAGGCACCTTCCATGGGCACCAGCAACACCCAAGTGCTTGCTTAAACCTCAGCAGCCCTCGCTGGAGGCTGGTGCTGAGCGTGGGCTGAATGACAGGGAGCCAACGGTCCCCGAGGGTTGTGGATCTCTGCTGGCTAATAAAGGGTTCAGCTCACTGCAGTCTGCTCTTGCACAACTGCACGGGCTTATTGTGCTGCTTCATTGCGAAAAGATCAGGGATGTAGCAACTTCTAAGCCCTCTTCCCTTTTTTTAAGGTGACAGGTTGCCCAGGGAAGTCCTGGCTGCCCCATCCCTGGAGGTGGTCAGGTTGGATGGGGCTTGGAGCCCCTGATCCAGCAGGAGGTGTCCCTGCCCAGGGCAGGGATGGAACTGGATGGGCTTTAAGGTCCCTTCCAACCCAAACCATTCCATGATTCTATGACTCTGAAACTGGTCTGCAGGTTCAAAATCTTTATGAGGGAGGAGCAAGGGGAACATTTGCCTCATACTCAAATTCAGCCGGTGGTGGAAACCTTGCTTCCAGAGGACACCAGGCTTAAAGCCCCATGAGATCCCACAGCTGGGATATGGGCTGGCTGTCCATGTAGTCCCACCAGCCACGACAGGGACACCTCACGCCAGCTAAAAAGCACAATAACATAGTTACGGTGCTGCGGCAGCCAGAGCAGCTCTGCTGCGCGAATGCGCCCACCTGGCTGTTGCTGCCCAGTGCCCAGCGCCCACGACGTGGGATGTGGCAGAGCTGAGAGGGACCCCAGCACCGACCAAAGCCCTGCGGGCCATGTCCCACGATGACAGACGTGTGGAAAGGTGACTTTAAAAGCCTTGCTGAGGGGCTTTGCTGGACAGATGTTAGCAGCCACGGCTTTGTGCCGAGGGAGGGCTTTTTGTTTGCATTTTTAACATTTGCCATTTTTCTCCGATGCTTTCTTCTGCCCTGACACTTGCTGAGGGTTTTTCTTTCTTTCTTTTCTCTCTCTCTTTCCGCGTTTTCTTTTTTTTCATCCCCGGTTCAAACACTTTTTTCACTGTGTATTATGTCCAAGTTGAAACCATCTGGTGCTTTGTTTTGTTGCCAGCCCGGCGAGTGCCAGGACCTTTATCCCCCTCGCCCTCCTCCTCCTCCCCGTGACAGCGCTGGTGCCTCGCTAATCCAAGCGACAGCCCCCAAAATCTCCGCTGTCACCCAACAAAGCCACCCAGCGCGTGTCTGCAGGCGTGCAGCCGGATGGGCAACGGGGACACGAGGCAAATCCCTGACTCATTCTTGGGACCAGCTGTTAGCAAAGGCATCCTGGTTTTATTTCAGTTCTGGAGTCCTCAGCTCAGGAAGGAGATGGAGCTGTTGGAACAGGTCTAGAGGAGGCCACAAAGATGATCCAAGGGCTGGAGCAGCTCTGCTGTGAGGACAGGCTGAGAGAGTTGGGGTTGCTCAGCCTGGACAAGGAAGCCTGCAAGTAGACCTTAGAGCAGCTTCCAGTGCTGAAAGGGGCTCCAGGAAAGCTGGGGAGGGGCTCTTGATCAGGGAATGCAGGGAAAGGATGAGGAGGAATGGTTTTAAGCTGAAAGAGGAGAGATTGAGAGGAGATCTTAGGAAGAAATGTTTTCCTGTGAGGGTGGGGAGGCCCTGGCCCAGGTTGCCCAGAGCAGTGGTGGCTGCCCCATCCCTGGAGGGGTTCAAGGCCAGGTTGGATGCAGCCCCTGATCCACTGGGAGGTCTCCCTGCCCACGGCAGGGGGTGGAATTGGATCAATTCCACCTTCAAGATCTCTTCCAACCCAAAACATTCTGTGACTCTATGATTTTTCCCCCACAGGAGGAAAACACGCTTCTAGGATCCATGGAGCCCTGCCAGACCCCACCAGACTATTTTTGGAGCCCCCTTCCCGCAAGCAGCTGTGCTTGATGATGGCATTTGGAACCAAGCACCTTCCCTGTGAGCTCAGCGGAAGGAAACCTCTGCTTACCCACGCCGTCACGTGCGACACACACCAAAAAAAACAAACAACAAAGGGGAGCATGTGGAAAAATCCAAGCTGCCTCCCATGGCTGGGCTGGACCCGGCACCACGGCCAAGCTCGGGGGCTGGCGTGGAGCCACGTAAAAAGAGGTTCAGTGGGCGTGGGCGCCTGCGCAGGCAGCGGGTGACCCCTCGGTGAGGCCGTGGGCACTCGGTCCTGGCCGAAACACCCTCCCAGCTCGGCTCCCACCGCCCCGTCACGCTTCCCTTCCCATTCCCCCCACACAATGAGGAGCTTTGTTCTGCCAGAGCGAGGAGGCTGCGGCATGGGGAGCTGGGGGAGAACCAGAAGCTGCTCCTGCTTTTTGGGGGTCTCTTCCTGCTGTTGGGCACGAGAAAGCAGGGCTATAAATTAGCAAAAAATAAAAAGCTACGAAACCAACAGCAAAAAATAAACGATTGGGGCATTTAGGAAAAGGCTCCATAGGAAAAGGCTCTGTAGGAAAAGACGCCGTAGGAAAATCAAGCTGCAAAAATCCCCAGTGCAGGGAGAAGTTTGGGATGAAATAAGCTCAAACTTGGATTCTTTTTGCATAAAACAATGGGGAGCTCAGCAGTGTTGCAGTGCCGGGGCTGCGGCTCGTTGCTGCCATCGCACGTCCAGTTCCCGCTGTACAAGTTGCATTCCCATCATCCCAACCTGGGCCTGATCCTGCACACCCCTCAGCTGCGCAGGCGGCTCTGCTTGTGTCACCAGCCTGGGAGACCCTCGTGTTTGCCAGGCCAGCTCCTCACTGCAAGAAGTATTTGGATGGATGCTCCATCCCGGGGAGCACACCGTCCCGGCAAAGCATCTGCCGTAGGAGACTCAACCCAGCCAAGTGTTGAGCCCCGCACGTGGGTGGCAACAACCCCACGCAGCGCTCCAGGCTTCAAGTTAAGTTTAGAAAAGACCTCTAAGCTCATCCAGTCCGACCATCAGCCCAACATCACCATGCCAACTAATTCATGTCTCTAAGCACCAAATCCACATGCATTTTGAGCCCCTCCAGGGAGTGGAGACTCCACCACTGCCCTGGGCAGCCTCTGCCAGGGCTTCACCACTCTGTTAGGGAAGAAATGTTTCCAAATATACAATCTGAACTTGTCCTGGTGTAAGTTGAGGCCATTTCCTCTTGTCTTGTCTCTTATTACTTGGGAGAAGAGACCAGCACCCACCTCACCACAACCTCCTTTCAGGAGCTGCAGAGAGTGATGAGGTCTCCTCTCAGCCTCCTCCTCTCCAGGATAAACAGCCCCAGCTCAGCGGCTCCCAGACTCCCTGTTCTCCAGCCCCTTCCCCAGCTCCGTTCCCTTTGCTGGACACTCTCCAGCCCCTCAATGTCCTTCTTGGAGTGAGGGGCCCAAAACTGACCCCAGGATTCGAGGTGTGACCTCACCAGCACTGAGTCCAGGGGGATGATCCCTTCCCTGCTCCTGTTGGCCACTCCATGGCTGATCCAAGCCAGGATGCCATGGGTCTTCTTAGCCACCTGGGCCCCTGCCAGCTCATGTTCAGCCGCTGTTGACCAACACCCCCAGGTTCCTTTCTGCGCGGCATTTTTCCAGCTGCACCTGCAGAGCCCCTGGTCAGATCCCACCACGGGTGCTGGGGGCTGGAGGTCCCAAGGCCTACATGCCATCTCCTGCCTCATCCCAGCGGCTTGTGCCACCACCGCGGGGACACTGGCTGTGGCCCAATCGTGGGTGCTCGTGTCCGGGCAGCTCACCCTGCTACACCTCCAGAGTTTCACCGGGAATTCCGATGGAATAGGGCCGTTCCTATGCTGGTGGGAAGCTCCAGCCTGCAACGCTGGGTCTGCCTGAGCCTGGCAGGGCTGCAGGTGGAAACGCAGCGGAGAGAGGGCCCAGCAGCAGCTTTCTGCCCTCAAGCTGAGGCCGCGCCACACCACATTTGGGTTTAAAACCCCCTTTTTTTACTTAGTTGAGGGTTTTTTTTGACCTGGAACCTCTCCCTGCCAAGGTGAGGCTGCTTTTCCCTCATGCCCTCCCCGCCCTGGCCCACAGGGACAGGAGGCTGCGGCCCTGCTGGGCCTGGTGCCCCACAGGCCTGGGGGGGAGCTGCCACCATGAGGGCCTCGCCACCCACACCCCTCAGGCGGAGGGAGGAGGGGGCGGGGCCGAGCGAGGGGGCGGGGCCTGAGGGCTCAGCAAAGGGCGGGGGGGAGTGGGCGTGGCTTCGCCGAGTGGGCGTGGCCTAGCGGTGGGAGACACGGAGTGGGCGTGGCCTGGTGGGCTAAGTGGGCGTGGTCTTCCGGTTTGTGGGCGTGGCCAGACAACTCAGTGTGGGTCGGTGGGCGTGGTCTAGAGTCATGGAAGTGATCTGGACACGAGCCGAGTGGGCGTGGCCTAGGAAGGGGGCTGCGTGCTGAGTGGGCGTGGGTTGGCGGGGCCAGAACAGCGCTTGGTGGGCGTGGCCTAATGTTTATGGGGGCGTGGCTTGCCGCAGTGGGCGTGGCCTACTAGGTGGGCGGATGGGGAAGGGAGTCTCGGGAGTGGGCGTGGCCTGTGATGAGAAATGGGCGTGGCCTGTGAGTGACTTGAGTCTATGGAGGGGGCGTGGTCTGTGTGGGAGTGGGCGTGGCCTCCGTAAGGGGGCGTGGCCTGTCGGTGGGCGCGGCCTCCGGGCGATGCGGCGGCGCGGCGAGCGGGACGGGGGCTCCGAGCGGGACCCGGGGCAGCGCGGGGGAGGCTCGGCGGGGCCCCACCGGTGAGTCCCCGCGTCCCCCGGCAGCCCCATGGCCCCCCGGGCTCCCTGCGTCCCCATCCCCGAGCTCCCCGAGCTCCCCGTGTCCCCATGTCCCCATGTCCCCATCCCCGAGCTCCCCGCGTCCCCCAAGCTCCCCATGTCCCCATCCCTGATCTCCCCGCGTCCCCCAAGCTCCCCATGTCCCCATCCCCGAGCTCCCCGCTTCCCCCGGGCTCCCCGTGTCCCCATCCGCCGGGGTCCCCATGTCCCCCGGGCTCCCCGTGTCCCCCGAGCTCCACGCGTCCCCATCTCTGTGCTCCCCATGTCCCCCAGGCTCCCCATATCCCCATCTCTGAGCTCCCCGTGTCCCCCAGGGTCCCCGTGTCCCCCTCTCCCGGAGTCCTCGTGTCCTCATCTTCCCAAGCTCCCTCTGTCCCTCTCGCCTTCCCATGTCCCCAGGCTCCCCGTGTCCCACGAGGTCCCCGTGTCACCGTCCCCCTGAGCTTTCCACGTCCCCATCCTGGGGCTCCCCGTGTCCCCGTCCTCCCAAGTTTCCCATGTCCCCGTGAGCTCCCCGTGTCCCTGTCCTCCCCAGCTCCCTCTGTCCCCGTACCCCCTGTCCCCATCACTCAGGCTTCCTGTGTCCCTGTCCCAGAGCTCCCCATGTCCCCGTGAGCTCCCCGTGTCCCTGTCCTCCCCAGCTCCCTCTGTCCCCGTACCCCCTGTCCCCATCACTCAGGCTTCCTGTGTCCCTGTCCCAGAGCTCCCCATGTCCCCTGAGCTCCCTGTGTCCCCGTCCTCCAGGCTCCCTGTGTCGCCGTCCACAGGCTGTGGCTGTGCCACCCTGTCACCCCGTGCCATGGCCGTGTCACCTTGTCATCGTCTGGTTGTGTCCTCCCCCCTCCGCAGTGGCTGTGACAGCCTGCACAGCTGCCAGCCGGTGCCATGGCCACGTCCCCCTGTCACCCTGCCACAGCCATGATCCTATCCCATGGCCCTGTCCCCATCCCTGTGCCACCCCACCAAGGCCATGATCCCATACGATCACCGAATCACAGAATCACCGGGTTGGAAAAGACCCACTGGATCATCGAGTCCAACCATTCCCATCAATCACTAACCCATGTCCCTCAGCACCTCATCCACCCGTCCCTTAAACCCCTCCAGGGAAGGTGACTCAACCCCCTCCCTGGGCAGCCTCTGCCAGGGACCAATGACCCTTTCTGTGAAATATTTTTTTCCTAATGTCAAGCCTGAACCTCCCCTGGTGGAGCTTGAGGCCATTCCCTCTCGTCCTGTCCCCTGTCCCTTGGGAGAAGAGCCCAGCTCCCTCCTCTCCACAACCTCCTTTCAGGTAGTTGTAGACAGCAATGAGGTCTCCCCTCAGCCTCCTCTTCTCCAGGCTAAACACCCCCAGCTCTCTCAGCTGTTCCTCATCAGGCCTGTTCTCCAGCCCCTTCACCAGCTTCGTTGCTCTTCTCTGGCCTCGCTCCAGAGCCTCAACATCCTCCTTGTGGTGAGGGGCCCACAACTGAACACAGGATTTGAGGAGCGGTCTCACCAGTGCCGAGTACAGAGGGAGAATAACCTCCCTGGACCTGCTGGCCACGCCGTTTCTGATCCAAGCCAAGATGCCATTGGCCTTCTTGGCCTCCTGGGCACACCATGTCCCTGTGTCACAGCTGTGATCCTGTGCTGCAGTCATGTCCTTATGTCACCCTGCCATGGCCGTGTCCCCGTGCTGTGGCTGTGGTCCAACACCATGTCCGTGTCCCCTGTCACATCCCCTGCCCCAGCACTATCTCCCCCATCGCGATGCCGTGCTGTGTCCCTGTGTCACCGTGCTGTCCCCACGAAGCCATAGAATCATAGAATCATAGAATAACCAGGTTGGAAGAGACCCACGGGATCATCAAGTCCAACCATTCATCCACGCGGAGCCCCGTAGCCGTGCTGGTTGTCGGGGGCACATCCCCCGGGCCAGGCCCATCACTGCTCACCCCGGCGGGTGTTGTGCAAGGGCAGGTGTGGGTTGGGTGTAGGGGAAGCTTCACCTCGTAATTATCTGCAGCGACTGTGAGGGCGTTGGTGGCGCGTTGCTGCCTGCGTACAGCAGAACGGCCCCAGCCACCCTCCCAGGGACTCCAGCACAACCTACCCTGTGCTGCCCCCTCCCATGGGCCCCGTGGGACCGTGTCACCTTGCCCTGGCACCCCTCTTGCCATCCTTCCTCAGCATCTTGCAGCTCCCTGGGGCGGGCGATGGACAATGTCCTCTCATCTGTGGTTTCATAGAATCACAGAATCACCAGGTTGGAAAAGAGCCACTGGATCATCGAGTCCAATGCAGGATCGTCGAGTTTCAGTACAGGGTGGGGGATGATGTGATTGAGGGCAGCCCTGCAGAGAAGGACGAGGTGCTGAGGGACGTGATTTAGTATTTGATGGGAATGGTTTGGCTTGATGATCCGGTGGGTCTTTTCCAACCTGGTGATGCTATGATGCTATGACTTGGGGTGCTCATTGATGAGAAGCTGGATGTGAGATGTTATTGTGTGCTCGCAGCCCAGAAACCAACCGTGTCCTGGGCTACACCCAAAGCAGCATGACCAGCAGGGAGGGAGGGGATCCTGCCCCTCTGCTCCGCTCTGGTGAGACCTCACCTGGAGCCCTGTGTCCAGTTCTGGAGACCCCAACAGAAGAAGGAGATGGAGTTGTTGGAATGGGCCCAGTGGAGGCCACGAAAAAGATCCAAGGACTAGAGCAGCTCTGCTGTGTGGCCAGGCTGAGAGAATTGGGGTTCAGCCTGGAGAAGAGAAGGCTCCAGGGAGACCTTAGGGCAGCTTCCAGTGCTGAAAGGGGCTCCAGGAAAGCTGGGGAGGGGCTCTTTATCAGGGAGTGCAGGGATAGGACGAGTGGGAATGGTTTTCAGCTGCAAGAGGGGAGATTGAGATGAGATCTTATGAACAAATGTTTTGCTGTGAGGGTGGGGAGGCCCTGGCCCAGGTTGCCCAGAGCAGGGGTGGCTGCCCCATCCCTGGAGGGGTTCAAGGCCAGGCTGGATGGGGCTTGGAGCCCCTGATCCAGTGGGAGGTGTCCCTGCCCGTGGCAGGAGCTGGATGAGGTCCCTTCCAACCCAACCCATTCTGTGATTCTTGCAGAAGGAATGGTGACCCCAGGCAGGCGCTGGCAGGGAGTTGGGCTTGGACGCGGGTCAGGAACCTCTGCCCTGGTGCCCGGGCTGGTTTTCCCATCGCTTGGCACCGTCAGCTCCTGAGGGACGGCGCTGCTGGGGCCAGGGCTGAGTGGTGGTTCCTACGGAGGACATAGCCCAGGGCGGCTGGATGTGTCCCTCAGCCCTTTGAAGGTTGCTGCCAGAGGTGGTTATGGTCACCACCCTGTGCTGGTGGCACTGGGGGACATAACTCCAGGGACTGGTTTCCTCCACAACCCTGTGGGGTCCTCGAGCCCCTTCTTTCCCAGCTCTCTCCCTTGCTCCTGGGGATCCTTATGAGGAGCGGCTGAGAGAGCTGGGGGTGTTTAGCCTGGAGAAGAGGAGGCTGAGGGGAGACCTCATTGCTCTCTACAACTAACCTGAAAGGAGGTTGTGGAGAGGAGGGAGCTGGGCACTTCTCCCAAGGGACAGGGGACAGGACGAGAGGGAATGGCCTCAAGCTCCGCCAGGGGAGGGTCAGGCTGAACATTAGGAACAAATATCTCACAGAAAGGGTCATTGGTCCCTGGCAGAGGCTGCCCAGGGAGGGGGTTGAGTCACCTTCCCTGGAGGAGTTTAAGGGACGGGTGGACGAGGTGCTGAGGGACATGGGTTAGTGATTGATGGGAATGGTTGGACTCGATGATCCCGTGGGTCTCTTCCAACCTGGTTATTCTATGATTCTATGAGTTGCAGAGGGCTTGGAGACACCTCTGTGGCCACGTCTCTCCAGCCGTGACTCAGGGTGTTGCCCCAGAGTGTCGGTGGCTCAATATTGCTGGTTTAGCTTGCAGCTCCCTGCCTTGGCATGTGCCCTGCCCTTCCTGCCCACCCGTGTCTGTGGGAGGAACAAGTCCTGGTGTCTCCTGACACTGTGTCACAGCCGGGCTGCTCTGGCCCTTTGGCTCCATCCCCCAAAACCCGTCCCACCCCTGGCATGGTCCCACCTCGAATCCTGGGGTCAGTTTTGGGCCCTTCACTCCAAGAAGGACACTGAGGGGCTGGAGCGTGTCCAGAGAAGGGAACGGAGCTGGGGAAGGGGCTGGAGAATGAAGGCTTTGAGAGGTGACGGAGGGACCTAGGGTTGTTTATCCTGGAGAAGAGGAGGCTGAGGGGAGGCCTCATCACTGTCCACAACTGCCTGAAGGGAGGTTGCGGAGTGCTGGTCCCTTCTCCCAAGTGCTAGGTAATAGGACAAGAAGAAATGGCCTCAGGCTGCAGCAGGGCAGGTTCAGATTGGACACGAGGAAAAAATTCTTCATTTAGAGGGTTCCCTGGCACTGGCAGAGGCTGCCAAGGGAGGTGGTGGAGTGCCCATCCCTGGAGGTGTTTAACAGAGAGGTGGATGAGGTGCTCAGGGATCTGGTTTAGTAGCAGACAGGTATGGTTGAACTCAGCGACCTCAAAGTCTTTTCCAACATAATGATTGATTCTATGATCCAGTGGGAGGTGTCCCAGCCCACGGCAGGGGGTTTGGAACTGAATCATCTCTAAGATCCCTACCAACCCAAACTGTTCTATGATTCTATGATCTTGTCGTGCAGAGGCTGGCTGGCCCGATGTTCCTGGCTGTACACCCTCCTGCTGGACCTGCTCCTCATCTACATCACCATGCCTTTCATCCTCCGCCTCTTCCCCACCCTGATCACCAAATTCACCTTCCTGAACTTCCGTGAGTGCCCCGGGGCTGTTCCATCTGGGAGGACCTCACCCAGGGATTCAGCAGGCAGAAGCAGCGGGGGTCCCCAAAACATTTTGGGCCTGCACTCAGAGCCTGGGTGGCACCAGGACAGCACCCATCCACCCCCTCCTCTTGCCACAGGCTTGCAGAGAACCCTTTCCCCATGGTGCCTCGTGCCAGCTCTGATAATGCTGTTTACTGCCTAAACTTACAACACATCTGGGCATGCAGAGTGCCAACTGGGCTGGAAGTCTGAGTGGAAGGAGGTGGCTGAGGGCTGCGCTCGCCTACGTGCTCCCTGAGTCGGCTCCCAGGCAAATCCTGTCCAAAAAAATAACATGTTGCTTTGGGAAAACACATAAAAGGAGCTGAGGATGAGGGTCCTGCAGAGAAGGACTTGGAGGTGCTGGTTGATGAGCTCGACAAGAGCTGGCAAGTGCACTCGCAGCCCAGAAACCAACCGTGTCCTGGGCTGCATGGAAAGAAGTGTGGGCAGCAGGGCGAGGGAGGGGATTCTGTCCCTCTTCTCTTCTCCTCTGAGACCTCATCTGGGGAATTGTGTCCAGTTCTGGAATCCTCAAAATAAGAAGGAGATGGAGCTCTTGGAGCGGGTCCAGAGGAGGCTACAAAGATGATCCGAGGGCTGGAGCACCTCCTGTACGAGGCCAGGCTGAGAGAGTTGGGGTTGTTCAGCCTGGAGAAGAGAAGGGTCTGAGGAGACCTTATAACAACCTTCCAGTACCTGAGGGGACTACAAGAAAGCTGGGGAGGGGCTGTTCACAAAGGGTTGTGGTGACAGGATGAGGAGCAATGGGTACAAACTGGAGAGGGGCAGAGTTAGACTAAACATAAGGAGGAATTTCTTCACTATGAGAGTGGGGAGGCCCTGGCCCAGGTTGCCCAGAGCAGTGGTGGCTGCCCCATCCCTGGAGAGGTTCAAGGCCAGGTTGGATGGGGCTTGGAGCCCCTGATCCAGTGGGACGTGTCCCTGCCCATGGCAGGGGGGTTGGAACTGGGTGATCTTTAAGGTCCCTTCCAACCTAAACCATTCTATGATTCTATGGTTGCTGTGTTGCCTGAGAGATGGTGCGATTTCTCCATCAGTGGCGTTCCCCTACTTCGTGGACCTTCAGCGGCCAGAGCTGCTGGTGAACAACACCATCAACCTGTATCTCACCACCGAGCCGGATGTCACCGTCGGTGTCTGGTGAGTGGAACGGCCCCAGCGTCCCAGGTGGGCGCCGTGTGGCTGTGCCAGAGCCCTGGCCCCGGTGGCTGGAGCCTGGGATAACCGCGCTCCGGTCCCCAGGCACACGGTGCCGGGCAGCAGAGGGGCCGAGGCGCAGGGCAAGGACCAGCGCTGGTACGAGGAGGCACTTGCTGATGCCCATCCCATCATCATCTACATGCATGGCAATGGGGGGACAAGGTGAGTACCCATAAGCACATGTGCCTTTCCCAGGGGAGGGTGGCTGGGGTGGCTGCTCATCCACAGCAGCCAGGGGGAGGTGTCCCTGCCCATGGCACGGGGCTGGAACTGGATGATCTTTAAGGTCCCTTCCAACCTAAACCATTCTATGATTCTGTGATTCTATCTCCGCCTTGGCTGAGAACTGGCAGAGATGGTGCAGCAGCTGGTGGTGCCGGGGGCTGGGGCTGCTGGGGTGGTTCCTGAGCCCATGAGTGAAGGAAAGGCCCTTTGAATTAAAGGTCCTACACCTGGGTTGGGACAGTCCATGGTTTCAGTATGGGCTGGGGGAGGATGTGAAGCCCTGAGGAGAAGAGCTTGGGGTGCTGGGGGGTGAGAAGCTCAACATGAGCCGGCATCGTGCGCTCGCAGCCCAGAAACCAGCCGTGTCCTGGGCTGCACCCAAAGCAGCGTGGCCAGCAGGGAGGGAGGGGATCCAACCCCTCTGCTCCTCTCTGGGGAGACCCACCTGGAGTGCTGTGTCCAGTTCTGGAGTCCCCAACAGAAGAAGGAGATGGAGCGGTTGGAACGGGTCCAGAGGAGGCCGCGACAAAGCTCCGAGGGAGGGCTGGAGCAGCTCTGCTATGAGGCCAGGCTGAGAGAGTTGGGGTCGTTCAGCCTGGAGAAGAGAAGGCTCCAGGGAGACCTTAGAGCAGCTTCCAGTGCTGAAAGGGGCTCCAGGAAAGTTGGGGAGGGGCTCTTTATCAGGGAGGGTAGGGATAGGATGAGTGGGAATGGTTTTCAGCTGCAAGAGGGGAGATTGAGATGAGGTCTTAAGAAGAAATGTTTTCCTGTGAGGGTGGTGGCCCAGAGCAGGGGTGGCTGTCCCATCCCTGGAGGGGTTCAAGGCCAGGTTGGATGGGGCTTGGAGCAACTTGATCCAGTGGGAGGTGTCCCTGCTCGTGGCACGAGGTTGGAACTGGATGGGCTTTGAGGTTCCTTCCAACCCAAACTGTTCTGTGATTCTAAAGGGAAACATCAAACCCCAGCCACCCCAGAGCATCCAGGTGTCCCCTCCTTGGGGAAGGCCACCTCAGTCCCTCCCCTGACCTGGCAGTGGAGTGGAGGGTCCCTTCAGGGTCGCTCCCCAAGCTCTAACCTCATTTTCCCCACCAGGGCTTTGAGCCACCGTGTCCAGTTCTTGAAGGTAAGTCCTGTGGGGGCATGGAGTCTCCTGGGAGGGAGGCTCATGCTGGCTCGGGGGACCCAAGGGGGACACTCAGCAGAGTGACTCCGGCCATGCTGGGGTGTCCTGGGGTGCATCCCCCCACCCAGGGACACAAGGTGCTGCTGCTCCTCTGACAGGCGATGGGGGCTGCCGACTTCCACATCCTGGCGCTCGACTACAGAGGTAAAGCACCCCCTGCCTCTCGCTGAGGGACCCTCGCTGTGCCCGGCCTCCCCTGGGTGCTGACACCGAGCCGTGTCCCCGCAGGCTACGGGGACTCCAGCGGGCAGCCCACGGAGAAAGGTTTGACCACGGATGTCCTGGCGCTCTACGACTGGGCCAAAGCGCGGAGCGGGAACAGCAGCATCTTCCTCTGGGGACACTCCATGGGGACAGGGTAGGTGTGGGGTTGCGCGAGGGGGGACACCCCACGGGGTGGGGGTTGAGAACACCCTCAGCAAGTTTGTGTCGACCTGCTGGAGGGCAGGAGGCTCTGCAGAGGGATCTGCACAGGCTGGATCCACGGGTTGATGCCAACGGGATGGGGTTCAGCAAGGCCAAGTGCCAGGTCCTGCACTTGGGACACAACAACCCCGTGCAGCTCCAGGCTTGGGGAAGAGCAGCTGGAAAGCTGCCTGGAGGAGAAGGACCTGGGGGTGTGGGTCGACAGCAGCTGAACATGAGCCAGCAGTGGCCCAGGTGGCCGAGAAAGCCAACAGCATCCTGGCTTGGATCAGCCCTGGGGTGGCCAACAGGAGCAGGGCAGGGATTGTCCTCCTGGACTCAGCGCTGGTGAGGCTGCACCTCACATCCTGGGGTCAGTTTTGGGCCCCTCACCACAAGAAGGACATTGAGGCTCTGGAGCGAGTCCAGAGAAGAGCAGCAAAGCTGGTGAGGGGGCTGGAGAACAGGCCTTATGAGGAACGGCTGAGGGACCTGAGACTCTTTAGCCTGTGGAAAAGGGGGCTGAGGGGAGACCTCATCACTGTCTACAACTCCCTGAAAGGAGGTTGTGGTGAGGTGGGTGCTGGTCTCTTCTCCCAAGCGGCAGGCGATGGGATGAGAGGGAACAGCCTCAAATTGCACCAGGAGAGGTTCAGATTGGAGAGCAGGAAAAAACTCTTCATGGATAGAGTTCTCAGGCCCTGGCAGAGGCTGCCCAGGGAGGTGGTGGAGTCCCCATCCCTGGGGGGCAGTTTAAAAGCCGGGTAGATGGGGTGCTCAGGGATCTGGTTTAGTAGTGGGCAGGTATGGTTGGACTCAATGATCTCAAAGGTCTTTTCCAACCTAATGATTCTATGATTCTGTGGGTGGGGGCTGATGCTGGAGCCCAGAGCTGTTCCTTGGCCTCTGATGATGCTGCCAGCCCGGTGCCACCAGGAGATGGACCAAGGGCTTGGCATAGCACCTACAAAGCAAATCCAAGTGGCACGGGGGGGTCTGAGGGTGCTCTGCTCCACGTCACTGTCACCTCTTTTCTTACAGGGTTGCCACGAACTTAGCAAGGAAACTACAGGAGGAGCGAGGTAAGGGCCAGCGTGGCTTGGTTGGTCCCGTGTGGTGTTCCCCAAGGGCTCTGCACATCCCTGAACAGATTTCAGGGGTCACAGAGGAACAGGGAGGGGCCATCCCTCTCTGCTTCAGCATCAGTCTGGGACAAGTGGCTGTCCCCATCCTCCTTGGTGGGACAGGGGCACCTTGGCCTCATGGCGGCTGCTTGGGGTGGCTTCCCCAGCCACGCCTGCTCTCACCTCACTCCACTTTCAGGGGTCCGGGTTGATGGTGTTGTCCTGGAGTCCGCCTACAGAAACATCCGTGAGGCGGCCAAGAACAACTGCTTGGCACGGGTGAGCTCGGGGACTCTGCCCGTGGGGACCCCAGTGGTGACCAGTGGGGGGCTCTGTTCACGTGGTCCCTAAAAGTGATGGGCTGGGGGCTCTGACCATGGGGTCCCCAATGGTGATGGATTGAGGGTCTCAGCCCATGGGGTCGCCAACGCTGATGGGTTGAGGGGCTCAGACCATGGGGTCCCCAATGGTGATGGGCTGGGGGCTCAGCCCATGGGGTCCCCAACGCTGATGGGTTGGGGGTCTCAGCCTATGGGGTCTTCAACGGTGAACGGTGATGGGTTGAGGGGCTCAGCCCATGGGGTCCCCCATGGTGATGGGTTGGGGGTGTCAGCCCATGATGTTCCGCATTGGTGGCAGGTGAGGGGCTCAGCCCATGGGGTCCCCAATGGTGGCAGGTGGGGGTCTCTGCCCGTGGGGACCCCAGCAGTGGCAGCTCCTGCTTCCCAGAGCTCCCTGCAAGCAGGAGAAGAGCGCAGCAACCAAAGCCGTGACTTTAGTCCCGTCTCGCCTCTCTCCATGGCAGCTCTACTACTACTTCCCGGGTTTCGAGTTCTTCATCTTGGACTCCCTAAATCTCTCCAACCTATTCTTCAGCACCGATGAGAAGTGAGTGCCCAGAGGGATGGGGTGCCGCTGTCCTCAGGGGGAGGATGCTGGGACCGCTCAGCCGAGGAAGGGCAGGTCGGACCCGTCACGCCGTGCGATCCCTGCGCTCTTGGCTGGGTTTGCCCAGCTTACTCGTGCTTTATAAGTGGCTTTTTAGTTGTGTAACTTCAGGTATCACCATCACCATTGAGCAAAGTGCATGAGCCACCATCCTTCTGAGCACCACGTGCTTGAGTCCCACTGCATCGTACCACGTGCTGTAACCGCAGAGTCCTTTCTTTTACCATTTTTGTGGGCGCCTTTGCTAAAAGCCACCTGCTCCATGGGTGGTTTTGAAGCCCGAGGAAGCCGTTTAAGGTTTTGAAGAGGGGTTTAAATTTATGAGGGTGCTTGGTGGTGCTGCGCTGGGGCAACCAGCACGAGCATCAGCCTGGGCAGTTCATGCCTTTAGCCACCCCCGGGCTGGGCTGGCTCTGAAAGGCAGTGCCCGAGGTCCATGGGGCTGCTCGGGGGGTTTAGCAGCCCCCAGGGAAGCTCCTGTGGGTCTGTCAGCTCCAGGGGTGACTCCTTGGTGCTGTGCTTGCTGCCCACAGCTTGAAGATCATGTCCTGCCCGCTCCTCCTCCTGCACACTGAAGATGATAGGGTGCTGCCTGTGCACGAGGGCCGCAAGGTGGGGAGCATCATCGCCTCCATGTGGGTTTCAACCAGTCTGGGCGCTGCTCGAGCCTGGTTTTGGGGGGCTGGAGGGAAGGAAGAGGTGGTGGCCGGCCCAGGGGTGCTGGGAGGGGGCATTGGGGCCCCTCTTTGTGCTCCTAATCACACTCCCACACTGGCAGGTCTTTGAGATTGCACGCGACGCCTACAAGGACAAGACCAAGGTGAAGCTGATTATCTTTCCCGAAAAGCTGGGCTTGGGCCATGACTACATCTCCTACAACCCGGAGCTGCCCAACCTGGTGAAGTAAGTGTTGCTCTGCAGAAATGGGAGGAGGCACAGAATGAGCCGCAGCCTCTTCTCCCTGGGTGCATCCTGCCCTGCCGCAGCCTTGTAGGTTCCTTCCTCCTGCTCATTCCCCTCCTTTGCTGCTTGTGAGCCTGTCCTCTGCCTGGTGTTATGGGGAGGTGACCCCAGCTCCGCTTTGCTCTGGGTGCAGAGATGCAGCTTTGCTCTAGGCCCAGCTCAGCCTGCTCCAGGGATCAGAAACGGAGGTCTCCAGCAGCACAGGATGGTCCGTGGCCAGCAGGCTGAGGGAGGGGATTCTGCCCCTCTACTCCGCTCTGCTGAGACCCCACCTGGAGTCCTGTGTCCAGTTCTGGAATCTCCAACGTAAGGGGATGGAACTGTTGGAGCGGGTCCAGAGGAGGCCACGGAGATGATCTGAAGGCTGGAGCACCTCCCGTATGAGGCCAGGCTGGGAGAGTTGGGGTTGTTCAGCCTGGAGAAGAGAAGGCTGCAGGGAGACCTTAGAGCAGCTTCCAGTACTGAAAGGGGCTCCAGGAAAGCTGGGGAGGGGCTGTTGATGGGGGAGGGCAGGGAGAGGATGTGGGGGAATGGTTTTCATCTGAAAGAGGGGAAATTGAGATGAGATCTGAGGGATAAATGTTTTGCTGTGAGGGTGGGGAGGTCCTGGCCCAGGCTGCCCAGAGCAGGGGTGGCTGCCCCATCCCTGGAGGGGTTCAAGGCCAGGCTGGATGGGGCTTGGAGCCCCTGATCCAGTGGGAGGTGTCCCTGCCCATGGCAGGGGTGGGACTGGATGATCTTTCAAGTCCCTTCCAACTCAAACCATTTTGTGATTCTATGATTCAGCGTAAGGTTTATTGCATCTCGTTGCAGAGACTTCTTTAACATCAAGTGAGGCCAGCAGCTGCGTGCGGCGCCCGCGAGCGCTCCCTCCGCCCCACACCACCACCCCTCACGGCACTGAACAAAAAAGCTCTACAACATTAAAGCTACTGAGAAACTGTCTTAAGTCGCCTACTGCCTCGAGGCCACTGCGGGTTCCTCAGGGGATGGAGATGCTGCTGCGATCTGGGTGCTGCTCTTGGGACAGGACCACGCCAGCTGTGGCCGGGAGCATCTTCCAGGGCGGTGGCTGGGGTACGTGAGCCTCACTGCCAACCCCCTCAGCACTGAGGCCGTGGGACAAGCGAGCTGCACCCCACGTCCTGCTTCAGCATCACCTGCAAGGGCCCAGACAGCTGTGTCCAGCTGTGCTGCCCCCCTGAGCCCCAGCTTGCCTCCTGCCCCTTCCTTCTGCGTTAGCTTGGTGCAAGCGAGCCTGGTCCCTAATTTTAGGCTTCAGCAAGCAGCCCCTTGGACTCCCAACGGCACATTTAATTTTAGGACCTAAGCAAGCAACAGGACACCATGGTTGGTCTTTCCGCGTGACACGCTTGGTATCAAAATCCCCCCCTTCCCTGTCGGAAAGCCAGAAACAGAGACACGAGACAGCAGAGAGAGCTTTACGGCGCACGGGCTCGCGTCCCCCAGCTCCCGTAGGCAGCAGCTCCGTGCCCCTACGCCGCCGTGCCGTTGAGGGTCTTGTCCTCAACAGCATCCCTGGGCTCGTTGGGCGGGGGGATCTTCAGGTTGGAGGGCTCCACGTGCCAGATGTCCCGCGCGTACTCTTTGATGGTGCGGTCGCTGGAGAACTTGCCGGCTGCAGCAATGTTCCTGATGACCATCTTGGTCCACGCCTTGGTGTTCTGCAAGGACAGGGGTGGGACGATGAGGCCAGAGGCTTGTGCTCACGGGTGCCACATTGGCCCCAAGAGTGGCTTTCAAGCAGGAGTGTCATGAAGATGATCCGAGGGCTGGAGCACCTGGCTGCTGGGAGAACAGGCCTTGCCTTTCCTTTGGAAATAGGAGGACAGCCTGAGAGAGTTGGGGTTGTTCAGCCTGGAGAAGCGAAGGCTCCAGGGAGACCTTAAAGCAGCTTCCAGCGCTGAAAGGAGCTCCAGGAAAGCTGGGGAGGGGCTCTGGATCAGGAAGGGCAGGGATGGGACAAGGGGGGACGGTTTTGAGCTGAAAGAGGGGAGATTGAGATGAGATCTTAGGAAGAAATGGTCTCCTGTGAGGGTGGGGAGGCCCTGGCCCAGGTTGCCCAGAGCAGTGGTGGCTGCCCCATCCCTGGAGGGTTCAAGGCCAGGTTGGATGGGGCTTGGAGCCCCTGATCCAGTGGGAGGTGTCCCTGCCTGTTGCAGGAGGGGTGGAACTCCATGACCTTTGAGGTCCCTTCCAACCCAAACCCTTCCATGATTCTATAATGCCCTGTAGCAGCACAGCCAGAACCCTCCTCACCAGGAACCCCACCAGATCCCTTCTCCGGGCTCGGATCTTGTACTGCCACCACAGGTCCCCCACCTCACCACCAGGCTGGCACTCACCAGGTACAGCTCGCTGACCTTCTCCTGGCATTTGACGTAAGCCTCATAGTCTGCAAAGACTTTAAACCTGTAGCAGCGAAGAGAGGAGGAGTCAGTGATGGCAGAAATGCTCAGGTAGGACACAGCGGTGGCCAGTGGCTGCAGCGCACAGAGCTCAGGCTTTCTGGGGCTTTCTCCACCATGAAGGCTTCAGATGAATTTGGTGTCCCCAAGCCCTGTCTGCACAGGGCCCTGCAAGCCTGGGGGTGCTGGAGTGTGGGCTGGGAACACCCGGTGTCAGCTCACCGGGAAAACATCTCCCCCAGTGCAAAGGCCCAAGGCCATCAAGTGCTTAAAGCTCTGGCCAGGAAAGCCCTTGAGAGACCTAAAAGCATCTATCATTTGGTGAGGGTTGCGCACCCAACTGCGTCTTGGCCTTAATGTACCCCAGGCTTTAGGGGGGCGAGCATCAAGTGCCGTACACGGAGAGCCTTTGGTACCTGTGGAACATCAATTAGTATTTATTTAGTATTATCAATTATTATTTAGTATTTGATAGGAATGGTTGGACTCAATGATCCGATGGGTCTTTTCCAACCTGGTGGTTCTATGATTCTAGTTGCTTCTCCACATGCACAACATCAGGGCCAGAAAACAGGACCTTATTAGCCAGAGGCTGGATGGTTGGTGCTGGGGGCTGCTCTGCGCACGCACCAGGAGTTGAGTGGAACCCAACCCAGAGAAACCCATCCCAGGACTCACCGGTCGTGGTGGAAGAGCATGTTGACCACATCCTTAAAGAGGTCAGGCTCTTCTGGGGAGAAGAAGCCACCCTGGATCTGGTCAACGGCTTGTTTCAACTCAGGGAGCCGGTTGTAGAACTCATGAGCGCGGTACCTGGTGGGGAAGGGTTGATACGAGATAGTGCTGCTCCTCTGCCTGTGGTGGCACCCGCGCAGCATCCCCAGCCCTCACCCTTCTCTGTCCAGCTCTGCGACGTCCTCCACCCTCATGCCAAAGATGAACAGGTTCTCCTCTCCAGCCTCCTCGGCCATCTCCACGTTGGCTCCATCCATGGTGCCGATGGTCAGAGCACCATTGAGCATGAACTTCATGTTCCCCGTCCCCGAGGCCTCGGTGCCCGCTGTGGAGATCTGCTCGGACAGGTCGGTCGCAGGGATCACTGCCAATAAAGCACAGACACAGGGGGCTCGCGGTGACCAGTTTGGCTTTGCATTGTGCTGAAGGACGTTACATCTTCAGGGATCTTGTTAGATGCACGAGGGCACGCAGTGACAGGACAAGGGGGAACAGCTTTAAATTGGAGAGGGGAAGATTGAGATGAGACATAGAGGAAGAAATTCTTCCCCATGAGAGTGGGGAGGCCCTGGCCCAGGTTGCCCACAGCAGTGGTGGCTGCCCCATCCCTGGAGGGGTTCAAGGCCAGGTTGGATGGGGCTTGGAGCCCCTGATCCAGTGGGAGGTGTCCCTGCCCATGGCAGGGGGTGGAGCTGGATGACCTCCATGGTCCCTTCTATCTCAAATCTGATCATGAGCTGCTGTCTTGTAGTGATGGAGCCATGGGGTGGTGGAGAGCCACGGGGTGGACATCCCCTCCCCACAGTGTGCCCCACGTGGGTTACCTTTCTCCGCCAGCGAGACCCTGTAGTTCTCCAGGAAGATGACCTTCAGCTTGCTGCCCACAGCGGGGTCATTGTTCACCACCCAAGCCACAGCATTAATGAGCTTGATGATCATTTTAGCCATGTGATATCCTGGGGCAGCCTAGGAGAAAAGCCACGGGTGAGCCCAGAGGGCTGGAGTCAGGGGCAAGTGAGGAGCACCCAGCTCCCACGTGCCCAGGGAAGCACCTGCTCAGCTCGGCTCCCATCTCCTCATCTGACCCACGTGTTGCATCACTAAGTTTTTGGGAGCTTGTGTGACCACAGGCAGCACGTGGTTGTGCAAGCCCCCAGGAAACTTGGTGCCTTGCTTGAGTAGAAGCCAATAAGTGCTTCTCCAGCTCTTCCTGGGGAGTTTCATGAACACAGCCCCATGAGACATCTGCACTGAAATCTCCGAGTGCATTTTCAAGGCCTTCCCCCAAAAGGGAGAGTCATGGAGATGATCCGGGGCTGGAGCACCTCCCATCTGAGGGCAGGCAGGGAGTTGGACTTGGTTCAGCCTGGAGAAGAGAAGGCTTCAAGGAGACCTTGGAGGAGCTTCCAGCACTGAAAGGGGCTCCAGAAAAGCTGGGAAGGGACTTTTTAGCAAGGTCTGTGTGACAGGACAAGGAATAATGTTTTTAAACTAAGAGACCGGAGAGTCAGACTGGATACAAGGAAGAAATTGTTTACAATGAGGGTGGGGAGGCCCAGGTTGCGCAGGGAGGGTGTGGCTGCTCCATCCCTGGAGGTGTTCAAGGCCAGGCTGGATGGGGCTTGGAGCAACTAGATCTGGTGGGAGGTGTCCCTGCCCATGGCAGGGGATTAGGACTGGATGGGCTTTAAAGTCCCTTCCAACCCAAACCCTTCTATGATTCTATGAAAATGCCTGCAACTCGTGGCCCAACTTACCTTGCCCCCAATGATCACAGTCCTCGGCACAAACAGCTTCGCAGGGTCCCTCCTGATGCCTGGAGAAGATGCCTGGTGTCACCCCCTGTTTTAGCTGCAGCCCCAAGGGACAGGGATGCTGGTGCCCCCCGGGCAGGGTGTCCCTTAGCGGGGCACGCGGTGGCTTACGGTTGTACATGGTGATGATGTGCAGGCAGTTCATCAGCTGCCGCTTGTACTCGTGGATCCTCTTCACGTGCACATCGAACATGGAGGAAGGGTTGATCTTCACTTTGTATTCCTTCTCCAGGTACAGCGCGAACTTCACCTTGTTCTCCTGGGGGAGGGTAGGAACTATGTCACCCCCCACCCTGTGCTCCCCTCCTCCTTTTCTCCCCCCTGCCCATATCCCTCACCTGCTTCACTTTGGCAACCTCCCTGATGAAGACGTCGTCGTCCACAAACTCGTGGAGCTTTGTCAGCTGGCTCAGGTCCCGCACGTAGTCCTCCCCTATTTTCTGCAACAGGAGGACACACACATGTTGACCGTGCGATGGTGGAAGCTGCCTCCATCAGGGGCACTTCTCCTGCCCGGCAAAGACAACAGAGCTTGGAAAGCAGGAGCTGGGGACTCGGGTGAGAGACAAACAGAGCTTGACCATTTAAGATCCGAGGGCTGGAGCACCTTCTGTACGAGGCCAGGCTGAGACAGTTGGGGTTATTCAGCCTGGAGAAGAGAAGGCTCCGGGGAGACCTTAGAGCAGCTTCCAGCACTGAAAGGGGCTCCAGGAAAGCATGGGAGGGGCTCTTGATCAGGGAGGGCAGGGAGAGGATGAGGAGGAATGGTTTTCAGCTGAAGAGGGGAGATTGAGATGAGATCTGAGGAAGAAATGTTTTCCTGGCCCAGGCTGTCCAGAGCAGTGGTGGCTGCCCCATCCCTGGAGGGGTTCAAGGCCAGGCTGGATGGGGCTTGGAGCCCCTGATCCAGTGGGAGGTGTCCCTGCCCAGGGCAGGGGTGGGACTGGATGGGCTTTGAGGTTCTTTCTAACTCAAACCATGCTATGATTCTATGAAAAGATGTAAATAGCTGAGGTTGGAGCCGTCTCGCTGGGGTTGGGAAGGGTTGAGGGCCAGTGTGCTCCCCCCATGCTGCTACCTCTGCAATGAGCTCCGCCAGCCCTGGGTTGCAGAGCAGGAGCCAGCGCCGCGGGGTGATGCCGTTGGTCTTGTTCTGAAACTTGTCTGGCTCCAGCGCCGCGAAATCCTTGAAGCTGTGAGGGCAAGGGAGGGGGCAGCTTCAGGCTCAGGCGCCTGGCACCACCGCCGCTTCCAAGCTGAGGGTGACCCACCACCGCCTCCCTCCCCACACTTACACTTGAGTTTTGACTATTTCGGAATGGATCTTGGCCACGCCGTTGATGGCGTGGGAGCCAACGATGCAGAGATGGGCCATGTTGATCCTCTTGACGCCTCCCTCCTCAATCAGGGACATCCTGCGCAGCCGGTCCACGTCGTTAGGGAAGACGGATGCGATGTACTGCCCATGGAGGTGGGACAGGAGGTGAGCAGTGCGCCTTTAGGGATGTCCCACCCAATGGCTCCCAAAGAGTGATGTCCCCAGCGCATTCAACACCAGCAAGAGCAGTGGCTTTTACTCCTGAGTGATGGTGCAGATGTCCTCCAAAGGGTGCCCTTCCCTAGCACAGACCTCTCTGGACAGAAGGACTCCCCCAACCCTCACATGTGCTTGGCCAGCAGGGTAGTTTCAGCAAAAGCCCTGTGCTGCCAGACCAGGAGGCCAAACCACCATCTACCTTTGAACCGCCAACCTCATCCTTCTCCAGGATGAACTTAGCATTTAGGGAGCAAAGAAATGCCAGCTGCAATGGGCACTTAAAATAGCCGCTAACCGCAGGATGTCTCCAGATCAGTGGGAAGGGCTTTCCTGTACACCAGTCTCCCAAAATAGCAACCAGAACCACCTGGCCACACACCCAACATCATCGATTTGTGCATCCCCCATTCCCCTCCCTGGAGAGGGCCTCCATTTCCACCCCAAAGCACTTACATCCAGGTGCCTCTGGTTGATCTCATAGATGATCTGCAGGTGTCTGGGGAGCAACTTCTCCACCAAGTCCACCGGCCAGCGCTCCAGGGCTTCGGGGAGCACCGTGTGGTTGGTGTAGGCAAAGGTCCGCTTGGTGATGTCCCAGGCCTGCCAGGAGGAGAGCCGGAGACGAGCAGCAATGGTGAAGGCAGCCTGGGTGCCGTCACCCACGCGTGGTTCACCCACAGAGCTGGCTTCTCCAGTTCCTGCTGGTTAAACCCAACCTGACCGCTCCACATCACTCCCCAAGCCAGCAGCACCTACAAAACTTGTTCCCCAGCTCCTCTGCCACGGCTGAGTGGGAGGGCGGGTGCGAGCAGAAAGGATCCAGGGACCAAGTCGGATCTCCCTACCTTGTTCCATGGCAGCTTCTCAATGTCCACAAAAATCCTCATCAGCTCAGGGATGGCCATGGCGGGGTGGGTGTCGTTCAGCTGGATGGCGACCTGCGGGGAGGACAGGTGGCACATGGGGACACAGGGGCATCCAACTGCACTGGGGCACAGGAACCCACCCAGGGGCCACAAAACCTCTCCAGCAATGGGGGTGCATCCAGAAGGCATCAAAACAAGCTCTGAGGTGCATGTCAGAGCAACCCCGGCTCATACCTGGTCGGGGAAGGAATCAAACACTGTCCGGACGCTGTCCGTGCTCCCGAATTTGGATGCTTTGAAGCGGCGTATGATGTCCTGGAGGGTGGCAGCCACCACGAAGTACTCCTGCTTCAGCCGCAGCTCCTTCCCCTCAAAGAACTGTGAGCAGAGGAGCAAGGCAGGATTGCACCGCGCTGCCCAGCTGCGCCTGTGCTGGAGGAGCTGAGCCTCCCCAGGGCTCCCTGACGCAGGGGGACCCACACGGCACAACACCAGCCCCTGGTGCTGGTGCTGGCACCAGCTCTAACCCCAATATCTTCTTCCTTTCCAGATTCCAGCACAGGACTTTGACACGTGCTGGTGCAAACAGAGGTTTAAATCTCCCTCGAGCATTGTCAGAACCTGTTGTTCCTAGTTTGAAAGTCTGGGTTGCAAGGAAAAGTCCTCAGGAAACCAGAAGGGAAACCCTGAGGGCTGTAACACCTAGGAGCTATTCCTAAGATGAATTAAAGCCACCGTTCATGCAGCAAAAACATCAGCCTGCTGGTTTGCAAGAGGATCTGCAGGAAGGAAATTCACTACCAGGGCTCCCCTGGGGTAGGATCAAACAGGGAAAAAAGCCATCAGGGCCTGCCCAAATGGGCTACAGAGCAAGAAGAGCCACCTTCCCTGCTCAACAGTTTGTTTTGTGGCCAGGGAAGGTTGGAAAAGATCTCTAAGATCATCCAATCCGACCATCAGCCCAACATCCCATCGCACCACGGCAAGAGCACCCACAGCAAGAGGGCGATTCGAGGCACCATCTCCAGTCCTGGGGCTGCAAGGGGCTGGCTGGGAAATGCCAGCATTCATCAGGTTGTCTTCATGTTATATTTCGAGACTTGAGGAACATTTCTGCAGGAGGACGTGCTCATCCCCACTCCCTCCCCGTTACTGAGCACTGATCTGCCCAGGAACAAACTCATCTCTGCTGCGGCGCCGGGCAGCGCTGGCGAGAAGCAGCAATCCCCATCCGAGCACTGCAGGTGGCTTGGAACACAACCAAACCACCTCTACAATGTCCCAGTAAGAGGGGCTGCTCCACGATCTTCACAGAATCATAGAATCACCAGGTTGGAAAAGACCCATCGGATCATCGAGTCCAACCATTCCTATCAAACACCAGCCCATGCCCTTCAGCCATCCCTAAACCAGGGACACCTCTCCATCCTGACTTACGTTGTCGTTGGGGTAGAGGACGCGGGATATGTTCTCTGCCAGGTTTCTGTCCAGCACAGCCTGGATGTAGTCTCCGACATTGACTGGGGAGGAATAGAAGAAGGATAAGGTGGGTGTGGGACCTACCCTGAAGCCCAACTCGCTCAGCATTCCACCAGCACCCACTTACAGTCCCGCAGGTTGAAGTCGTTGGGGGCCCGAGCCGACCACAGGCGCATGGTGTTGACGGTGTTGTTCATGTAGCCGGGCACAGGGGTGTCGTAGGGCAGCGCCAGCACCACCTAGGACATCGGCAGGGCAGCTGGGGCCAGGCTGTGTCCCTGGCTGGTGGCCCCTGAGCCCCCTGTCCTGCTGGAACACCCCCCACCCCACCGATCCCCCTGCAGGAGAGAGCTCAGGGTCACATCCACCTCCACGGGGTCACATCCACCTCCACGGGGTTGTATGCATGGGGATGTTTTTGATACCCCCTGCCCACGCTGGTTCCCCGAGGTATTCCCAGTGGATGGTGCTTGCCAGAAGCGCTCAGGGGATGGAGAGAGGCTTGCAAGACTCAGGAGAAGCTTAATTAAAACCATCACGCTGGGCTGCGTGTGGTGCACAGACCTGCTGCATGTGCTTTGGGGCATTTCAGAGGTTGGCTGCAGATGTGGAGCAGCAAAACCCATCTGCGTCCCTTTCTCCATCCTCCCCAATCTGCTCCACTACTGCCTTTTCCACCCCGGCGAAGCAGCCTTGTCACCATCACCCTCCCCAGCAGGGATGGTGGCAGGATCCGTGTCGAGGGCAATGGGACAAGCCACCTAAGGGGGTTTCCTTCGCACCAGACTCACACGGTTGCGTCCCAACCCTTACCTGGGTGTCGACCCACTTGGCGCCGGTGGCCGTGTGCTCCACGCGCCCGTAGAAATGCACGGGCAGCATGTACTCGGGACGGGCTTTCTCCCAGGGGTTGCCGTGCCGGAGCCAGTCATCGGCTTCTTCCACCTGCCGAAGGGAGCGAGAGTGGGTGAGGAACCTCCCTGGGTTGTGCCACCTGGAGGGCGGCTGGGAATGATGCTTTGGAGTCCATCTACCCTAAACCCAAATTTCAACAGCGCAGGGTGAGCCGGGAGACAGGGCTCTGCCCCGACCACTCTGGACCTTGGAGATCTTCCAGAGGGGTGATGGATGGGGATGAGGAGGTGGGGATGAAAGCAATGTTCCTCTTAATACACTGCTAGCACCAATGTGTTGTGACTGAGATCATAGAATGGTTTGGGTTGGAAGGGACCCTTAGAGCCCATCCAGTCCAACCTCCTGCAGGAACAGGGATGCCTCCCATCGGATCAGGTTGTTCCAAGGCCCATCCAACCTGGCCTTGAACCCCTCCAGGGATGGGGCAGCCACCGCTGCTCTGGGCAACCTGGGCCAGGGCCTCCCCACCCTCAGCGTTAAGAAATTCTTCCTTATGTCCAGTCTGAATCTGCCCTCCAGTTTATCCCCATTGCCCTTAGACCTGTCACCACAAGCCTTTGTGAACAGTCCCTCCCCAGCTTTCTTGTAGCCCCTTCAGGTACTGGAAGGTCACTATAAGGTCTCCTCAGAGCCTTCTCTTCTTCAGGCTGAACAACCCCAACTCTCTCAGCCTGTCCTCATATGGGAGGTGCTCCAGCCCTCACATCATCCTTGTAGCCTCCTCTGGACCCGTTCCAACAGCTCCATCTCCTTCTTATGTTGAGGGCAACCAGAGAACTCCCAAAGAGAGCCTACTGCTAGCTCCTAGGCAGCACAGGGTGGCTGCAGCTCCATGAGGGAGGCAAACCTTGCACCGGTTTGAGAAGTTAAACTTGTTTGACAAAACATCTGACAAGTTTTAAACATCTGTAGAAGACCAGGACAGACCAGGGACCCTGACAACCCTATCAACCTTTAATCCCAAAGGACTGATTAAAGGGAGGGGCTGTGCCCAGAGGGAGCTCATCACATCCAAAGAGAAGGACAAAGGGCGGAGGTTCTCTTGGTCTCATTTGTCTCAAACACTCAGTAAAATAACGCATTATAAGCCACTCGGAGACATCATCTGAGCCTTGCAGCTATAAAAGTAAAAGAATAGAGCCCAGCAATGGGGAAACTGCAGGTGGAGCCGCCTATGGATTGAGCCCTGGTTGGCTAGAGCAGCGCTGGAACCAGGACCGCTGAGCTTTTCCTCTCCTTTTCTTGTTTTCCTCCCTTTTCTCCTTTTTGAATTAAGTGCACGGCCTCTTTTTCTCCTTTCAATTAACACACAGCCTATCGCAGCGTTGTGTTTGGTGCTGGATATTACATCACACACACTCCCTCACAGTATTGTGTTTGCAGCCACGTATTTTGCCTGTGTAATTAAACAGTGTGGGCACAGATTAGCAATTATTTTTTTTGTGTGTTTATGCACCTTTAGTGCTTTTTTGCCCCATTTTTAACTGGGAGGAATTGATGAGCTTCAGTCTCTTCTCGCATTACAGACAGGGCTGACAGGACAAAAGCAAATGGTTTTAAAATAAGGGAGGGGAGATTCAGGCTGGATATAAGGGAGATATTGTTGACATTGAGGGTGGTGGTGGCCACCACCATCCCTGGACACTTTCAGGGCCAGGTTGGATGGGGCTCTGAGCAACCTGAGCTGCTGCTGCCCCTGCTCCTGCAGGGGGGGCTGGAACTGGATGGGCTTTAAAGGTCCCTTCCAACCCAAACCATTCCATGATTCTTCTGGGAGGAGACAATATCGCAGCACCCGCTCTGGCTCCAGCAGTCTCCAAGCTAAGAGAGAGCATCTGTGAGCCCTGATCTAAGGGGAAGGCTGGACTCGGGGCTTTGGATATGCTGGGGGAAGCCGAGGGCCACGCGGCTCTCTCCGTACCTGCCATCCATCCCGGATCTTCTGGTTGAAGATGCCATACTCGTAGCGGATGCCGTAGCCGTAAGCTGCCAGCCCCAGCGTTGCCATCGAGTCGAGGAAGCAGGCTGCCAGGGACAAGGGACAGCAGTGAGCAGTGACCCAAGAGCCCCGGGACACAGCAGGTCCTTCTGGAGAGAGCAGAAGGCAGCAAGCAGCCATCCTGCAGGGACACGAGCCAAGGCTGCAGCCGCCGCTCGCCCCCGGCCACCCAGCACCTCCCACCCCACGCATGGAAAGGCTGGAGCGATGAAACCCTCCCTGGGTTTAGATCCCCCCTGCAGAGGATGCCAAGGCTCCAGGGTTGTTCCCCACCACCCAGGCAACGAGATCATTTGTGGGGCTCACTCACCAGCAAGCCGTCCAAGACCACCGTTGCCCAGACCAGCATCCTCCTCGATCTCCTCCAGCTCTTCCATGTCCAACCCGAGCTGCAGACAAGACGGAGAAGGTGATGGGCTAGAGGTTCTTACAGCAGCCGGCCCCACGTGGAAGAAGCCCTGGTGGAATGCTGCTGCCTCGCATCCAGAACTGCCACCCCCTCAGCTTTGCAGGTGGGCTCCAGGAGGGGAGGAAAGGCATCCAAAACCCATTCCTGCACTTGGGAGATGGGGATCCACACCCAAAGCAGTCCCTCTGCCCCTCCACATTGTGGCAGCCACCAGCTCTGGTGTTTAAGTCACTCTTCCAGCCTTGACACGGGACACGTGACCTTCACCTCGCAGACAAGCTCTCAGGGGTGAGATGCACCCAGCTGTAATCAGGGTGCTGCTCCCATGGCCCCAGACGTTTCGGGCAGGTCTCCCAAGGATCATTCCTTCCCTCCACGCCCTAGGGGCTGACGTCGCCTTCCTGCTCCCCAGCACCCCCATTCTCCTGGAGCAGGCACCCAGGAGCCCATCCCCCTGACTCTGGGCATCATCCTGTAACAGAGACACCTAGAGAAGTGGCTACACCACTTTTACAAGGAAATGTAAAGCTTCCAGCCCGGGATTCTATGGGAGGAAGAGGTTTTGCCTATGCAAAGCTCCTCAGGCTGCTCAGAGGGAAATAAGATAGCGCCTTGCTAGGGCCGAGCCACCTTTTCCCACAGAAACATGTCCCACGGTCACAGCAAGCAGGGACAGCCCTGGTCCCACAGCAACCGGGCAGTGACATCTCCCAATGCAGCCGGTCACAGAGAGGTCCAGGGACACCAGCACCAGGAGCAGCCTTGCTGGTGCTTCAGGACACCCAACAGCCCTGAATGCCTACAGAAATCATAGAATTATAGAACAGTTTGGGATGGAAGGGATCTTAAAGATCATCCAGTTCCACACCCTGCCATGGGCAGGGACACCTCCCACTGGATCAGGGGCTCCAAGCCCCATCCAACCTGGCCTTGAACCCCTCCAGGGATGGGGCAGCCACCCCTGCTCTGGGCAGCCTGGGCCAGGGCCTCCCCACCCTCACAGGAGAACATTTCTTCCCAAGATCTCATCTCCATCTCCCCTCTTTCAGCTGAAAACCATTCTCTCTCGTCCTCTCCCTGCCCTCCCATGATCCAGAGCCCCTCCCCAGCTTTCCTGGAGCCCCTTTCAGCGCTGGAAGCTGCTCTAAGGTCTCCCCAGAGCTTTCTCTTCTCCAGGCTGAACAACCCCAACTCTCTCAGCCTGGCCTCAGCAGAGCTGCTCCAGCCCTTGGATCATCTCCATGGCCTCCCCTGGACCTGCTCTAACAGATCCATGTCCTTCCTGTGCTGAGAAATATCTTAATCATAAATATCATCATATAGTATGCCAAGCATGTTATTTTAGAGGCATTTGTGTGTCCAGGAGGCTCAGCACCCATAATAAGGAGGCGTTTCCTCCCGAGCTTTACCTGCCATCACTGCAAAAAAGATCATTTCCAAATAGCCTCGCGCTTTCTGCTTCCCCAGACGACCACCACGCAGCATCCCAGGCTCTTCCCCTCCACCCTCCCCCTGCTGGGCTCATTGCAGGGGAACAGAGAAAAATTGAAACCCCCTAAAAATAAGTTCCTCTCCTCTGAACGTGCAAAACCTGCTTCTGCTATTGTGCAACCGCCCCGCAGGACGGCTTCGGTCACAAGCGCAGGGTCAGGGGAAAGGAGCCACGCTGAAAACCTCCGATATCCCGACTGCCCGTGCTGCCTGGGGATGAGTTTGGCCAAGGTTTTATTGCCCTCTGTCTTTGGTTATTGCTATTAATGGCCTCTTAGCTATAACCCTGAGCTTTCTGGCTGCTTACGGGCCCTGGAGCCTCCATCCCAGCAGTGCCCGGTGGCACTGTGCCTCATCCCTCAGCCGGGCAGCCCCCATCAGGCTCCAAACACCAGCCCTTTCCCAAGCAGGTTCTGGAGCAGCTTTTATCCACTGAGGCATCACCTGAGGCTCAGGGAGGGCTTTGCAGCCAGTGTGTAAACCACAAACACCCCCAGGAGCTGGGGAGCCATCCAGGTCACAGAATCATAAAATCATAGAATTGTTAAGGTTGGAAAAAGATCTCTAAGCTCATTCAGTCCAACTATCAACACAACATCACCGTGCCTGCTAAACCATGTCCTGAAGGATCACATCTACGTGCTTTTTGAGCCCTCCCAGGGATGGAGACTCCACCACTGCCCTGGGCAGACTCTGTCAGGGCTTCACCACTCTTTCACTAGAGACGTTTTTCCTGATATCTGGTCTGAACCTCCCCTGGTGCAACTTGAGGCCATTTTCTGCAGTCCTATCACTCGTTACTTGTTACACACGGGGTCTCTCAGCTTCAGACCATGGTGCTACCACCAGGTGTGAGGTGAGCCCAGCCTGCGGGCTCTCACCTCGCTGGTTGAACGTCTCCTGACTGCAACTACGGAGCCAGAGCGAGGTTTGTGTTCCCTGCCGGCCGGGCTGCAGCTGGGCAAGTGGGGATCACACCCCGAACGCCCAGAAAACATCCTCACCAACCCCCTGGGCTGCTCACCTGGTAGATGGCTTCATCGCAGGCATTCTGCAGCCCCAGGTTAATCATGGTGTTCTGCAGCGTCCGCCCCATGTAGAACTCCAGGGAGAGGTAGTAAATCCTCTGAAAGAGAAAACCACCCCGTAATCACCTTCCCCAGGGATGGAGGAGGCTCCTCTGGGCCCCAGAAGCTGCCATCGGGCGTTACCCCAAAGCAAGAGGAAAAACCCCCGAGTCCCAGCAGAGCGAGGTGGTTTGCGGTGGGAATTGGAGGGCTGGAGCTCCCTGGAGGTGGCCGTGCTGGGCAGGCCCAGCCCTGCTCTCCCATCACTGCCCTCTCCCAAGCCAGGAGGAAGGCAGCGCGGAGGCAGTTTTGTTTGGACAAGCCCTGTGGCCCCGTCCGAGCGCAGGACCAGCTCCAGGAGGGTCACCTCGAGAGCACCGGTGGCCACGCTGGGACAAAGTTCAGCTTCAAAGAGATGTTTCCCAACGTCACCCTGAGCTGCAATGCAACTGGAAAACTGAGCAAGAACCAGGGCCAGCTGCGGGGACGCAGGCTTCCTCTGCCGCGCGGCCTGAGGAGCGCAGCGCGCTCTCACTTGCCCTCTGGCCGACGTGACCGGTGCAGGATGCGGCCAGTAAGGCTTGTGTAAGCCCCGCGTCAGCACCCGCAGGTTTTAAGGAAGGATTTAAGCTGGAGGAAGTCGCTGACTTGACAGGAGCTGTGCCGGGGGACCGGCTGGGCTTACTGGTGTGTTCCCAGCAGAGCCGGGGGCAGCGATGCCCGGCAGACGCTACAGGAGAACCTCTGGGTTCAAGCCCTAGAAAAGGCTCATCTTTTTTTCTCCCTGCTTTCATAGAATGGTTTGGTTGGAAAAGACCTTTGAGATCATCGAGTCCAACGGTACCTGTCCACTGCTAAACTAGATCCCTGAGCACCTCATCTCCCCGTCTTTTAAACCCCTCCAGGGATGGGGACTCCACCACCTCTCTGGGCAGCCTCTGCCAGGGCCTGAGAAGCCTTTCCGTGAAGGAATTCCTCCTAATATCCAGTCTAAACCTCCCCTGCTGCAACTTGAGGCCATCTCCTCTCATCTCTTGTTACTTGGGAGAAGAGCCCAGCACCCACCTCATCACAACCTCCTTTCAGGGAGCTGAAGAGAGCGACGGGGTCTCCTCTTGGCCTCCTGTTCTCCAGGCTAAGCACCCCTAGCTCAGCGGCTCCCAGATCCCCTGTTCTCCAGCCCCTTCCCCAGCTCTGTTCCCTTCTCTGGACGAGCTCCAGCCCCTCAATGTCCTTCTTGGAGTGAGGGGACCCAAACTGACCCCAGCATTCAAGGTGTGGCCCCACCAGCGCTGAGTCCAGGGGGACGATCCCTTCCCTCTCCTGCTGGCCACCCCATGGCTGATCCAAGCCCGGATTCCGCTGGCCTTCTTGGCCCCCTGGGCCCCTGTGTGCTCGAAGCACTCCCTACACAACACAGGAGGGGACGGAGCTACCACAGGCTGGCCCCGTCCCAGCGAGGTATTGAGGGGGGACAGCTTTGCCAGGAGGAAATTGGAGCCGACAGGGCTGTCCAGGTGTCCGGAGGGGATTACGGCTTTAATCCCCAGCCCCGTGTCTGCTGCGAGCCAGCGCAGGTGAGCGGCACGACAGAAACTCCAGCCCAAACCGGCTCCCTCGCTCTTCGGATGGCTGTGGCGCAGCTCGGCCTTGGGATTCTTCTCAACAAGACCCGCTCGTGGCCGGTTCTGTGTGTGTTTAAGCCGTTCAACTCCTTGACCCTAGAAGGCTCTGCAGCTGCTCCGGGGGAGCTGCGCCCACGCCAGCGCCGCGGGACAACAAGCAGCCCTCGCTCGCCCCGCTCCCCGCCAGCCGCGCGCTGTTTGTTTTGCAAAGCAAAGGACGGTGGCCTCGCTTGGTAAAGTCCACTCCCTGCGCTTGGCAAAGAGAGAAGGACCGTTCCTAAAGGCAGGAAAAACCCAAGTCCCCGCCACATTCTCTATTTTTGGCATTCCCAGAGGGAAGGTTTGTGCCCAAGCGGTTACGATGGGTGTAAAAGTTCCCATCCTGGCTGTAACGCAGCAGCCACCTCGGGAAAGTTGGAGTCGCAGAATCATAGAATCACCAGGTTGGAAGAGACCCACCGGATCATCGAGTCCAACCATTCCCATCAATCACTAACCCATGTCCCTCAGCGCCTCGTCCACTCATCCCTTAAACCCCTCCAGGGAAGGGGACTCAACCCCCTCCCTGGGCAGTGCCCAGTGCCCTATGACCCTTTCCATGAAAAATTTTTTCCTAATGTTCATCAGGGAAGTTGAGGACTTGGAAAAGCCAAGAACCTTGGAAAAGAGAGGGACCTCAGAAGATCTGAGGTTCTCCTACCACCTCCCACCCTGCCAAGATGGTTCCCCAGCATCCCCCGGTCCCACCTTGGGGTCCTTCTCGTAGTAGAACTGCTGGGTGCGGATCCATCGTCCCACCAGGTGGTCCCGGACGGTGTGTGCGAGGGCGAAGTAGTAGTCGCGGGGGGTGGCCACGTTGCGGTCCTTGACCAGGGTGAAGTGGAGGTGGCGGTTGAAGCCCCTCTTCAGCTCGGCCACGCTCTCAGCTCCCACGATCCCGCGGATGCTGATCTGCTTCCGCCGCTCCTGGTCCGACAGCGGCCGCGACATCGCGGAGGGGCTGCGGGGGGATGATGGGGAGAGAGACGGCGGGGGTGGGGATGGGGGTACCCCAACCAGCACCCCGGTTCTGTCCCTGCACCGCGCGCTGGCAACCCGGGTGAGGGACTGAGACAGCGATGGGCAGCGGCACCAGCTGCCAGCTGAGGGGTGGGAGGGACGGGGGGCAAAGGGGGGACCCCGGGGAAAAAGGGGGAACCCTGGGGGAAAAGGGGATGCAAAGGGACCTGGGGATGGGCAGAGGGGGGGAAAGAGGGGGCTGGGGATGGAGAGAGGGTGAGAAAAGGGGGGGGTGGGGATGGAGAGAGGGAGGCAAATGGGGGGCTGGGGATGGACAGAGGGTGAGAAAAGGGGGGGCTGGGGATGGAGAGAGGGGGATAAAGGGGGAACCCCCAGGAACAGACATCTCGGGGGGACAAGGGGGTGCAAAGGGACCAGGGGATGGGCAGAGGGGGGGAAAGAGGGGGCTGCGGATGGAGAGAGGGTGAGAAAAGGGGGGGCTGGGGATGGAGAGAGGGTGAGAAAAGGGGGGGGCTGGGGATGGAGAGAGGGGGGCAAAGGGGGGACCCCCGGGAACAGACATCTCGGGGGGACAAGGGGGTGCAAAGGGAGCTGGGGGTGGGCGTAGGGGGTGCAAGGAGGGCTGGGGAGGGACAGAGCGTGAGAAAAGGGGGGTGACCCTGGGGATGGACAGTGGGGGTGCAAAAGTGGGGGGGGATGGGAAGAGGGTGAGCAAAGGAGGGGCTGGGGATGGTCAGAGGGGGGCAAAGGGGGGGCTGGGGATGGTCAGAAGGGGGTTCAAGGGGGCCCAGGGATGGACCAACAGTGAGAAAAGGGGGACTGGGGATGGAGAGAGGGGAGCAAAGGGGGGACCCCAGGTACAGACACCCCCGGGGGGACAAGGGGGTGCAAGGGGAGGTGGGGATGGAGAGAGGGGGGCAGGGGATGGTCAGAGGGGGGCAAAAGGGGTGCTGGGGATGGTCAGAGGGGGGAAAAGGGGGGGCCCCGGGGACAGAAATCCCGAGGGGACAGAGGGGGGGGCAAAGGGAGCTGGGGATGGGCAGAGGGTGAGAAAAGGGGGGGCTGGGGGTGCAAAAGGAGGGGTGGGGATGGACTGAGGGTGAGAAAAGGGGGGGCTGGGGATAGGCAGAGGTGGGCAAAGGGGGGGACCGCGGGGACAGGCATCCCGGGGGGACAGAGGGGGTGCAAAGGGAGCTGGGGATGGGCGGGGGGTCAAAGGGGGGACCCTGGGCACGGACAGAGGGGGGCAACGGGGGGCAAGCTGGGGATGGGGAGAGGGTGAGAAAAGGGGGAGCTAGGGGTGGGCAGAAAGGGGTGCAAAGGGGCCTGGGGAGGGGCAGAGAGCGAGAAAAAGGGGGGCTGGGGCTGGGCAGAGGGTGAGAGAAGCCGGGGGGGCCCAGGGGACAGGCAGAAGGGGCTGCAAAGGGGGATCCTGGGGACGGACGGACAGGGGGGGCCGGGGCGGACATACAGCCGGGGGGGGGGGGGGGGCAGGGACAGAGTCGGGGTGGGGGGGCTCAGCCCGTACCTCGGCGGGGTCCCGGCTCCCTCCCGGCCGAGTCCGCGGCTCCGCCCGCCCCGGGGGCCGGACGGGGAGGGGCCGGGGCACAGGCCCTGCCGGCACCCCCTCCTGCTCCTCCCTCCCCTGCTCCCCCTCCTCTGCTTCCCCTTCCCCTTCACCCCCTTCCCCTGCTCCCCCTTCCCCTGCACCCCCTCCTCTGCTCCTCCTTCCCCTGCACCCCCTTTCTCTGCACCCCATTCTCCTGCTTCTCCTTCCCCTGCTCCCCCTTCCCCTGCACCCCCTTCCCCTGCTCCCCCTTCCCCTGCACCCTTTTCCCTCACACCCCATCTCCAGCTCCCCCTTCCCCCATATCCCCTCTCCTGCACCTCCTCCCCTCCACCCCCTTCCCTTGCACCCCATTTTCTGCTCCTCCTTCCCCTTCACCCCCTTCCCCTGCACCCCCTCCTCTGCTCCCCTTTCCCCTTCCCCTTCACCCCCTTCCCCTGCTCCCCCTCCTCTGCTTCCCCTTCCCCTGTACCCCCTTCCCCTCCACCCCTTCCCTGCTCCCCCTTCCCCTGCTCCCCCTTCCCCTGCTCCCCCTCCTCTGCTCCCCCTTCCCCTTCTCCTGCTCCTCCTTCCCCTGCACCCCCTCCCTGCTCCCCCTTCCCCTTCCCCTCTCCCCCTTCCTCTGCTCCCCCTTCCCCTGCTCCCCTTCCCCCCTTCCCCTTCCCCCCCTTTCCCTGCACCCCCTCTCTGCTCCCCCTTCCCCTGCTCCCCCTTCCCCTGCACCCTTTTCCCTCACACCCCATCTCCAGCTCCCCCTTCCCCCATATCCCCTCTCCTGCACCTCCTCCCCTCCACCCCCTTCCCTTGCACCCCATTTTCCTGCTCCTCCTTCCCCTTCACCCCCTTCCCCTGCAACCCCTTCCCTGACACCCTCTCCCGCACCCCCTCCTCTGCTCCTCCTTCCCTTGCTCTCCATTCTCCTGCACCCCGTCTCCAGCTCCCCCTTCCCCTACACCCCATTTTCCTGCTCCCCCTTCCCCTGCTTGCCCTTCCCTTGCACCCCCTCCTCTGCTCCTCCTCCTGCTCCTTATTCCCCTGCATCCCCTCTCGTGCTCCTGGTCCCCTGTCCCCCTTCCCCTGTCCCCTCTCCTCACTCTTCTCTCTCCGCTCCCCAATCCCGCTGGAAATGGCGTGGGATTCTCTTCCGATCGCTGCCTGCAGCGTCCGCCCTGGCTGTGCCTCCGGTTCCTCGGCAGGGCCCTCCGAGCTGATCCGAGTGCCACGCAACAGCTCTTCCTCTTCCTCCCCCCATGGCCGTGGGGGCCTTTCTCCAGCCTTGCGTGTCCTCCCTGCCCGCTTCGGCACCGCTGGAACCACCCGGAGACACAACCCAGGGCTCGTGGGGCCACACGTGCTCTTGGGGTTCACCTGGACACCCCAACTGTTCTCCTGGCTGGTCCCGGCGTGGGGCTGGAGCTGCTACCAGAGGTCCAGGAACCAGAGCAGGGGTGGCTGCCCCATCCCTGGAGGTGTTCAAGGCCAGGTTGGATGGGGCTTGGAGCCCCTGATCCAGTGGGAGGTGTCCCTACCCACCATGGCAGGGGTGGGACTGGATGGGTTTGAGGTCCCTTCCAACCCAAACCATTCCATGGTTCTACGAAAAGAAAGGAAATCTTCCTGATTTCTCATAGGGTTTGTTGAGGGATTATTCTCCAGGTGAAAGCCTGGGCATGGTTTCCTTTCCAGGAGATGTCACACAGGGGCTCAGTGGTTGGAGCAAGAATTTCACGTCCAGGACGTTCCCTCAGATGCAAACGGTGCCATGAAAATGCTCCAAGGGCGCCCAGCAGAGCCCCAGGCGGGTTTGGGCGGCCTCGAAGGACCCTGGCAGTGCTCTCTTGGAAACCAGAGCTGAGATGCAGCTGGTGAGCAGCTCTGCTCCTGCCTCCAGCGCCTGTCCCCAGGTGGTGGGTGTCCTCTCACCTGGCCTGTTCCCTCCTGGGTACCACACGCTGCAGGGAGGGTGTCATTTCCCCTCCCTCTGGTGTCACCGAGACATTCTCTGGAGGGGCCGGGCATCCTTCCGAGACATAAAAGCCCTTAATGCAGTGCAGCAGTGTTCTCTCTCCAGCCCTGGACTTGAGCCCACGATGAGCTCAGAGGCCTCACGCTGAAAGCTTCCCTTGAAGCACTCGGAGAGCACACAGAGCAGGCGCCAGTATCCCAACGGAGACTCTGCTCCGGCTCCTGGGAGAACAGGCCTTGCCTTTCCTTTGGAAACAGGAGGAGAGAGTTGGGATTGTTCAGCCTGGAGAGAAGGCTCTGGGGAGACCTTAGAGCAGCTTCCAGCGCTGAAAGGGGCTCCAGGAAAGCTGGGGAGGGGCTCTTGATGGGGGAGGGCATAGATAGGATGAAGAGGAACAAATTTCAGCTGATAGAGGGGAGATTGAGATGAGATCTTAGGAAGAAATGTTTTGCTGTGAGGGTGGGAGGCCCTGGCCCAGGTTTCCCAGAGCAGGGGTGGCTGCCCCATCCCTGGAGGGGTTCAAGGCCAGGTTGGATGGGGCTTGGAGCCCCTGAGCCAGCGGGAGGTGTCCCTGCCCATGGCAGGGGTGGGACTGATGGGCTTTGAGGTCACCCCTAACCCAAGCCATTCCATGATTCTACGAAGCTCTGCCCTTCTCTCATAAAAGTCCTTTATTAGAACAGCAAACATGACACTTCTCTTCAGCACAGCGGCTGTATGCAGCTACCATCGCGGAACAGGGGGGCGACATCGTACAATCACTGGGAGTCTAATAAGCACCATGAACATCCTAAAGAATGGGGGGTAACGGCTGAGAGAGGAGCCCCGGGTGAGCCAGCCACGGGGGCTCGTCAGGGATGCACCAAAGAGCTGCTCGGCGTTGTCCCGCAACACGGTTCTCCTGCAGCTGAGAGAAACTCCTCGGTGTGAGTCAACGAGATAGCACCCATCCAATAAATTAGGTAAACTTAATACGAGAGCAACAAGGAAACGAACGGGACCGTCCTAGAAGAGGGCATGCTGGAAGGGAACGGTCTATTTACACTGGTCTTCCTGCTGGACCGGCGCTCCTGTAGCATCCACCCGCGCCCGGAGCGAGGAGCCGCGGCTCCCCCGGCCAAGCTGGGATCGCTGGCACCCACCGGGCAGCGCCGCCGCCTCCCCAGCTGCCCCAGCCGTGCCGGGAGACGGCGAGGGACCCAAAAGCCAAGCATGGGGCTATGCGCATGCAGTGCGTTCCCTGGCACGGGAACGGGGGGCTGGCACCGGGCACGGCACCCGCCACCACCTCCCCGCTCCTCTCCTGCCTCTGAATTCCCAGCGAGTCGGGGTCGGGAGCGGAGGGCAGCGGGCACGGATCCCTGAGCGCGCGGCAGGGCTGCGGCCAGCTCTCCTTCCTCCCCATCCCCATCCTCACCCCCGTCCCGGGCTCCCCCTCCGAGCCTCGCCGCAGAACGAATTCTCCTGTGAACGGAAGGACACTATCAGGTAGTAGTTAAGGCTAAGCTTTACACGGCAACTATAAAAAAATAAACACTAATCTCCAAAGAGCTGGGTGGAGGCTCTCTGGCTATGGCTGTGGCGTGGGAGAGCACCCCGCGGGCTCCCGGAGCTCCCGGGGCCAGGGCAGCCACCCCTTGCCCCACAGAACCGCCTCGGGGGCACGAGGGATGGGCAATTCGGTAAGGATGCGGAGACCGATCGGTAATCCAGGACCCACCTCTACCCGAGACTGAGCGCTCTGCAAGAAAGGCCACGGGGAAAAGAAATATCCTGCAACGTAACGTGGCTGGCACAGGCAAAAGATTCCCCATGGCAGGGGTCCCTCTGGGGAAAGAGTTCTGCTGAGAGACGAACCCGCCCCCCCCGGGCTCCCGCTAACCCCAACTCAACTCAATAAAACCAAACCGAGAAGCGGACGCGGAGAAACATCTCAGGCTACCTAAGTACTTCATCAGCCAAAAAGAGCTAAAGAGCGAAGCGCACACACACAGGACAGCGCGGGAGGGTGGAGATGAGGCGCAGATCAGAGACGGCCGAGAGGCACGGGCTGCCTGCCCGCTTTGCCTCCCCGTCTCTGGCCGGCGGCGAGCGGGGACCTCGTCCTGCGGGAGGGAACGGGCTGGCTCGTCCCATGCCAAGAAGAGGCAGGCGGCTGCGGGAGCATCCTCAGGGCATGGCCGAGCGCGACGTGTAGAATTCGGGGACCGGCAGGCCGGTGTGCAGTGTCACCTGCAACGAGAGATAAAGGGCTCAGCTGGATGTCTCCGTGCTGGGTGGGAGAGTGCGCAGAGCAGGAGCTGGCACAGCACCAGCTGGGGAGCAGTGGAATCACAGAATGGGTTGGGTTGGAAGGGACCTCAATGTCCATGGCCATGGGCAGGGACACCTCCCACTGGATCAGGTTGCTCCAAGCTCCATCCAACCTGGCCTTGAACACCTCCAGGGATGGGGCAGCCACCACTGCTCTGGGCAGCCTGGGCCTCACCACCCTCAGCGTGAAGAATTTCTTCCTAGTGTCTAGCCTAAATCTCATGTCTCCCAATTTAAAGCCACTCCGTCTCATCCTGTCACTCTAGGCCCTTCTAGAAAGCCCCTCCCCACCTTTCCTGGAGCCCCTTTCAGCACTGGAAGCTGCTCTAAGGTCTCCCTGCAGCCTTCTCTTCTCCAGGCTGAACAACCCCAACTCTCTCAGCCTGGCCTCACAGCAGAGCTGCTCCAGCCCTCAGGTCATCTTCGTGGCCTCCTCTAGACCTGTTCCAATAGGATAAGGGGGAATTGTTTTATGCTGAACGAGGGGAGATTGAGATGAGATCTTGGGAAGAAATGTTTTGCTGTGAGGGTGAGGAGGCCTTGGCCCAGGTTGCCCAGAGCAGATTCCCCTGCCTCCAAAGCCCTTGGCGTTGGACACTATCAAGGATGCTGCCAGGGTCTGGGATGGTTCCTATCAGCCTCTGTCCCAGTGCTGCTGGGAAGCTGTCACCACCTCGATGGTCAATTAGAGCACACCCTAATCCATGGATCCCTCATTTACAGAAGGCACTTGGTGCCTCTGACCTTGTGCAGAGGTGATGCCTTTGACATCCCCTGCAGAAGACCACATCTAAATGCTTAGCACCCTGAAACTAACTCCTCTGTGTGATGTGTCCGAGGTTTCTGGGCACCTGTGCAATCCTGGAGATGCAGATGGTGGGAGAGCAGATGTGCCAAAGCCAGGTTCAGCGAGCATGGGGACTTGGGGGCAGGACAGCAGGGGTGAGGTTAGTGAGAAGGAAAATGGAAGATGGAAAGATCAGATAGGCCCAGGGAGCCACCGCCTGGTGATGTCTGGGAGAGCCAAGAGCTTGGGAAAGAGGGAGAGAAAAGAGGTTTGAAGCTCCCAATACGGAAATAGGCTTTGAATGGTGCCCATCTCCCTGGTAATGCTCCTGCCTGGGTCCTGTGAGAGCTGCAAGAGCTGGCGAGGCTCCAGTGGGGTAGCATGATGAAGCAGAGTTGCTAAAATCCATCAACCAGGGAGGGCTGGAGAACCTTGGTACTTCCAGGGAGGTGGTTGAGTCCCCTTCCCTGGAGGGGTTTAAGGCACGGGTGGACGAGGTGCTAAGGGACATGGCTTAGTGATTGATGGGAATGGTTGGACTCGATGATCCGGTGGGTCTCTTCCAACCTGGATATTCTATGATTCTATGATTCATCAAGTGAGATGGAGAAACCTGGAGCTGGAGGCAGCAACTGTGGCTGCAGGAAGGTCTGTCCCAATTTAGAGACATGTGGGTGGTTTAGGGTGCAAGTTTAGTGCTTTCCAAGCTGCTCCCACTGCACAAGAGCCCCCTCTGCTCCACGAAGTCCTCACGCTGCTGAGCATCAACACATCGTACAGTGACAGCAGCACAAGAAGCCTGGCAGCAAGCTCAGGCACAGGCCGTGCTGCTGCGCTGCTCCAGAGCACGGTCCGAGCACCTACCTGCACATTCCTGTTGAGGCTGACCGCGGGGAAGAAGAGGCCCTCCAGGTTCTCAAAGGCGACAGGTCCTTGCTGGTCTTCATTGATGGAGAATGTCAAGGTCCTCCTAGTCAAATCCAGCAGCACTCCCACCGTGGCGCCTTTTGTTATCCCACCCTCGGTTCTGTGGGGGTAAGAAGATCAAAGCGTCTCTGTAGCTCCATGCAGCTTTTAAGTTGAAAGAGGGGAGATTGAGATGAGATCTTAGGAAGAAATGTTTTGCTGTGAGGGTGGGGAGGCCCTGGCCCAGGTTGCCCAGAGCAGGGGTGGCTGCCCCATCGCTGGAGGGGTTCAAGGCCAGGTTGGATGGGGCTTGGAGCCCCTGATCCAGTGGGAGGTGTCCCTGCCCATGGCAGGGGTGGGACTGGATGGGCTTTGAGGTCCCTTCCAACCCAAACCATCCCATGACTCCATGATTCTACGACACCAGGATCTCCTCAAGCTACCGCAAGCTTCAGAGCCACAGCTCTGCTGGCTCGTGGAGGAAGCAAGCAATAACTGAGGCGCAGGCATAAAAGCAGATGCTATTTTCTTGGTGCATGAGCTCCAAGGCTTTGGGTGTTAATCGGAAGGGGGTGCTACACAGGAGCGGTCCCTGTGTGCTCAGGAGAGGAGTCAGCGTGGGAAGAGTCATAGAATCATAGAATCATAGAATAACCAGGTTGGAAGAGACCCACCGGATCATCGAATCCAACCATTCCTATCAAACACTAACCCATGTCCCTTAGCACCTCGTCAACCCGTCTTTTAAACCCCTCCAGGGAAGGTGACTCAACCCCCTCCCTGGGCAGCCTCTGCCAGTGACCAATGACCCTTTCTGTGAAGAATTTTTTCCTAATGTCCAGCCTGAACCTCCCCTGGCAGAGCTTGAGTCACAGCAGGCAGGGAAGGAGAGGTTGGAGCGAGGCAGAATCAAGGAGGCAAGGACTGCCCTTCCCTTCCCGTGAGGGCACATCCTCTAACAGAAGTGTGGATTGTGGCA